>NC_026000.2:116533812-116813774 GCF_000442705.2 Elaeis guineensis | reverse complement strand
ATATATATAATCCTTTACAGAATACAGAAAAATTGAAGCCATTATCTTGCAACTTTTCATCCTTGTGGAAGCCAATCTGTTCTTCCAGAGGTCACCCTGGTGATACTATCAGGATGTCAAGGATAAGACAAAAAACAGACACCTAGACCGCTCTAAGACAGCGTCTCTAAACCTTATATAGCGTACAAAACATCCAAGCTGTTTAACTACAGGCTCATCTTTCCATCACAACTGTTGGTGCAAAAATCCACCTGCGTCGGAGAAGCTGGAGTCGAAGGAGTCGCGGTCGCCGCCGGGACCTGCAAAGAAAGTCTAAACCGGAGTTGGGGGTGCTCCGGTAAGATCCTCCGATGCTCAAGTCAGTTCTCTGCCTCAACAAGAATGGAGTGCTCGAACGAAAATTTTAGCAGAGTTTTGGGATAAAAATTAGAGCTTAGAGAATAACGTATCTGGGGTCCCTCTTTTATAGGTGGAGGATGCAACAGACTGATAGCGATGTTTGTAACCGTCTGGCAGTGGACCGCTCGGGGTCAGGAGGAGTTTGTTGTGAAGAGTAGTGGAGTGGAATCGTGGCCATCACCGGGACCTGCCACGTGGAGTCTGTTGCGGGGAGTGGAGCGCGTCCGTTGTTGCGACTTGCCAGAGGGTGGAGGAGCCATGCGGTATCCGTTGCAGGAAGTGGAACAGAGTCGTGGCATTACTGTGGTCTGCCAGGGAATGATGGAGCCACGTGGGATCCATCGTAGGAAGTGGAGCAGAGTCGTGGCCGTTACTGAGGCCTGCCAGGGAGTGATGGAGCCGCGTGGGATCCGTCGCAGGAAGCGGAGCAGAGTCGTGGCCATTACTGTGGGCTGCCAGGGGGTCCAGACCTATCGGTCGAAGTTCGGTTGAGGTGCCTGGTGGAGAGAGGTAGCCATCCATCCGAGAGGAGCTCGGATGTTGCAAATCCTGTTGGGTGCCTTGGGCGTTAAGGCTGCAGGCGAGGACCATTTGCCGTGGGAGCTCGGTCAGAGGCTTTCCGCAGATGTAGTCCGGTTTCGCGGAGACTTCGATAGAGGGTCGACCGGCGGTGCATGCCGGATGGCACTGGAGAGGTTCATCTGCCGGAGGGGTCCAGCTACTGAATTCCGTGAGCACGGCATTTGCCCGCTTATAGAAGTTCGGTCGGAGTCCGATCTCCGTAGAAGCCCGTATGGGGATCATTTGTCGAGGAGTCTCGGCCAAGGCCTGTCTGCAATAGAGATCTGAAAGGAATTCGTCCATAATGGAAGCTCAGGTGAAGGCTTACGGTGGGAATCCGGCACGGACCGCTCGTGGTAGAAATTTGAAGTAGATCGTTTGCAGTAGAAACTCGGAGTGGGTCGCTTGCAGTAGAAGCTCGGAGTCCGGCCCTTGTAGGAGTTCGGGGTGAGATCTACCTGCAACAGAAATTTAGGACGGAAGTCCGGCTTCCGTGGGAGCCCGGACGAAGTCTACCTGCAGTTGGAATCGAGGACGAAGTCCAGCTCCCGTAGGAGTCCAGACGAAGTCTACCTGCAATTGAAGTCGGGGACGAAGTCCAGCTCCCGTAGGAGTCCGGACGAAATCTACCTGCAATTGAAGTCGGGGATGAAGTCCAGCTCCCGTAGGAGTCCGGATGAAGTCTACCTGCAATTGAAGTCGGGGACGAAGTCCGGCTCCGTAGGAGTCCGGACGAAGTCTTCCTGTAGCCGGAGTCGGGGACGAAGTCCGACTCCCATAGGAGTTTGGGCGAAGTCTTCCTGTAGCCGGAGTTGGGGACGAAATTTGCTCCCGTAGGAGTCCGGGCGATGTCTTCCTGCAGCCGGAGTCGGGGATGAAGTCGACTCCCGTAGGAGTCCGGATGAAGTCTACCTGCAGTTGGTCGACCACCGTCGAAACTAGGGTGGAGTCCGTCCGTCGTGAAGAATCCGATCAACGCTGGTGGGGGCTTATCCGTCAGCAAAACTTGGGAGTGTTGCGGAGGCTCGGCCGCCAGAGAGGTTCGGAAAGATTCGTCGAAGGTCGGAAGTCGGTAGAATCCCGGAGGGTCACTCCTATCACGAACTTCGGCTGGGGGGTATTTTATACCCAACACCAGTCCCCCTACTTCGAGTTTGAGTTTCGAATGAAGGAAGTACAGAGAAATTTTCACATCGAAGTTGTCCCCTTGAATCCTGTGCACGATCGCCCTCAGATATTCTGGCATTTAATGCGCGCGTGCTGGAGTCTTTTCAAATCGGGGCGATCCGAAGGGACCTTTCGAAATTTCCGCTGGAGCGTTGGCCCAGGTACGACGCAGTAATGGCTCTGTCAGCTGTCAGCCGCTTTTAGCCGCCTACGGTGGCGAGTGGGACACGTGGCGAGCGTGGGTCGGCCTGAGGAGATCCACGATCATTATAGCGCGGATCTCAGGGTCTATTTAAACCCACCTTTCCGCCTTCAGGAGTCTCATTCCGCCTGAGAGTTCTGTCGGTGTCTGCTTCTCTCCGAAAGCTCTGACCCTCTTTGACGTCCACCTTGGCCCTAAGCGTTCTTTGAGTCATCCCTGTCCTCGCCCCTCTGCATCCTTCGGAGCAACCTAGGTTAGTCCCGAAACTTTTGTTTCTCTTGCCATCTAGGTGCCCTTTCTCCTCCATTTTTCTTCTGCCGCATTCCTCTGGTTTGGTCCCCCGCAAACCTTTCGCTTCTTGTCCCGCCTGATTTCTCCGAGATTTTTAGGGTCTTTGTTTGAAATGTCTTCTGGCACCTCCACCTCTAGTGTTCCAGGAGTTCGTCTGCCTCAGCCCCCCAGAACCCCCACACTGTAGACGAACCCACATCTAGGGCTGGGCCTCGCCCGATTTTTGCGTCAGGTGCCATTCCCTGTTCTCTAACTCCGGATGAACTTTTACT
Organism: Elaeis guineensis; assembly: GCF_000442705.2. Classification (NCBI taxonomy): domain Eukaryota; kingdom Viridiplantae; phylum Streptophyta; class Magnoliopsida; order Arecales; family Arecaceae; genus Elaeis; species Elaeis guineensis. The sequence continues at coordinate 116,810,882 of NC_026000.2, read as the reverse complement.
GATAAGGTTCAGTATGGAGTTCCTCCGGAGTATGATCTAGAGCTTCCTGATCCCGCCGACCGGGCTAGCGCCCTCCTATCTGGCCGTTTCTGCTTGTATCAGGAGGCCTTCCGTGTTGGGCTCCGGCTTCCGCTTCTGTCCTTCATCGTCGCTCTTTTCCGTTTTGCTTCAGTCGGCTGAATTCCTTTAGGTTTCTGATAGGTTCCTCTCCCTTTGCCAGTAGTTGAAGTTCAGCCATCTCTTTCTTTGTTTAGGCATTTTTACACCTTCAAGCGTCACCCCTCGGTAAAGGACTGGTGGTATTTCTCCCCCAGTTTGGCAAGAAGGGGTTGCTGAAAGGTGCTCCCTTTTCAATCCATAACTGGAAGAAAAGTACCTTTTCATCCACTGCCCGATCTTGAGGTTGGATTGCCCCCTTGGGGCTCCCTGAGGGACTATGTCCGCCGGGCTCCTAGCCTGGGGTAGGACGACCTTCAGGCTGCCCGAGGCTTCTTAGTTATTCGGCTCTTTCCCTTCCCAACCTTCTGAAGGAGCAGTTTTTGTTCAACATCGGCTTGAGCCCCTGGACCCTGCGAGTATCCCATCTTTCCTTTCCTTTTCTCCCGCTCTTCTTCTCTCTCTCTTTTTTTTTTTTTTTTTACGCATCACTTCTTCCTTTTTCACTCCATTACTGATCTCTTTTCCTCTCTTTTCTTTTTTTTTTTTAGGAATGGACGTCGAAACAGCACGGATGCTCGCAGGGGCCTCAAGGCTCACAAAAGAAAAGGTGCCGCGCCTCCGGATCAGCAAAAAAGCCAGAACGGAGGAGACGAGCTCGGCCACGCCTGCCCAGACGGCCCTCGCGGTCGACGTTCCTTCAGACGCCGAACCTCCGGCTCCCCGGCCTCTTCAAGGAGTTCCCCCGCTGAGGCTCCCCTTCGGGGGTCCCTTCGAGGAGGCCCAGGGGTTGAGAGGGGGAGGAGAAGGAAGTCGTGGCCACAGGGTGAGTAGCCGCGAGCCACCATCGAAGAGTCCCTCGGCGAAGAGAGCCAGGGAGAATCTTTAATGACAGACCTGATAAAGCGACTGATCGACGGCTGCATCCTGCCCGAAGTCATCCAGAGGATTGATCGCCGATCCCAAACAGCGGGTTTGGACTCCCTAGGGTCCTTTCTCGAGGTAAACAGATTCACTTTCCTCCTTCCCTTCGTTCCTTCATTTAATTAGCTTCTCAACCTCATTCTGACCTCCTAGCCCTTGCAGATCGGCACCAGCTCTTGCCAATATCGAGGCGACGAACCGCGAGGAGGGATGCCATCCAGGAGGAGTCCCGGGCCGAAGTTGCTCCCTCAAGAAAAAGGCTGCGAGGTAGTCAACCTCAAGAGGCCTTGAGAAAGAAAAGCAGACCTCGGAGAGACGGTGAGGAAGGTCGAGGTCGCAAATTTGAGAGCGGATTCGGTCCTGTCTCGGAGGCCAGGGTTCTAGCGGTGGAGGAGTTCAAGGCCTCTGCGGAGATGAGGGACCTAACGTCAAGTTTGGCTAAGAAGCATTCATCAAAGGATTCGAGCTCTGTCAAGAGAAGGTGGTCAAAAATTTTCGAGCTCGACCTCAGCTTCTTGGACGAGGCGTCTGAAGACGAAGCCGGTCCCTCTCCCACTGCTACTGCCACCGCAGCCCCCCTTCCGAAAACACCGAGCTCTCCAACTCCTATTTCAGAGGTCTGAGACCTCTGACTTTGTATTTTTCTTTTATTGTAATTTTTTTTCCCTCTTGTCTTTAAGAAATATTCAATTAATAAAATTGGGTTTCTCCTTTTGGAGGGCTTCTCCACTCTGCTCCCCTTTTTTTTTTGTTTTGCTTTCTGCAATGAGACGTACTTGACGCTTTTGTCTCCCGATGGTAGTGTCCTGCCGAAGCGCTTCCCCTGCCACAGGGGATTCCGCTGAAGTCCACGATCCAACATCTGAAGAAGAAAGTTCGTCATTTAACAAAAGGATCGAGGGAGATGGAGGGCAAACTTCACAGGTTGAGGGAGAGCCACTCTGAGGCCACCGTGGAGGCCACCTACTTTGGAACCTCCACATGAAGGGATCATGGAGTACAGTCGGAGAAAAGTGAACTTCGAGAAGGAGCTCGAGGAACATAAGAAGCATGCCAGCGATCGATCTTGGGCCCAAGCTGCAAGATCAGCTCTCTCAGAGTGGAGCTGTCGGCTGCGCAGGAGAGGATTAGCCAGTTGGAAGGAAGCTCGTCCCGACTTTCGATTCGGGTCGACTGCGATCGGAAATGGTCGAAGAAGCTCTCCGACCTTCAGCAACAGCTCCAGGGTGCCGAGGTGAGCTATAACGCATACCGTGCCGGTGGTGCAAGCAGGTGGACGACTATAGGGGGAAGCTCAGGATGACGACCGACGAGGTTGCCCGCCTTCAAAGGCAGCTAGCTAAAGGAGCTCAGTTTGCTCCCGTTCGGAATCCCGACGAACTCCAATCCCTGAGAAGAACCGTAGAAGAGCTATCTGTCGCCCTTGGGAGGGAAAGACCGAACTGCATCAATTGAAGATCCAGCTGGTATACGAGCAGCGGGCAGTCAAGGATGCAGAGGCAAAATCTGAGGTCCTGAGAAAAAGATGCCGAGAGGCGGAGAACGAAAGCCAGCGGCTTTATCGGAGATATATGAAAATGCTAATGAGAGAGAAGGAATTGGAAGAAGAAGTCAAGAGCTTAAGGCATTCCCTGATGAGGGTCGAAGCCAAAAGTTCGAAGTTAGAGGAAGCCGGACCCCCTTAGGGCTCTTTTTGTCTTTCGTCCCTCTAAGTGTCTTCTTTTGCCGCTTGTCTGTTTGTTGTCGTTGTCGTTGTTGTTGTTTTTTTATTTTTGTTTTTTTTTTTCGGCCTTCTAGGCTCTGTAACGCACATTTTACTAATGAAATGAAAAGGTCTTTGTTACCTTACCCGTACGTCGTGTTGAATTATCGTGCGCCGGACTTCTTTCATTTTGTCCCGTGCGATGTCGATGTTGTTTGAAAGTTTCTTGTTCATCTTTGTATTAGGTCATCATTATCGAGTTTCTTGTACTTTTGATTGGTTCGGCATCGACACCGCTTGGAGGTTTCTAGCCATCACCGTGTTGATTTGCCTTTTTGTTCGTGACAGTAGATCTTACTTTCTCTTCCTCCTTCATGGAGATGAGGCCCTTTGTGCTTTTAGTGTAGTTCGGCCTCAATTTTTCGTTGGGGTAGCCCGCCGCTGTTCCTTCACATTTTTTCTCCTTTTTTTTTTAAGGCAAGGGTTCTCCCTAGCTTTTTACGGAGTCGCGGTAGCGTAGAAGGGTCACCGAGAAGATTTTCTTCTTTCTTGCCGGGTCTCGAATGGCCGGACCTTAATTGGTGTCGAGACGAGGTTCTTCCCCTATTTTTGATGTGATCGATTTCAGCTCAGGTTAGGATGAGGTTCTCCTTCTATTCCTAACAGGGCTGCGGGGGCACATATGGGCGCTGTGTGGCCTCTCCCCCCATCCGGTCTACAAGTAACCGGGCCTTCGACCTTGCTCATGTTAGGGCGAGGTTCTCCTCCTGTCCCTAACATAGCTGTGGGGGCGCATATGGACGCTGTATGGCCTCTCCCCCCATCCGGTCTACAAGTAACCGGACCTTCGACCTTGCTCATGTTAGGGCGAGGTTCTCCTCCTGTCCCTAACATGGCTGTGGGAGCACATATGGGTACTGTGTGGCCTCTCCCTCCATCCAGTCTACAAGTAACCGAGCCTTCGACCTTGCTCATGTTAGGGCGAGGTTCTCCTCCTGTCCCTAACATGGCTGTGGGGGTGCATATGGGCACTGTGTGGCCTCTCCCCCCATCCAGTCTAAAAGTAACCGGGCCTTCGACCTTGCTCATGTTAGGGCGAGGTTCTCCTCCTGTCCCTAACATGGCTGTGGGGGTGCATATGGGCGCTGTATGGCCTCTCCCTCCATCCGGTCTACAAGTAACCGGGCCTTCGACCTTGCTCATGTTATGGTGAGGTTCTCCTCCTGTCCCTAACATGGCTGTGGGGGCGCATATGGGCGCTATATGGCCTCTCCTCCCATCCGGTCTAAAAGTAACCGGACTTTCAACTTTGCCCACATTAGGGTTTGTTTTCATTGTTCGATGGGGTCGTCCCCTGTCGTTACAAGTCTATGCCAAAAAGGGAAAGATGTGCAAGTCTGAAAGGAATCTTGATTTAAAGCGGGATCGTTCACAATATATTTACAAGTTTTTCAAATCCTAGGGCTGTAGAATGTCTGCTTCCTGTCAAGGTCCCCCGGAGATGGAGTTGATGATCCCAATTAGAGGCTGATCTCTGGGCTGCTCTTCCCTCCTCGGTGGTTCAGGCTGCGGTAGGGCCCTTGGTCGATCCTCTCTACCCTCAGACCGACGTCGAATGAACCTGTCGAGCCGACCTCGTCTGATGAGCTCCTTGATCTCATCTCGAAACTGAATGTATTCCTCCATGTCGTGGCCGTGGTCATGATGGTAGAGGCAGAACTTATTAGGATTGCATTTTCGGGGTGCGTGCGCATCCTTTCTGGCCTTGGGAGCTGCTCTCTGACTTCCATCAGCACCTGGGTCTTCGATGCGTTGAGTGGGGCATAGCTGCAGAATCTCCCTGGGGGAGACCCCCGACGAACTCGGCGCATCGGGCTTCTCTGTCTGCATGCTTGGGGAGGAGTCTGGGCGTGCTTGTGCCCGGAGGGAGTCTGAGAATGCGACCGAGCTTCTCTCACCCCTTTCTCGACTGCGGGCTTACTCTAGTCTCCCGCCTGCCGCTCTCTCACGGTCTCCTCATCCTTCATCTTGAAGGCTTCTTCTGCTCGGGCGTACCCCTCAGCCCGAGCCAACAAATCAGCAAAATCCCTAGGGTACTTCTTTTCCAGGGAGAATAGAAGGTCGTTCTTCTGAAGGCCGCCTTTCAGAGCGGCCATCGCGACCGATTGGTCCAAGTTCCGGACCTCCAATGTGGCGATATTGAAACGATTGACGTAAGCCCGAATGGACTCCCCCTCCCTCTGCTTGATGTTGATGAGAGACTCCGAACTCCTCTGGGGACGCCGACTGCTAACAAAATAAGCCACAAACTAGTGGCTCATCTGATCAAAGGAAAAGATGGTACCCGACTTCAGCGTCGAGTACCAATTTCTCGTTGCTCCCTTCAAGGTGGATGGGAAAGCTCGGTACAGGATGGCGTCGGGCGTGCCATGAAGCAGCATCATTGTCCGGAAGGCCTCCAGGTGGTCAACTGGGTCCGAAGTCCCATCGTAGCTCTCAAACTGAGGGAGCTTGAAGTTCGGCGAGATCGGTTCCTGCATGATCATTTGAGAAAAGGGAGGGTCAGTACAAATATCCTCACCATAAGCGGGGGGGCATGGCGGAGTTCTTCGATCCGTCGGTTCATCTCCTGGAGCCTCCAGTCCAAGAAATCCTCTCGACTACGGGTCTCGAGGGTCTTCTGGCAAAATGAAGGTAGAGATCTTCTAGGGGTGGAATTGTGATCTGACTGAGGGCTCTCCACCCTCGGATTCATCTTTTCGGGAAAGACGGGGCGGCTGGCCCAAGCAGCCCGTCCTACCATCAGATTTTGGAGTTCTGGTGATGCTCTCTTTAGTCGCACTGATGCCTGCGGCTGCTGCTGCTGTTGTATGGCCTGCACAGCTTCAGTGAGGCCTCTGACCTGCTGCACCAGTAGGTCGAATTACTCCGCGCCAACCGCCATTGCCGTAGGAGGGGGAGGAGGCTGGGAAACTGGAGGTGAAGCCAGAGCCTGAGATCTGGCCGTGGAGGCCGTGGATCGCCGCGTGGATGCTTTGTGGGAGGCATCGGGCGAAGACCTAGTGGGGGAAGAAGGAGTGGATGTCGGAAAAGATGACCGGAGGCGGTCCCGTTGAGCGCTCCTTTAAGAACAAGGGTACTGCGAAGACACAGTCCCTTCCTCTAGCGCCAATCCTGTTGGTGCAAAAATCTGCCTGCGTTGGAGAAGCTGGAGTCGAAGGAGTCACAGTCACCGTCGGGACCTGCAAAGGAAGTCTAAACCGAAGTTGGGGGTACTCCGACAAGACCCTCCGATGCTCAAGTCAGTTCTCTGCCTCAACAAGAATGGAGTGCTCGAACGGAAATTTTAGCAGAGTTTTGGGATAGAAATTAGAGCTTAGAGAATAACATATCTGGGGTCCCCCTTTTATAGGTGGAGGGTGCAACAGACTGATAGCGATGTTTGTAACCGTCTGACAGTGGGCCGCTCGGGTCAGGAGGAGTTTGTTGTGAAGAGTAGTGGAGTGGAATCGTGGCTATCATCGGGACCTGCCACGTGGAGTCTGTTGCGGGGAGTGGAGCGACGTCCGTTGTCGTGACTTGCCAGAGGGTGGAGGAGCCGTGCGGTATCCATCACAGGAAGTGAAACAGAGTCGTGGCCATTACTGTGGTCTGCCAGGGAGTGATGGAGCCACGTGGGATCCGTCACAGGAAGTGGAGTAGAGTCGTGGCCATTACTGAGGCCTGCCAGTGAGTGATGGAGCCGTGTGGGATCCATCACAGGAAGTAGAGCAGAGTCGTGGCCATTACTGTGGGCTGTCAGGGGGTCCAGGCCTGTCGGCCGAAGTTCGGTTGAGGTGCCTGGCAGAGAGAGGTAGCCATCCATTCGAGAGGAGCTCGGATGTTGCAAATCCTGTTGGGTGCCTTGGGCGTTAAGGCTGCAGGCGAGGACCATTTGCCGTGGGAGCTCGGTCAGAGGCTTTCCGCAGACGCAGTTCGGTTTTGCGCAGACTTCGACAGAGGGTCGACCGACGATGGATGCTGGATGGCGCTGGAGAGGTTCATCCGCCAGAGGGGTCCAGCTACTGGATTCTGTGAGCACGGCATTTGCCCGCTTATAGAAGTTCGATCGGAGTCCGATCTCCGTAGAAGCCTGGATGGGGATCATTTGTCGAGGAGTCTCGGCCAAGGCCTGTATGCAACAGAGATCCAAAAGGAATTCATCCATAATGGAAGCTCAGGTGAAGGCTTATGGTGGGAATCTGGCACGGACCGCTCGTGGTAAAAATTTGAAATAGATTGTTTGCAGCGAAAACTCGGAGTGGGTCGCTTGCAGTAGAAGCTCGGAGTCCGGCCCTTGTAGGAGTTCGGGGTGAGATCTACCTGCAACAGGAATTTAGGATGGAAGTCTGGCTTCTGTGGGAGCCCGGACAAAGTCTACCTGCAGTTGGAATCAGGGACGAAGTCCGGCTCCCATAGGAGTCCGGACGAAGTCTACCTGCAATTGAAGTCGGGGATGAAGTCCGGCTCCCGTAGGAGTCCGGACGAAGTCTACCTGTAATTGAAGTCGGGGATGAAGTCTGGCTCCCGTAGGAGTCCGGATGAAGTCTACCTGCAATTGAAGTCGGGGATGAAGTCCGGCTCCCGTAAGAGTCCGGATGAAGTCTTCCTGTAGCCGAAGTCGAGGACGAAGTCCGGCTCCCGTAGGAGTCCGGACGAAGTCTTCCTGTAGCCGAAGTCGGGGATGAAGTCTGGCTCCCGTAGGAGTCCGGGCGAAGTCTTCCTACAGCTGGAGTCGGGGATGAAGTCCGACTCCCGTCGGAGTCCGGACGAAGTCTAGAAGGTGGTCGATCATCGTGGAAACTTGGGTGGAGTCCATCCGTCGCGAAGAATCCGATCGACGCTGGTGGGGGCTTATCCCTCAGCAAAACTTGGGAGTGTTGCGGAGGCTCGGCCGCCAGAGAGGTTCGGAAAGATGTCACCGAAGGTCGAAAGTCGGTAGAATCCTCGGAGGGTCACTCCTATCACGAACTTCGATTGGGGGGTATTTTATACCCAACAACAACCATTGGTTGCAGACTATGAGAACCAAAACCAAGGAATGAGCTAAGACCAATGCCATTGAATCAGTGATTATATCATCAGTGAAGACTTCAAGAAAAAGCATGATCCTTTTCTTCTTCCACTTCAGGGGCATTTTGATAGTTCCACCATGCATCATCTACCGTTCCAATCTTTCTGCATATCTGGTATTCTTATGAAGTTTTCTTGGGCTAATTCAAGACCACAAAACTAGGAAGCAAGCCCTAGGACTATAGACTATAACAAACTATGGGCATGTTTGGTTTACGACCGGAATCGGAATCAGAATTGATTGGAACAGGAATCAGAATGGCCATATATATCCTCCAATGCATTTGGTTCACGACCGGAATAAGAATTGGAATCAGAATAGGATTTGAATACTTGAAAAATGTAGGGATTGGATTTTGGGGAATTGGAGCATTTCAACTACCCCCCGAATTGGAATGGGAATAGTGTTGGTAATAGTGGAAGCAACATGGGATGCTAGGTCACTCTAATTCTTATATTTGAAGTGAAAAGAGATAATAGAAGAGAACACTGATATTTTTTATTCATATCTTGGTCATACCAAAATGGTGAAGTACAAGAGTTTATAAAGATATAATATAACCCTTCAAATATCAAATTATATGAGTTACATATAACTTAGCATTTTTTCTTGACTATTCCCTTCATAAAAATGTGAAGTTACAGCACCTTTTATTAGGAGTCAAAGAATCAATCAGGCAATGACTTTTTAAATTTCTCATACCTCTTACAAAATGACTCCATATATTTATTTTATTTATTATGATTTATTTCTTCTATCACACTAAAATATAACTTATGAAATTAAGTTTAGTTATTCAACACCTCTCCCTCCCCTCAAACTTAATTTTCTTCGATCAATCACTCCAAGAAGAATCTTAAGCTTGTAGAATAATCTTCCCTGAGAGATTTGGTGAAGATATTGACTATCTGATCATGAGACTTAATGTGTACAACTTTAGTTTTTTTTTTATTCACATATTTTCACATGGAATGAAAGCGAACATCAATATGCTTGCTCCTTTCATAGTAGACTGAATTTTTAGCCAAATCCATAGTAGAATTGTTATCAATATAAACCTTGTTAGCTTCACACGATGATGCTTTCTTAGCCAAATAGCATGAGAAACATAAGATGATGTTGCCATATACTCAGCTTCACATATTAAGAGAGTAATAATTGATTGCTTCTTAGAAAATCATGTGAATACTATATTTCCTATATAAAAATAAAATTTTGTAGTGTACTTTCTATCATCCAAATCTTTTCACCAATAAATATTTGAATAACCAACAAGATGAAAGTTATTCAAAGATATATAAAATAAACCATGATTAATTGCATCTTGGATCTAGTCGAGGATTTCTTTTGCAGTCTTCTAATGAATAGACTTTGATTCCTGCATATAGCAGTCATTACACCAAATATATAAATAATATTTAGCCTAGTGCATGTCAAGTATCTCAAGCTTTTAACCAAGCTCTTGTAGAGAGTAGAGTTGACCATTGTTCTTTCATCATATTACATAATTTGATGCTATAATCCATTGATGTACCAATCTGCTTGTAATTTTTCATTTTGAAACTTTTTAGAATCTCCTTTGCATAAGCTTCTTGAGAAAGCAAGATGCCTTCTTTGATTTAATTAATTTCTAAGCCAACAAAGACGTGAGGCCGATATCTATCATCTTAAATTCTTGAATCACGATTTGCTTGAACTCTTCAAATATTTTGAGATTATTCTCTAGTTACTACAAAAAAATAGATTATTAATGATGGCTAAATACTGTCGCTAATAGTCATTTTGCCGTTACTAATAGTATTAACGACGAAACACCATCGCTAAAAATCAAACAAAAATAACCTCATTACTAATTACCATTATTAATGATGGTGATTAACGACAGCAGTCTCACCATCACTAATAATAATAATTAGCAATGATATTAGCGACAAAAGCCGTCGCTAATAATTTTAATTTTTTCTTAATTAAAATATCAAAAAACTATTAGCAACGGCCATTGTCATCGCTAATAATTTTTTAATAAATTAAAAAATTATTAGCGATGGCATCTGCCATCGCTAATGACGTCGCTAATAATTTTTATTTTTAAAAAAATTATAATTAAATATTTTAAAATCTATTTTAATCATATTAATAAGCAAGAATATTTTTAAATTTTATTATAAATAAAATAATAATTATTTAATAAAATTATAAATATAAAATTATATTATATTAAAAATATAAATTATATAATTTTATAAGTTTATACTGCTTTACAAATATCAAAACTACATACATATTAAAAAAAATCATGTAAGATCCTTCTCATCCTCCTCCTGCTCCTGTACGTCCTCTCCAATAGTTGGTGGATGAGAGTCGGATGTCCCAATATCCTGTAATAAAAAAAATAAAATAAATAATATATCTTCTATTATGATATTTTTCATGTAGAATTTCTCTCGGTCCATTCTTCTTATGGAGTCTTCTTCTCTTGGTTTCTTATGGGATATATATTCAACAGGTAGATAGCACAATCCACCACCTCAGCCCATAACTCTTTAGGCAAATCCTTGCTCTTCAACATACTTCAGACCATATTAAGAATAGTTCTATCCTTCCTCTCGATGAAGCAATTTTATTTGGAGGGGGAGGGGATAATGAGCTATCAAAAGATATTTGAGGCTAAGCTCTTCACAAAAATCTTCAAAGGCTTTGAATGTGAACTTGCCACCTTGATCAGATATCATGCTTTGATGGAGAAGCTACTTTAGTTATCTATATATGTTTTGGAACTTTTTGAGAACATCAAATGCATTAGATATTTTTTTAAAAAAGTAAATTCATGTCTTTCTAGTGTAATCATCAATGAAAATAAGGAAATTATGGTGCCTACTAAAATAAAATGGTATAATAGATCCACACATATCGGTATAGACAAGTTTAAGTAGCCTCTTTACATGATAAGATGCCTTTGTTTGGAAAGCTCCTCCTTGGACATTTGCTAAGAATATAGATTTCACAAAATTGCTCTAGATGATCTATATAGGGCAATCTGTTGCTATCTTTATACTTGATAACAACGTCAGACCACTAAAATTAAGATGTCCAAATCTGAAATACCAAATTCAACTAATATCTTTCATGCAAGTATTTAAGTAGATAGCAACTTCATGCTTGATGTTTAATATAAACATTCTACTTTTTGCTATCTCAATATTTGCAATCAACTTGTTTCTTTGATTTCTTATCAAAAAACTACAATTTTTTATATGTATATCATAGCCTTTTTCGAAGAGTTGTCTCATGCTAAAAATATTATTCTTCATATCCGACACATAATTGGTATTAGAGATCAATTGATAATTTCCATTCTTCAAGCAAATTAGGTTTTTATCCTTTTTTTTTTGTAGGAATTTTTGATAAGCCTCCAAAAATAACTTGACCACCCATTGTTTGATCTAGCTTTATGATCATAGTTCTTTTTCCACACATATAGTTGGTTGCACCGGTGTCTAGGAATCATATATCTTACTAGCTGGACTCATCCTCATCATATGCTAGCAAAAGGAATGGCTCTTCTTCATTCCTCTTTATAACTCAATTAGCTTTCTCTTTAATTTGATTAGAGTCATCATGTCAACATTCTGATGCAAAGTGACCAAACTTCTTGCAATTGTAATAATAAACTTTAGATTTGTCATATTTTTTAAAAGAACCTCTTCTTCCTTGTTCTCTTTTAAAGTTGTTATGGGGTCCTGCTACCTCTGCTGTGATTCTCGGGACTCATCCTCGGAAGCCCCAAAATGGCGGAAACATTAAAATGATAACAGGCACCATCAAGTTCATCAAAAATGCTATGTAAAAATGATCGCTCCAGCTCGGCAATCCTCTGACCCCTGGATCAAAGCATGATCACCTCCGAGTTGATACTTTATCACCTATGGGAATGAAACCCACAAGCTTCACCGACCTCCAAGTCAGGATATTGCCGATCACCAAGGATAAAGTCCTACAAACTACATTGATACGGAATGAAACAGGATGACACTTCGGCTATGCGTCGACCTCATCCTATCAGCTCCACTTACTGTATAGGAAAGCAATTGGAATCTCCCAATACGCTCTCAGAACATGACCACATGGGTATAACAGACATCCACGACTAACAACTTATAGGCTCAAGCCTAACAACCTACAGGTTAGGATATAACAAACTTCAATACCTCTCTATATAAAAAGATAAAAGAGAAACCCTCAAGAGGAGGACTCTTGTATGCTAATTCAAGAAATCATACTCTCTCTCTTTTCTTTCTGTGCTTAAAACTTTGATAGACTTAAGCATTGGAGCATCCCCCACTGGAGGCCCCCACCATCTCCTCCGACATGAGTGGACTTTCCTTTCTTGCTGGCCCGATCCGGTGTTCCGGCACCGCGGTCCTCACCCCCGTCATTAGCCACATCAGCACCCGGAAGCCTTGACGCAAAAGTACTAGAGGAAGGGCCCAACAACCTAATCAAAGAGAGAGTATGCTATACCGCTCCATTGCTTCCCATTGACCATCGATTTGGTGAAGCCAAGGTGGAGATGCCCAATCACCTGTCTCACATGGGCAGATGGAGCCAGAGCAACTGCTAGTGATGGTGGAGCCCCAGCAGTTCGATGACTTAGTCCATCAAGTTCAGGCATGGACAAATGCCATCCAGCACCTGCAGTAGGCTATGGAGTGATAGCAATCCGCTCTCCTGATGGTGCCATCTCAGCACAACCACTGGAACCAATCTTCGGTCTGGGAGAATTCTCCCTAAGAGATGCATCGATCGATCTATCCCAGTCGGCAGCCACCCTTCCACCATGGGTCTGCCCATGGTAGACACTACCGATGATCCCTAGTTTCTTTCAGAGGAGATTTGACGTTGAACTATGCTCCCCGATTAGAACGATCTCACCAAGTTGAGGAACTTAAGTGGAAGATGCACGAGATCGAGCACTGACTCACTGAGGTCCAAATGGGCGGCAAGGGGAACGACAACACCATCAGCTTCAGTTCTAGGCCGTCCTTGATCCACTCTATCCTTCAAAAATTAATCCTAAGTTAGTTCAGAATATTGATGGTGGAATTGTACGATGGCTCCACCGATCTCCTAGATCATTTGGAGAGCTATAAAGCCCGCATGTTGCTCTAAGATGCTACAGACGCCCTCCTCTGCCTTGCCTTCCTAGCAACTTGGAAGAAGATAGTATGAATTTGATACACCGGACTTCTATTAGAGTCCATCTCTTCTTTTGAGCAATTTGGATGCTAGTTCATGGCTCACTTTGACAATAGTCGGATCCAATCGAGGACCTCGAATAGCCTCTTCTCCTTTCATCATGAAGAGAGAGAATCTCTATGTGACTATGTGGTGCAGCTCAATACAGCCATGTTGGAGGTCCGCAATCCAGATGAGGTCATTGCCATGTCGGCCCTAAAACGAGGCCTCTGCAATGAGCACCTCATCTACTCCCTCGATAAGACTTATCTGAAGGACTATGCTGACCTCTTTGCCCAGGCCCATAAGCACATGTGAGCTAAAGACGGCTGGATTGCACATCGATAGGAGATAGGTCAGACCACCAAAAAGAAATGTGCATGGGAGAATGCGCATCCGACCCAAGTTGAAGCTGAATTCTCATGACTATCAAAGGGACCAAGGGCAAGGAGTCCACCTTGATGCTATAATAGCTATACACCATTGACCACCTCTCGAGCCCAGATACTTATGGAGATAAAGGGTGAAGACTACCTCCACTGATCTTCATTGATGAGGACCCCATCAACTCAGTGGAAGAAGTAGAAGTACCATCACTTCCACCACGACCATGATCATGACATTGAAGAGTGCCTCCAGATGAGGGATGAGATCAAAGATTTTATCCATCGAGGCGACCTCGACAAATATGTTCGAAAGTAGGAGGGCCGAGTCCCTGAGGGGTAGCTCTAGTGCCAGACTGATGAGGACAACAACAACAATAATCATCCAATGGCTGGCATCATCAACATGATCTCGAATCTCAGAATTAGCTGGGGAGATGAGAAATTAGATTAATACCACTCCTATGTTAGGGGCCAGGAACACTGAGGCCACCAGTAAGGCTTGCAACCACTTATTTTCATTAGTAAAATTGCCTTTCTGTGAATTCTTGTTATGAGCAAGAAATGATCAGATGATGCTTAAGGGGATTACCCTCTGGGGACCTGAAACTATCAAGCAGTGCTCTTTGCCTATGGGCAAATCGAGCATAGATTGTATCAACACCGACCTCGAACATCGCTTCCTGCCTATAAGTGGGTCAAGCAAAACCATTTCGATCCACTCCCTACTGATGGGCAAGTCGAGTGGAGACTGTCATTTCGGTCCACTCCCTACCAACAGGCAGATCGAGTGGATACTACCATTTCGATCGACTCCCTACCGACGGCCAAATCTAGTGGAGACTGCCATTTTGTTTTGCTCTTTGCCAATGGGTAGGTCAAGTGGAGACCACCGTTTAGGTCTGCTCCCTACCGACCAACAAGTTGATTGGAGACCACCATTTCAGTCCGCTCCCTAATGATAGGTAGGATGACTGGAGATTGCCATTTAGATTCACTCCCTGTCGATGGGTAGGTCGGGTGGAGACCACCATTTCAGTCTACTCCCTATCGATAGGCAAGTCGAGTGGAGACTGCAATTTCGATCCATTCCCTATCAACAGGCAGGTCAGTTGGAGACCACCATTTAGGTCCACTCTCTATTGAAGGGTAGGTCGAGTGGAGACCACCATTTTGGTCCACCCCTATTGATGAGGAGGTTGAGCGGGTGTCATATCAAACCCCACTACCTAGTTGGCCTCAATCATCAATCTGCACCTACGGATAGGTTGGACGCAGTCCGTATTAACATTGGCCTTGAACTATGCTCCGTACCTATGGATGCATCGAGCATAGGATTTGTCGACATCAGTCCTAACCCTCATTCCATGCCTATGGGTGCATCGAGCATAGCTCGTATCGATGATGACTTCTTTGGACTGGCTATCATCCTTTGGTGAGTCAAACAGGTCTCACACATGCAAAGAGTTCTAACAACTCAATACAATAGAAACAATAGTGTGACAAATGAAGAAAATAATTCATTAGATAAAGAAAGTATTTTCTTATACAAAGGCAACATTGTTGGTACAAAGACAACAACAACCGAGGAAGAAAAGCTTCAAAGTGGTAGCCCCACAAACATCCTCAATCGTTGGTCTTCTTGACAAACCTAAGCTGTGCCTCGAGGTTCTTAGAGATATTTAGGTGAGAGGACCCCCACCGGTGGGGAACGACGGTCCTCATGAAAAGATATCAGGGAGGGTGTAACCAATGCCCCTCCCAAGGACCCATCCACTTCTAGGATATTCTCCTAGAGACCATTGGGAGACCATTTTAGCCAGTGGGTAAGGAGCCTCCCTTTGGAAAGATGGAAGATCCCTCTCTGGAGTGTGGCACTGAAGCAGCCCCTGATGATCATCGATCTGACTCCTTTATCAGGGCTGCAAATATTTCTAATGCCTCCCATACCAAATCAAACCTCATGCCAGTGTGCTTCTCTGAGGTACTTGATGGTCGCTTGATTGGGGGTATAGACTTCTCTGATAGGAAGGAAGTGCCAATTACCCCCTAGCGATGGATGAAGCAACTCCACCACATTACGTAGAGTCACCGGAAGATGACCACCTTGATTCTATGGAAGGCCTATTTATAGCGGAACCCAGAATTGAATGCTCCCAACCACTTCCACTGACTGTGTGGTAGGTATCATTGAATAAATGGCCTCGATGAGTACGCCCTCTGATGGTCAAACTCCCAGACATCTGTTCCCACAGCCCATCTTTATTGGGATACACCAACATTAAATGCGTGATTCTCTTGGGCTCCCATGGGCATGACCCTTTCGGAGATAGTTTTTCAAGATATTTTGGGCCTACCCAAAGCCTTGAACATTAGAATCAGCCAAGTCATCAGTGATAGCAATGAAACCATGGGATATTTAGGCATTCATCTGAACCCTGATGGCTAGATTGATGGACCGATCCCTCGGGGATATCTTGGCTTAGGGGTTGAGACTCCGAATACTAGTCGACAAAATATTGACGATAAGGAGATATCCTGATCTAAGTTAGAACATCCCAAAAAACAAGAGTCAGAAGCTACCCGACCTCCACAAGCAAACATTTGGAAATATCTCCTCTTAGGTAGGGAACTCCAATGATCAGGTCGGGAGTTGTCCAATGATGAGATGGGGATATCCTGACCCTAGTTAGGATCTTTGCTAACCAATCTCAGAGATATCTCAGCTTAGGTCGAGACCTCCAAATATCGAGTCAAAGATGACTTGACGATGGGAAGGAGACATCCTGTCCCAAGTTAGGACCCCCTAAATTGGAATCTTCGAAATTAGTCAGAGAATATCACTGAAACCATTGACTTGGCAGACCTTGCCCAGCAAAGTCAATGTGGCCTTCAAAAATCTACAAAGAATACAACTCAATGATAGCCCCCATCCGAAAGAGACAACCAACAGATAAGGCAGCTAGACAACAAACAAATATCCAGGCTAAGATCTCTACAATTGTTAGAATTTATATGAAAACAAACTTTGGAGACAAATCAACCGACAAAAATAGCTTGCCAAAAGAGCTTGGACTTCCTCTGAAGCAAGTGACTTAGTCAAGATTTAAAAACTGAGGAGGCTTCAGAGAAGCAGCCATCAAAAGTATAATCGCTCAAGTAAAATCAAGTTTCTTTTCATTAATATTTAAAAAGAGAAGGTGCCTTGGTGCCAAAAAAAGTAAATACAAGATGAGTGAGAATTTATTTTGAAGGAACCAGATCTAGGGTTTCAGGGTTAGATCTTGAAACTTTTTCAAGATCATACAGTGGAAGACTAAAATAAATCAAAATTTATTTTCTAAAATCAGAGAATCCCTAGATCTAAGATCTTATTACATGATTATTACATAGCATTAAATCAAAAATTAAAATATATAAATATAGCATGAACTACATGTTGATCATATCAACATGTTTCTATACCACGTCTAATGTATGTATTAAACAATAGATCAGATCTATTACCTTGCAAGTTAGACGCTCTAACCTCGCTGATCCGGGCTTAAGGATGATGTTGCAAGCCGCACATATGTCTGGCCTCTAGGAGTCATCCACACGAGCCCACGAATCTCGATCAGAAGTTTTGCTTCAGGAAATCAGCACAGTGTGCTAGTACTGCGCTGATCCTTCTTTGATGGTTGATCAGGTGCCTCCTTCTTCTTGATTTGGACTCTTCCAAAGATGAAAAGTATAAGGAGGAGTTTCAGATCTGAGACGCTCTCAAAAAACTCAAGATGGAGAGAGGAAAGATATGAAAACAAAAACCCTAGAAGAAGACCCTCTTCTTCTTCACATTTTTC
Source organism: Elaeis guineensis (assembly GCF_000442705.2). Lineage (NCBI taxonomy): Eukaryota > Viridiplantae > Streptophyta > Magnoliopsida > Arecales > Arecaceae > Elaeis > Elaeis guineensis. The sequence continues at coordinate 116,793,527 of NC_026000.2, read as the reverse complement.
TCTCTAAACACCCTAACTTGCATCTTTTATATCTCCATGAACCAAAGGCTTTCTCTCTGATTTTTAGATGACCCAAAGGTATCTCAAATATCTGTCTTCTCCTAAAATTTCATAAAGAAACTCATTTTATATAGAGAGATATGATAGAGTCCTTGTCTAGGTCAAATACCTAGTCAAGGCTTATCCAAACATGGCAAGTTAAGGGGCGCCCAACTCTTGAGCACCTCCTCCATATTTTTGTCCATGGATCACTAGCAAAGGGTACATAATGTATACCTTAAAATCCATAAAAATTTCAAAAAAAAATTGGATAAATTCGGTGCAAAATTGAAAGAGTTTTGGATTTCTAAAACTCTATCTCATAGAATTCGAAATCCAAACTTATTCCTTTTTGATTTGATCCAAACCACCTTCCATGTAAGAAAGAAGAGAGAAAACCTTTTGTGAATGTGGGAGAGACCTGGGAGAGGGCTTTTGTCACACAAAATAAGTGAAGATTGGCGTTGAATAAGAGAGAGGGCGTGGGAAAGGCTTATGTGGCGCAAGGTGGAATCCTAGTCTTACTAGGATTCTATCTTATGTCTTGTTTTAATTTGGTTTCCCAAACCAAATCAAACCAAAATTAGATCAACCTAATTAAAATAGATCTTAACCCAATTAAAAACCTAATTTAATCAAATTAAATTAGATTTAAATCTGATTTAATTTTCTAATCAAATTAGAAATTAGATTGACCCAAGTCCTAGTTGAACTAGGACTAGTTTTTCCTTGCACTTGGCTTATCCAATAAACCAATTAGACTTGATCCAATCAAGCCCAAAAAAAATTTAATTAAATCATATTTAATTAGACTTAATCTTAGTCCATTGGCTTAATCAAATTAAGCCAATTAGCAATCGAATTGCTAATCGATCCTCCTGCAACACTTGCACTGGGTTAAATGTCAATCGTATTGATCATTTAACCCTAGAACGATTCTTAATCGTTGATCAACCATCCAATCGGATCATGAACTCTAATGTGTGTGACCTCATAAGTCTGAACCTAAGCCGGTAGCATAGAAATAAATTTTTGTACCAATCAAAGTGACCATCTAGCAATGATACCCGATGACCGGATAGGTCGAATGTGTAGAACAACATCCTTAGAACCCATGCAGATATAGTTTTTATATAATTCATCTCCTTGACCAAAATGATCATAGGACACCCCAGAGTTCAACTGTCAACTCTGATCAGGTTGTCCACATTGTATTTCAAAATATCAAATCCATCTGATGGATTATCCTGGCCAAGGTTTTGCTAAATTGAAATACAGCGACTCATTCTTCTCCAACTCTTGGAGTGGTCAATCCCATCTCGATCACACTCTGACTTCACAAGTACTTGACTGTGCCCAGAAGCCTTCCATCTCTGAATTAGAAATTCAGTTAGTCCAGTACCAAAGCACAGTGAGTTGCTTGCAAGTCACTGAGGCGATCTCAAGTCTAAGGGACACTTATACCTATATCCCATCAAAGATATTTTCAACAGTAGAATGCTCTGGAGTTGGTCACGTTTAATGACGATGTACCCTTACATCTCACCTGTATGCCATACCAGTATCTCCACACTCCTTGGTTAAGAGGACAACCAACCCATATGGCCTACAGCGACCTATGCTCGATAGAAGCTGTCGTCCTTATTAACAGCTTATCATTTGGTCGTGAACAGTTTTAAGGACTAATCGATAAATCCTCTCTTTATCGAACTTAAATAGTCCTAAGGATTTCATCATAACAACGGAGTTCATTAGAAGATGAAAGCTTATGATGAAGATCCAAATATATTTTATTTATTAACAAATCAATTACAATACTTGGTTGCTCAACCGTCAACAGCTTGACGATTGGCTTTTTGGGACACATTTCCCAACAACTCCTACTTATCCTAAAGCCACTCGGCACAGTATCTAATACCCATCTTCGACTTGTGGTTGTCGAACTTCTTTATCGCTAGGGCTTTAGTGAAGGGGTCGGCCAGGTTCTCCTTTCCGTCGATCTTCTGAAGGTCGATGTCACCTCAATCCACGATCTCTCGAACTAGGTGGAAGCGGCGCAAGATGTGCTTCATCCGCTGATGTGATTTGGGTTCCTTCGCCTGAGCTATGGCACCAGTGCTGTCGCAGTAGAGCAGGACCGGACTATCGAGGGAGGGTGCTACTCCGAGCTCAGTGATGGATTTCCTCGCCACACAGCTTTCTTTGCGGCATCTGATGCTGCGATGTACTCTGCTTCACAAACAGAGTCTGCCACAGTATGTTGCTTGGAACTCTTCTAGCAGATGGCTCCACCATTCAGAGTAAAGATATAACCCGACACGCTCCTACTATCATCATGGTCAGATTGGAAGTTGGAGTCTGTGAACCCCACAAGTTTCAGATCTGACTAGCCATAAACCAACAATTGGTCCTTAGTATTTCTCAAATACTTAAGGATGGCTTTAACCACTTTTCAGTAATTTTCTTCAGGATCAGATTGGTATCTACTCACTACTCCTAGTGAGTATGCCACATCTGGTCTTGTACATGTCATGGCGTACATGATAGATCCCACGGCTGAAGCATATGGGACTCTACTCATACGCTCTCTCTCTTCAGGAGTTGTCAGACAATCCTTCTTAGAGAGAGAAATTCCTTGGTTTATCTGTAGATAGCCCTTCTTGAAATTCTCCATGCTGAACCTCTTCAGCACAGTATCTATGTACATGGACTGGGATAACCCAAGCATCCTTTTAGATCTATCCCTATAGATCTTTATCCCTAGGATGTAGGATGCTTCACCCAAGTCCTTCATGAAGAACTGTGATGACAACCAAACTTTTATTCCCTGTAGTGCGAGGATGTCATTCCCGATTAAGAGAATGTCATCCACGTACAAGACAAGGAATACCACAACTGGACCATTTGCCCATTTATAGATGCAGGGCTCTTCTCCATTCTTAATGAAGCCATACGTTTTGATCACCTTATCAAAATGCATGTTCCAACTCCGAGAAGCTTGCTTCAGTCCATAAATGGATCTCTGAAGCTTGCACACCTTGGACTCATCTGTGGATGTAAACCCCTCAGGTTGTATCATATACACCTCTTCAGTCAGCTCTCCATTCAGGAAAGCTGTCTTTACATCCATCTGCCAGATCTCATAATCCAGATGGGCAGCTATTGCAAGCATTATCCGAATGGATTTGAGCATTGCCACAAGAGAAAATATCTCGTCATAGTCAATACCATAACGTTGACGATACCCCTTGGCGACCAGACGGGCTTTATAGGTCTCCACCTTTTCGTCTGCCCCCCTCTTCCTTTTGAAGACCCATTTACACCCAATGGGTTTAACCCCTTCAGGTGGGTCAACCAATGTCCATACATCGTTGACCTTCATGGACTTCATTTCGGATTTCATGGATTCAAGCTATTTCTCAGAATTAGATCTCTGCATTGCATCCATATAGGTGATCGGATCCTCATTATTCTCATCAAGTTCGATGGGATCACCATCCCGGACCAAGAAACTGTAGTATCTGTCCGGCTGATGCGGTACTCTACCGGATCGCCTTAATGGTGCAGGTATATTGGGCTCCGGATCTGATCTAATCATATTCGACTCAGGTTCAGCTATTGGTGTCGGTCCTTCTACCTGTTGAACTTCATCAAGTTCAACCTTAGAGGCAACGGTTCCTTCACCAAAGAACTCATTTTCTAAAAAGATTGCCTTAAGGCTGACGAACACCTTTTGTTCATCAGCATGGTAGAAAAAATATCCTTTTGTCTCTTTGGGGTATCCTATGAATGAGCATTTGTCAGACCTAGGTCCAAGTTTGTCTGTGACTAATCGTTTGACATAGGTCGGGCACCCCCAGACCCTAAGGTGTGAAAGTACTGGCTTACGTCCTGTCCATATCTCATATGGAGTCTTAATTACAGACTTACTTGGAATCCTATTTAACAGATAACAGGTCGATTCGAGTGCATATCTCCAGAAGGATATCGGCAAGCTAGCAAAACCCATCATGGATCGGACCATGTCTAACAGAGTCCGATTCCTCCTTTCAGACACACCATTATGCTGTGGTGTTCCTGGAGGAGTCCATTGGGAGAGAATCCCATTCTCTCCTAAATATGTGAGAAATTCACTAGAAAGGTATTCTCCTCCTCGATCAGATCGAAGAGTTTTAATACTCTTCCCAGTTTATTTTTCTACTTCACTTCGGAATCGTTTGAACATTTCAAATGAATCCGACTTATGTTTCATCAAATAGACATATCCATATCGGGATAGGTCATCTGTGAAAGTTATGAAATAGAAATATCCACCTCTAGCACTGGTGCTCATGGGCCCGCATACATCAGTATGTACTAGGCCCAAGAGCTCAGTAGCTCTCTCACCTTTTCCAGTAAAAGGTGACTTGGTCATTTTATCAAGAAGATAGGACTCACAGGTTGGAAGTGATTCACAATCACTAACTTCGAGGATTTCCTCTTGAGTCAACCTGTTTATTCTGTTCTTGTTTATATGACCTAGCCTATAGTGCCATAAGTAGATATTTGACACACTATCTAATCTAGGGTGCTTGCCAGTTGAATAAACTATATTAACAGGTTGTGATAACATATACACACCATTGTTCAAATGTCCACAAAAAATAGTTACACCATTCTCAATGATATTACAAATTTGTTTCTTTATTGAAATTTCATAATCATTTTTGGCCAGAAGGCCTACAGAAATGACATTTAAAAAGAAACTGGGACAGAAATGACAATCATTAAGAACAACGATATGGGATTCAAATATAAGTTTCAAGATTCCTAATGCTAGAACTGGAACTGGTCTTCCATCTCCAACATTCAGGAACCTCTCGCCTTGCTCAAATCTCCTACTGACCTACAACCCCTGCAACGAATTGCAAATATGGTAAGGGCTACCGGTATCCAATACCCAGTCAGTTATATCACAAATAGAAAAATTGCAAGGAGTTATTATATAAATACCTTGTCCAGCAACAACTTGCTGCTTTCTCTGCCTGTTCGGGTCTAGGGAGGCAATGTACTGGGGACAGTTCCTCTTCCAGTGCCCCCACTTCTTGCAAAAGAAGCATTCAGCTTGACTCTTATCGGGTTTGATCTTTTTGGTCTAACACTGCACAGATGTCCCAGCCTGAACTTGCACCTTCTTCACTTTCTTCTTCTTGTTCTTCTTCCCTTTCTTAAAGGGTCGAGAACCAGAAGACGAACCTCCCACTAAGTTCACCGACTCCTTATGGAGTTGGTGATCTTTCTCAAAGTTCTGAAGCAACCCCAGTAATCCGTGGTAGTTTACTTCAGGCTTTGTTATTCTATAATGAGTGAGGAATGGGAGATAAGACTTGGGCAACGAGTTCAGTATTGCATCTTTCCCAAGCTGCTTATGCAAGGGAAAGCTGAGCTTGCTCAATCGTTCCATCAGCTCGATCATGTACAATACATGATCAGTAACAGAGGCACCATCCCGCATTTTGGTGTTGAAGATGGCACAACTAGTCTTGTGTCTCTCCACGTCATCGGGTGTGCCAAAGGCATCCTCCAACACTTGAAGCATGTCCTTTGGTTGAGCCGTCTCGAATCTACGACTGAACTCGTCGCTCATGGCAGCCAGCATGATACAGCACACCGTGGTCCGATCACTGAGCCACTTCTGGTAAGTGTCTCTGACTGTTCCACATGCATTGACAGCTGGCTCCTCAGGTGCAAGATCCATTATCACATATAGGATCCGTTCATGCTCCAGGACTATCTTCAACTTTCGGTACCAGCTACCGAAGTTGGGTCCCACCAACTTATCATTGTCCAACAATGATCGGAGCGATAGGGAAGTGGCTATATTTGCACAAAGGAGAACCATAACCTAATTACTAATTGATTTATTAAACCTAAAGATTTGAACTTTAATCAAAAGGTTTCTCCCACTATTTTATTTGAATTGGTAGCCTCTACCTCCAATTCGAGGAATTACCCTAATTTCTTAGCGGGTACTAGAATCCACTTAGACTGCACACAAGCCCAACTTTGGTTGGTTAACCCATGTACATCTAAGGGTAGGTTCATAACCAATTGTTTTTCTAAATAATTTTTAGTAATTTTAATTTTGCCCCAGAAACCTAATCAGTAGGCTTTGGCCTCCACTGTAAGGATCCGGTTAGGTCCAACCATTAACATGATCATACTTGGTGTATCTAACCAACGAATGATTAAGCCCAACTTTGGTTGGCTCACCTAACCACCATTAGAGAGACACTTCCAAGTCGTCATATGATGAGTGATAATTTCATTAGTCAACAAGCACCAGGCCTTTGGGTCTGCAATGATTATTGAGTTAATGGACTCATTATCAAACACCTTAATGGGAGGCTATGACTCAGTTATCTCCATAACTTTGTCATTTTAAGGATCTAATAATTTTAGAAGATTTAAATAATTTAGAGGATGAGGTCAGATGAACCAGCTTATCATGATCCTCCCACTGGCTTCACCAAGTTAGCTTAAGGGAGACCATTAAAAGGGCTGGTCTAGGAGCACCTAAATTAGTCACACTGATTTACCTAGCTGACATGGGTCAGCTCGAATAGTCAAGTGATCCAATCAAAACATAATTTCATCAAGAGGCCAGGTAAGTTCGATCAGTGGGAGGGTCTGCCAAAGCTTGCCTTAGACACCATCAGAAATGGCCAGGTAAACGGGCTCCCAATTAAAAACCACCGGTCTGGTTTACCTTAGACACCAACTGGTTTAATTAGTTTCGATTAGATCAATCTAACAGTTCGTGCTAGACCGCTTAGCCAACAATCAAGTCCATTTGGTTCTCGTTAAAGACATGGACTTGACCAACTACAACTATTGTAATTGATCTAGAGAATCCTTGACCTAATCTAAGACAACAATTGATTAGATTTAGTCAATTCTCTAATTAAGTCCATCTTCAATCTAACCATAGGTCTAACCCAATTAATGGACCTAATTCTCACTAACCCATTAATCCAATGTGTTATGGTTTGTGTCTTAGGTTCTTCAATTCACAATCCTAGAACCTAATCAAACAACTTCTTAATTCTTAATTAAGTTTTGGGCTGAGGGTTGGGTTTGTCTTTTCAAAAAATAATTTTCATATTTGTAAAATAATTTTACAATATGATTCTACCAACCATATTGCATGTTTGATTCATAATCAAGATACAAGTGAAATAAACATGAAACTACTTTAGATCTAATCTAAACAGGTTCATGTAATTGAAACAATTTCAACTTTAAACAATTTTTTTGCATAAAAATTATTAACAAAGAGATTTTATTTCAGATTTAAACATCTTTTAAATCTAATAAATCATAAATTTAATCTAGATCATATCTAACAAATTTATGATTAAAGATAGATCTACACAAACTAGGACAACCTTTGCACTGTAAGGGGTAAACCTTACAGTAGGACAACCTTGCAGTTTGTGATTGATCTAAAATTTTAATTTTAAATTTAATAATCAGATTATAAATTAGATTTAATCTAAAAAATAATCTAAGCATGTATAAATAATCATGTAATAAAGAACCTAGGCTCTGATACCAATTGAAGGAACCAGATCTAGGATTTCAGGGTTAGATCTTGAAACTTTTTCAAGATCATACAGCGGAAGACTAAAATAAATTAAAATTTATTTTTTAAAACTAGAGAATTCCTAAATCTAAGATCCTATTAAATGATTATTACATAGTATTAAATCAAAAATTAAAATATATAAATATAGCATGAATTACATGTTGATCATATCAACATGTTTCTATACCACATCTAATGTATGTATTAAACAATAGATCAGATCTATTACCTTGCAAGTTAGACACTCTAACCTCACTAATCCGAGCTTAAGGATGATGTTGCAAGCCGCACATGCGTCCGGCCTCTAGGAGTCATCCACACGAGCCCACGAATCTCGATCAGAAGTCCTGCTTCAGGAAATCAGCACAGTATGCTAGTACTGCGCTGATCCTTCTTTGATGGTTGATCAGGTGCCTCTTTCTTCTTGATTTAGACTCTTTCAAAGATAAAAAGTAGAAGGAAGAGTTTCAGATCTGAGACGCTCTCAGAAAACTCAAGATGGAGGGAGGAAAGATATGAAAACAAAAACCCTAGAAGAAGACCCTCTTCTTCTTCACATTTTTCTCTCTAGACACCCTAACTTGCATCTTTTATATCTCCAAGACCCAAAGGTATTTCTCTCTTATTTTTGGATGGCCCAAATCTATCTCAAATATCTGTCTTTCTCTAAAATTTCATAAAGAAACTCATTTTATATAGAGAGATATGATAGAGTCCTTGTTTAGGTCAAATACCTAGTCAAGGCTTATCCAAACATGGCAAGTTAAGGGGCGCCCAACTCTTGAGCACCTCCTCCATATTTTTGTGCATGGATTACTAGCAAAGGGTGCATAATGTATACCCTAAAAGCCACAAAAATTTCAAAAAGAATTTGGATAAATTTGGTGCAAAATTGAAAGAGTTTTGGATTTCTAAAACTCTATCTCATAGAATTCGAAATCCAAACTTATTCTTTTTTGATTTGATCCAAACCACCTTCCATGTAAGAAAGAAGAGAGGAAACCTTTTGTGAACGTGGGAGCGACCTGGGAGAGGGCTTTTGTCGCACAAAATAAGTGGAGATTGGCATTGAATAAGAGAGAGGGCGTGGGGAAGGCTTATGTGGTGCAAGGTGGAATCCTAGTCTTACTAGAATTCTATCTTATGTCTTGTTTTAATTTGGTTTTCCAAACCAAATCAAATCAAAATTAGATCAACCTAATTAAAATAGGTCTTAATCTAATTAAGAACCTAATTTAATCAGATTAAATTAAATTTAAATCTGATTTAATTTTCTAATCAAATTAGAAATTAGATTGACCCAAGTCCTAGTTGAACTAGGACTAGTTTTTCCTTGCACTTGGCTTATCCAATAAACCAATTGGACTTGATCCAATCAAGCTCAAAAAAAATTTAATTAAATCATATTTAATTAGACTTAATCTCAGCCCATTGGCTTAATTAAATTAAGCCAATTAGCAATCGAATTGCTAATCGATCCTCCTGCAACACTTGCACTGGGTTAAATGTCAATCGTATTGATCATTTAACCCTAGAACGATTCTTAATCGTTGATCAACCATCCGATCGGATCATGAACTCTAATGTGTGTGACCTCATAGGTCCGAACCTAAGTCGGTAGCATAGAAATAAATTTCTGTACCAATCAAAGTGACCATCTAGCAATGATACCCGACGACCGGATAGGTCGAATGTGTAGAACAACATCCTTAGAACCCATGCGGATATAGTTTTCATATAATTCATCCCCTTGACCAAAATGATCATAGGACACCCCAGAGTTCAACTGTCAACTCTGATCAGGTTGTCCACATTGTATTTCAAAATATCAAATCCATCTGATGGATTACCCTGGCCAAGGTTTTGCTAAATTGAAATACAGCGATTCATTCTTCTCCAACTCTTGGAGTGGTCAATCCCATCTCGATCACACTCTGACTTTGCAAGTACTTGATTGTGTCCAGAAGTCTTCCGTCTCTGAATTAGAAATTCAGTTAGTCCAGTACCAAAGCACAGTGAGTTGCTTGCAAGTCACTTAGGCGATCTCAAGTCTAAGGGATACTTATACCTATATCCCATCAAAGACATTCCCGACAGTAGAATGCTCTGGAGTTGGTCACGTTCAATGATGATGTACCCTTACATCTTACCTGTATGTCATACCAGTGTCTCCACACTCCTTGGTTAAGAGGACAACCAATCCATATGGCCTACAGCGACCTATGCTCGATAGAAGCTGTCGTCCTTATTAACAGCTTATCATTTGATCGTGAACAGTTTTAAGGACTAATCGATAAATTCTCTCTTTATCGAACTTAAATAGTCCTAAGGACTTCATCATAACAACGGAGTTCATTAGAAGATGAAAGCTTATGATGAAGATGCCAAATATATTTTATTTATTAACAAATCAATTATAATACTTGGTTGCTCAACCGTCAACAGCTTGACGATTGGCTTTTTGGGACACATTTCCCAACATATTTCTCATTCGAAGAGAAGACCCCCACTTCGTCATCATTGTTGCTACGAAAGAGACATCTGAGGTCCAGCTTCGGGACCACCCGCTTCATGTGGACCTTGCAATCATTGAAGCCCTGGATGAAGGTGGTAGTAGCGATGTTGATGACCTCCTCCTCATACTCTACCAAAGCCTTAAAGTCATTGATGCAATGGTCCCAAACCATGTCTTGGATCTACGAGGAAGAATCGAAAGCCATAACATCCCCACCAAGTCAAGAAGGGCTAATCCTACACACCACAGAGGGAGCTAGGCTGTGGCTCGATAGAGGGGTGCAAGCTGGCTCCTAGGCAACGATAGGGAATTGCCCCAACTCGATGGTCCTCGCTCTCTTGGATGAGGATTCCCCATGGATGATGGTCATTCTCTCCTTGACCAGCTACTTCACGGACCACTTAATGGCATCATGATTGTATAAAAGAGGGGGGGGCTCTGATGAATATCTATAGAAGGAAGAGAGGCTAGACTGGTGAAATCCTGCCAAGTGAATTGCCTCCTTATATAAATCCAGCATGGCGTTGGGGGCCACCTAATGGCCAAAACACAGCCACCCTTGAAATGACAAGCTACACGACTCTTCAGTTCTGCAGATAACCTTCAGAAGAAATCTTGGAAAATCCTTGCACCCCGACATATGGCAAATCTTGATAGGCTCAAAAGTAATTCCTAGAGTTAATTCCCTAAAAGCTATGCTAATTGTTCTCGAGCTGGTTATCAGCAACTATCAGCCCTTGGCCTTCTAAGATTGAATTAATGGACCACCTCGAGCTGCCCATGCTTCATTAATGCACTGAGATTTTTGAAGTGCCAAGTCTCCCCAAATCATTATGGCCCGACTTGTGAAGCGGCAAATCAATACTAAATGGGATAGCGCAATGAACCTCCTGAAAGTTAACAGCTCAGATTCATTTACTTGATCAGGCCTTGGGGATATGTCATCCCTGAAGATTACTTTCCAAGCCTGAAGTCACCACTTCGGACTAGAAAGTGAGGGGTAAGTGTTATGGAGTTGTGCCACCTCAATCGTGATTCTCGGGACTCATCCTCCGCAGCCCTAGGATGGTGGAAACACAGAAATGATGATAGGCACCATCGATTCACCGAAGATGTTGTGGTAAAATGATCACACCAGCTCGGCAACCCTTCGACCCCCAAATTAGAGCATGATTGACCTCTTGGTCGATACTCTATCACCCATGGGAATGAAACCCGCAAGCTTCATCGACCTCCGGGACTGGATATCATCGATCATCAAGGATAAAGTGCTGCAAACCACGTTGATGTGGAATGAAATAAGATGACACTTTTGGCTATGCGCCAACCTCATCCCATCAGCTCTATTTGCTGTATGAAAAAGTAATTAGAATCTCCCAACGAGCTCCCGAAATGTGGCCACATGGGTATAACAGAAATCCACGACTAACAACTTATAGGCTTAGACCTAACAACCTATGGGTTAGGGAATAACAAACTCTGACATCTTCTTATATAAAAAGATAAAAAGGGAACCCTCAAGAGGAGGATTCTAGTATGCTAATTCAAGAAACCTACTCTCTTTTTTTTCTATGCTCAAAGCTCTGACTGACTTAAGTATCAGAGAGCCCCCCACTGGAGGCTCCCACCATCTCCTCCAGTTTGAGTAGACTTTCAGGCCTGATCTAGTGTCCCAGCGTCGTGGTCCTCACTTTCATCATCAGCTACGTCAGCACCCTAGAGCCTTGACATAATAGAAGTCATCATCACTATCATGGTTACTATGTCCACCTTGTACTCAGCTACATCCATGAGCTCCATCATGGCTTCAACTATGACATCAGCCATGACCTCCATTACTCCTTTCACCTCTTATGACTTTCTATCATTCTTTCAAAGAGAGTTTGCTTTGAAGGGCATGCTCTAGCAGATCTTTGTTTCCTTTTATGAAATCTTTGATCAGGAAACTTGAGAGATCTCATTAGTTCATCCACAGTCATTGACTCTAGGTCCTTTGACTCTTCAATGGTTGCCATGATATAGTCAAACTTGGCATCTAATGAGTATAGAATTTTCTCTACACCTTGAGCATAATTCATCATCTCACCATTTCTTCTTAATTGATTTACAATAGCTAACATCCTTGTAAAGTACTCTAAAATGGACTCTGTATCTTTCATTTACAAGGCTTTACATGCACCTCACAATATGTAGAGGTGAACTTTCTTCACCTTCTCAACACTTTTGTGGGCATCTTGGAGCATTTCCTGTGCTTGCCTGGAGGTGATGGCAATAGCAACCTTCTCAAATGCAACTTGATCTAAGCCTTCATAAATAATGTAGAGGGCATTCTTGTCCTTCTTCCTTAAGTCTCTTAATACCTTCCTTTAATTTATCATGAAAAATGGTCTCATCTTAAAGCTCCACAAAGCCTCTATCAACAACCTCCCAAATGTCTTGTGAGCTAAATAGTGCCTTCATTGGATCCTTTAATTCTGAAAATTGTTGGTGAGATAGGGAATTGGAAGACTTCCACTAGCCATTTCCTGAGTTCTTCTATGGCTCTACTACCACTATGTTGGCAACAACAAAAGTAAAATAGAATACTAGGTCACTTTATTTTTTTTTTTATTCAAGTTGGAAATAAGAGGTGATAAAAGAGAACATTAATATTTTTCATTCATCTCTTGGTCCTATGAAAATGCTGAAATACAAAGGTTTATGTAGACACAATATGATCGTTCAAATATCCTTACATGAGTTATATATGACTTAGCATTTTTTCTTGACTATCCTTTTCATAAAATATGAAATTATGACACCTTTTCCTGAGGGTCAAAGAATCAATCCAAGAATGACTCTTTAACCTCCTCACACCTCTTAGAAAATGACTCCATACATTTATTTTATTTTTTGTAATTCAATTCTTTTGCTATATCAAAATATAACCTATAAAATTAAGTTTAACTTTTCAATAAATGGGACCCCCCCCCCAACCAACTAGTTGGAATGGAAGTCATTCATTCCCATTCCTATTTTAGAGTCCAATTCGCTCCAACCAAACATTCCCTAAATAGAATACTTGGCTGGATTTTATGGTTTAAAAGCTTATCTGATGCCTCTTAGCACAAAATTTTCCTGGAATGGCTAGTTGACTAGGTAGTAGGATAACCCAGATTTGGTATTTCCACCTTCCTCAACAAAAACATTTCTTGCCCAAGTTGTCATGGCAATCTTCACTAGCTTGGACAATAAAAATTGATGTAAATCTTCTGACCTTCTAGCCAACTGGAAAGCCTCAACATCCATCTAGTGCAAGCATTGACCACAAGCTTAGATATTGAATAATCGATAAACATTTGATGCCAGACATTTGATGCCCAACTTTCCTGATTAACTTATCAAAGAAATTTTGCCACCACATCATCAATTAGTTCCTTTGATAAATAGTCATCTAATAGTTACTCTAAGAAGGTAGTGTCACCCACTTCCTTTTTTTGCCAAAAGAATGTGATGAAAAACATATATAATAGCACAAACAAGGTAACTAAATTACTTCATCTTCTGGTTCTGTAATTTACATGTTTTGCTATTTATCTCTAGGTTGTTGATGTGGATCATCTCCATCAATCTGCAAGATAGCAACAAGTTAGGGAACTTGCTGGTGTTGGCTCTGAGCCCTCTAGCTTAAGTCAGCAAGTGATTGTTGGGTGTGGGAAAGAGAAGGAACTTGATAGCAATAATTAGAAAATGAAAGTCTTCTTTTCTTTCTTACCCTTTACATAGAGGTTTTGGATCATATATAGCCATGGGGTTCAGAATCCCCTAGAGGTTGTATTGTAATGGACTAGGCTTGTATGATAACTACTGAGAGATGTACAATAACCATCCAAGATTGTATTGTAGCTATCTTAAGATATGTTGTAACACATTTAAGATCATGCTGTAGCCATTTAGCATGTGCTGTAATCATCCAAGTTCATTATTATTATGATCTTTAACCATCGACATGATAAAAGTAGAGAGTTTTCTAATGAAGCACTAATGCATTTGTCCAAGTTAAAAGACCTTAGGCTAACTCAAGATAATTACCAAGCTAAACGATTGTCTGGTCAAGCAGCAAGAGACTTCATTCAACATGTCTGATGCTATGTGACCTTGGAAGTCGGTTGGTTCTTGTTTGCTCAGTTTGGCTTTCAGATTGGTTGGAGTTGACTTGTCTTGATTACGTCGAGGGGTTGTAGGGCATATCTCAGTCACCATGTCAATTGTGACTTGAACGAATCCAACTGTGCCACGTTATCAGGCTTATTTTTTGTCACATCACCTACCTCCACTTTCTTGACCGCATGGAGATCTGAAGTTTGATTCAGGAAAGTAGCCTACTTGGATGCTCAATTAGGTGGCTTGGTTGTTTGCTCTACCATGGTATTGGTTATGAATGATTGATGTTTAATTCTTAATTTCAAATCTGCAGCTATTATTTGTGGCTTCAATTTTAGCTCCTAAAATCCTACACCTTAATCATGTCGAATCTCTTTGAATCTATACTTTGTCACATGGCATTTTAATACTACCACTTTGTACATTGTGTGCATGTCAGGTCGGAACTTGTGGCATTTCTGTTTGGGGGGAACCGAAGGTCACGATCTACGCTATCCATGAGGCTACATCCGAGTTGTTCACTACATAATAAAGATAGGAGAGGTATTGTCTTCTCCTTTTTCATCATCATCCTCTTCCTTTTCCATCATCATTTTCTTTCTCCTTAGAATCTAAAAGTTGAACAAAAATGATATGGGTCGAGCTCTATAGAATATCATATGTGACAAGTTTCCTATTTTGCCACATTTCTTCTAACACCAATCTTAAAGAAGAAACATAAAAGTCAAAGATTTCTCCTACTAATGGAGTCTTTACTTTCATAATTAAAAATGAAAAAGTATGATATTTTATTTCTTCCTTATTTTTATAATATATTTTTTATTGCTATATACTGCATGACTAAATGATATACACTAAATAAATTAATCATCAAGCAAATCAATACATGCCTCCAGATAAATCAATACATAGATATGGAGTTCATCAATACATAATACACAACTAGATGATACACACTAGTAAATTAGTCATCTAGCAACCAAATACATATCTCCAAGTAAATTGATATATAATTTTTAGAATATTATATTTAGCAGTACACACTACATGGTATAGTGATATATACTCATTGACTTTCTAATACATATTGTAAGCTTCTTTGATGCATACCTAATAGTAATTCAATACACACCTCTAGATAAATTAATATATATTTTTTGGAGCATGAAGTTTACCAATACATAGTATAAGACTAGGTGATACATAGTAAACTAGTCATCTAGCAATCCAATATATATACCTCCAAGTAAATTGATACATAGTTTTTAGAATATCATATTCACCAGTAGACGTTATAGGGTATGATGATATACCCTCATTGGCTTTTTGATATATATAGTGAACTTCTTTAATACATACTTAGTAATTATCTAATATATAACTCTAAATAAATCAATACATAATTTTTAGGATATGCTTTTTACCTGGAGATATAGATCGGATTATTATTGGATGTATATCAAAGAAGCTTACAGTATGTATTAAGAACTCGATGAGTGTATATCATCAAGCTATGTAGTGTGTACTGGTGAACATAATATTTTAAAAATCATATATCAATTTGCTTGAATGTGTATACTGGATTGCTAGATAACTAATTTGTTAAGTGTATATCGTTTAGTTATATACTGTATATTGGTGAACTCTGTATTCTAAAAATTATATATCAATTTATTTATAGATGTGTATTAACTTGTTTGATGATTAATTTATTTCATATATATCTTATAGTTATGTAGTATGTATCAATAAAAAATATGTATTAAATATGAGGAAGAAAGAGAATGTCATATTTTTTTAATCATGGGGTTAATAACTCCGTTAGTAGAAAAAACTTTTAACTTTTAGACTTATTTTTTAAGATTGATATTAAAAGAAATATGGCAAATTATGAAGCCCACCCCATGGTGTCCGCCCCATATGATTTTTGTTCCCAGAAGTTGAAGTTTCTTTGCTTCCCCGCCCAGATAATGCTTTTTAGGAAGTTTTTTAGGTATGCACCCTATCCTCCTCTACTTCCTGGAGTTCCTTACCTTCTAGGTCTCTTGCAATAGAAAATAGGGAGGTCAAAAGAGCAACCAAAAGTAAAGGCCCCCAAGCTGCAAGCTCACGGCCAAGTGCTGAGCTTAGGTTCTCGAGAGGGGGGGAGCCAAGCTCAAGGCCTTAGGCTCAGTCCACTGGCTCGAAGACTCATCGGTGAGCTTGCTGGCTAAAAAGTCAGCCTTGTCCAATCCTTTGGTGGCAAACACCATCACTTGACCATGCTTCTCCCTCGAACAAGCCAAGTTAGGAAGTTTGGTGACCATCGAGCTCGATGCTCTTGGTTCTCTTGTTGCAACAATGGTGGGTCTAGCTTCATCTTTTTCTTTTTGTTCTCCAAGGTTTCTCTCATCTCCTATAGGCTACTTACATGATCATTGCCCTCCGAGACTGCCTAGAATGTGCAAGCCCATGGCTTGAGTAAGCCTATGCCAAGGTTTAGGCGATGAACAAGGAACTTTAGGAGTCCAAGGATGCAACCGAAGAGGCCAAGAAGGTAACAAAAGAGTCCTGAAAAGTAGCCAAGGAGGCCACACATTGGCAAGAGCAGCAGCAAGTTAAGGCTGAGAGGGCAATAGAAGTTTGAAGTGCCCACATTGCTTACCTTAAGAGAGATGTCACCCAATTGACTAAGTAAAGGTAGCTTTGAAGGTAAACATCTTCGAGACTAAGATCGAGAATAATGCCCAGCAGGCTATATTAAACTACAAGTCCTCAATTGCATTCAAGGATGATATGGGCTAGGCAAGAGCCAACACCTTCTTATCAAGCTCAACTATTGTCACAAGCAAGTAAAGGAGTTCACTACAAGAAAATAGTTTATTAGCGATGGCTATTAGTGACGGCAAGTAGCCATCTCTAATAAGTGCGTTTACCGATAACTTATTATGATAGAAATTAAATCCATTATAATAAGTGTATAAAGTTATTAGCGATGGTGATTTTTATTATTAGAGATGGCTTTCTGTCGCTAATAATTTAAATGATTAGCGATGGCTTTAGTGACGTAATTTAGCTGTTGCTAATAACAAGCCCTAAACCCCCCCTTCGGATCCTCGATGGGCTCACAGGACCCCCCCCCCCCCGCCTCCCCTTTCTCCCACGTCAGTGTAGGAAGTCTGACTTCGAGGATACGCATGCAGAAATCAGATTACAGTGAAAACTAAACTAATCTAGATTTAAAACTTTTTTAAATCAAGCATGTATATAAAATATAGATCTAATCTACACATAGCCAGGAGTGTTCATATACTGAAATTAAGATTCTAAAATTTAAAAATTAAATTAGAGATTTTACCTTGTGTGGGTAGCTTTTCACCGTAATCCAATTATCGTGGTAATCTGGTGAGGTTCCTACAGAGCCGCACACGTATCCGATCTCTATGGATATCTACTTGGGACCGATCTAGGATGCTCCTCTTACATTGATCCTCCTTCTCCAAGGGAGATCTAGCATGCACTTTGATCAGCAATCAACTCTTCATCCTGATCAACTGGATCAACCCTTGATCCTGAATCTTGCTTTCTTCCTTCCCTCGGTGTAGATCTTCTTTTGGATCAACCCTTGATCTTTGATCTATCTTTCTTCCTTCCCTTGGTTTAGATCTAAACCATCAAACAACTAAGATGGCTTAGAATACAACAAGGACACCCAAAACCAATTATGGGCATGATGGAGAAGAGAAGAGAAGGAGGTAGCATGGAGAAAGGTGGTCGTGAGAAAAGATTGGTGTGGGCTTTTCAAGAGGGGCACATCAATTTTTGGCGTGAGATAATTTTCTCATGAGAGTCCTTAACACTTGGGGATCTTATATAGATAAGGAGTACTAGGGCTTTAGGGTTTTGACTAGTCAAATCCTTAGGTTGCATTTGGTGCATTGTCAGGCAATGGCAATCTGAATTATTTAATAATCTGTATTACCTACAATCTAGATAGATTGCCAGTAATGTTGATTACTATGTTGGGTGCACACAGGTAATGTTGCAGAAAAATTATTGAGAATCTTGATAGACATGCTTGATATGACAATCAGATTACTGATAATGTAACATCATATTTTCAAAATATTCTTAAATCAAATTATTAGTTTAATATTTTTAAACTAGTTATTTAATTTTTTTAATGATAAAAATTATTGTATGAAAAAATTTATTATTTTTAATACTTATTATTATTATTATTATAAAAATTATTATTTTTAAACTATTTTTATATTTTTTTCCCTTCTCCTCCCCCGCAAGCCACACCCCGACCCCCCTCCCCCTTGTCCCCCCACCCGTCATGCCTCCAGCACCGCACCCCAGCCACCCGTGCTGCCCTGGCCACCGCACCCCGACCCCCTAGCCGCCTGTCATGCTGCCACCCCTCCCCAGCCCCCTGGCCGCCTGTGCTGCCCTGGCCATTGCCCCCTGACCCCTCGATCGTTTGTCACACTACCACCCCTCCCTGGCTCTTAACCACCCGCACTACCTTGGCCATCGCACTTCAGCCCCCTGACCGCCCATCGCACTGCCACCCCTCCTCAACCCCCCGACTGTCCGCACTGCCCTGGCCATCGCCCTCTGCCCCCCCCGGCCACCTATGCTTCCTTGGCCACCGCCCCTGCCCCTCAATCGCTCATCATGCTACCTTCGATGAGGGCCACGAAGGCGGTAGGGGCCGTCGGAGGAGGAGTTGCGGGGGTTGAGGGGGAGGCACGGGTGGTGCCGCACGGGGAGGGGGAGGGCAATTTCATCAAAAAGATTTATTATAAGATTACCTTATGGGAGGTAATCTGGATAGCCACCCCTCCCCTTGGTAATCCAGATTAGGTAATCTGGATTACCTGGTAATCCAGATTACCTCCTGGGGGAGGAGTTGCAAGGGTTGAGGGGGGAGGCACGGGTGGTGCCGCACGGGGAGGGAGATGGCAGTTTTATCAAAAAGATTTATTATAAGATTATCTTATGGGAGGTAATCTGGATAGCCACTCCTCCCCTTGATAATTCAGATTAGGTAATCTGGATTAGCTGGTAATCCAGATTACCTTATGGGAGGTAATCTGGATTACTTAGTAATCTAGATTACCAGCCCAAAAAGCATACCAAACTTGATAATCGGTGGGGCCCTTTTAAATTGCCAACAATCTGGACAGATTGCCAGCTACCAAACGCAACCTTAAAGCAGAAGGACTCTACTTCTCTTAACTAGTATTTGAAATCATCTCATGATTTCATTCCAAGTAAGATGGGGGTGACCCATTTGATTCACGCCAATAAAGGAGTGTGCGCCTCCTTACAACTTCATGCAAAGAAAACCCTAGCATGCCCCTTTCTCTTGAAAACCCAAGGCAACTAATCTAAATGGGCCTGCACCCCTAGATCTCATCCAGAAGGGTTGCATGCCCCGTCTCTTATAATTCATGGTAAAATAAAGGTGGGTGCCAACAATTGGCATCCCTTACTCCAAGAATCCATGCCCAAAGAAATATTAGATAAGGGCCAACTCTTGGTTCTCATCCTTATCCAAATGTATGCAATTGACTTGGTCAAAATTTCTATCTAATAGGGAGTTCAAGTCTAAAGAAGAATTAGGTTTAACCATGTGCTAGCATGATTTTTTAAAT
Source organism: Elaeis guineensis (assembly GCF_000442705.2). NCBI lineage: Eukaryota > Viridiplantae > Streptophyta > Magnoliopsida > Arecales > Arecaceae > Elaeis > Elaeis guineensis. Next base: position 116,773,558 of record NC_026000.2, on the reverse strand, counting down.
CCAATAGGATTTCTTCAAATCTAAATCTAATTGGGATTTCACAAGCCCAATTGATCAATCCTAAACTAAATTCCTTATTTGTGTAATCCCATAGATTCAATTATGTCTGATAGTGGGATATATTGTGATCTCCATCATCAATATCATTGAAACTCTTTTCACTAGACCGAAACTCTTTCCAACTCAATCAATTGAGAATTATTAATTATCAAAATAATTCTTATTAATCCCACAATCTATCAGTGACACCTAAGAGTATGTAGTGACAACCAAGTAGAAATAAAGATGAACCTCTAGGTATAGTTATCGTGTAGTTCGATTTTTCTATCATAAGTCCGGATAAGATGCATGTCAAGGATAACTCATCGAAACTGTTTGTCCGTCATATGATAGATTCAATCGACTCGAATCCATGTGAAATCTTATGAAAACTTCTTTCCATCATTCACCTACCATGGCCATGGATTTTAGGACTTAGTCTCATGAACTGCATAGGACCTCTCCCTGTCTACCAGGATCAACAGATTTTATTTTGATGTACACCCTATTCCTACAATGGATCTACTGTAACCAATATACACCGTAAGATTTCAAATGGCTAGATAACCAAGTGATTGTGCAGTCAAACTATAGCAATCCCACTCATATGAACAGTTGAAGAATTATCTACACAACTGCAACATCGAATAAGTCACTGATGAGTGGGTGACCATCCAAGTGACTTCTCGTGTTGATCATACTCAATGCCTTTGATCTCTATCAAGCATCTGCACTCTTGTTTCAGTATCTCCACACTGTAGACTTGAGACTTATCTATCCGAGAAAGAAAGTAATTTATGCACCAATTTATCTGAATCATTCACCATCCTCCTGATGATCCATTAATCGAGAGCATTTAGGAATTGACCCCAAATGATACATGCCTCAAATTCTCAACTCTTGAGAATACATATCATTGTCAAGTCAACTCCTCGGATAATTTATGGACACAAAAATACACATAACATGAATGAAAAAATAATCCAATTTTATTAATTTCAATAAGTCAATTATAAAATTATACTCGAAAAAGTGTACATGTGTCAGCCAATCTGGCTTGTAGGGCATACATCTAACAAATCTCTCACTTGATCTAAAGTCAATTGATCATAAATCTAAGCCCCATCTTCTCAAGGTGAGCTTCAGTCTTCTGTTGGCTCAGTGGCTTAGTCAGCGGATCAGCCATAATATCTATAGAGTCGACTCTCTATACCTCAACAAACTTCTTCTCGAGATATTTACAAATCAAATGGAATCATCACTCAATGTGCTTGGACTTCTGGTGAGATTTCGATTCCTTAGCGAGCACTGTGGCACCATTGTTATCACAGAAGAGTAGAATGGCATCTGATGGCATCACATCCAGCTCCACAACAAACTTCTTGAACCAAAATCTTTTCTTAGCAGCCTTCGATGCGGTGATATACTCTGCCTCCATGGTGGAATCTACAATATTTGGTTACTTGAAACTCTTCTAGCTAATTGCACCACTATTATACAAAAATATAAAACCTGATATAGACTTTCTATCATCAATGTCAGACATAAAGTATGAGTTAGTGTATCTCTACACCCTAAGTCTCTTCCTGCAAAAATCAAGAATAGATCTTTAGTCCTTCTCAAGTACTTAAGGATATTTTTCACAGTAATTCAGTATTCCTCCCATAGGTTCGACTAATATCTGCTCGTGACACTCACAGCAAGAAAAATATTAGGTCCAGTATATAGCATAACATACATGAAGCTTCCTGTAGCAGAAGCATAAGGAATCTTGCTCATACACTGAATCTCGTCAGATGTGCTAGGATATATTTTTTTGGAGAGATGAACTCCATGCATGAATTGCAATAGACCCCTCTTGGATTTTTTCATGCCGAATCACTTTAGCACTTTCTCTATATCTAGCTACTGTGAAAGATCAAGCATCCTTTTAGATCTATCTTTATAGACCTTTATTCTCAGAATATAGGATTCTTCTCCAAGATCTTTCATAGAGAACTCTTTAGACAACCATAACTTAACAGAATTCATCATAGGAATATCATTTTCAATTAGTAGGATGTCGTCCATGTACAATATGAGGAATGTGACAGTCTTCCCACTGATCTTATTGAAAACATACGATTCCTCCTTGTTCTTGATGAAATTAAATGATTTGATCACATCATTAAAATGAGTATTCCAACTTTGAAATATTTGCTTGAGTCTATAAATAGATCTTTACAACCTGTAGACCTTATGATTTTCATCACTGGACGTGAAACTCAAAGGCTACTCCATATAGATATCTTCTTTAAGATATCCATTCAGAAAGGTAGTTTTCACATCCATCTACTAAGTCTCATAGTCATAAGCTGCTACAACAGCAAGCAGTGTATGAATGGACTTTAACATGGCAACTGACGAGAAGATCTCCTGATAGTCAACGCCTTCACGTCGACTATAACCTTTAGCCGCAAGCGTAGCTTTAAACATCTTCACCTTTCCATTCGAACTAATCTTTCTCTTAAAAATTTATTTGCATCCAATAGAAACTATTCCTTCTGATGGATCTACTAAGGTTCAGACTTGGTTGGTGTGCAACGAGTCAATCTTTGATCTCATCACTTCCAACCATTTCTTGAAGTCGATGTCTGATATCACCTCATCATAGGTTTTAGAATCATCAACATGGTCCTTATCATCCATGAGGAATATTTTCTCTATAACCTCTATCAGCATATCGATGTACCTTTTAGGAGGATGTGAGGTCCTAGTGGATTTACGAGGTGGAATGGGTTCCTTAGGTTCTGTGACTTATTATTCTTTAGAGACACTCTCTTCAAGCTTAATTTTCCTCCTATTGCCTCCATCTCGGATAAACCTTTTTTCTAAGAATATGGCATGCTGGCTTATAATCACATTATGATCCTTTAGAAGATAAAAATAGTATCTCAAAGACTCTTGTAGATACCCTATGAAACGAGCTTTTATAGACCTACTCTCTAACTTGTCCATTTATTGTCATTTGACATGGGCCGGACATCCCTAAATTCTGAGGTGACTAAAATTTAGATTCTTACTATGCTATATCTCATATGGTGTGGTAGGAATAGACTTAGAGAAAACTCAATTAATTAAGTAATTGGTTGTTAACAAGGTATGTCTCCAAAAAAATAGAGGGAGGTCAATGAAGCTTATCATGGATCAAACCATATCTAATAGGATCCGATTTCTTTATTCTAAAATTTTATTGAGCTGAGGCATTCCAAGTGGAGTCCATTGAGAGACTATGTCATTTTCTCTAAGATAATCAAAAAATTCTTCACTCAAGTATTCTTCTCCTCGATCTAACCGAAGTACCTTAAGTGATTTTTTAATTTACTTCTCTATATCAGATCTGAATTTTTTGAACCTTTCAAAGACTTCAGATTTATGTCTTATCAGAAATACATATTCATACCATAAAAAATTATCGATAAAGATGATGAAGTAGAGATGACCTCTTCTGACCAGCATATCAAATGAACCACATACATCTGTATGTACTAGAAAAAATACCACAGTGGTTCTTTCCCCATGTCCTATAAAATATAGCTTGATCATTTTTTTTTGAAGGTAGGACTCACAGACTGAATACGACTAATCCAAAAATGAGTCTAAAAGATCTTCGTTCACTAATCTGTTAATCTTTTCATCTCCAATATGACCTAGCCTAAGGTGCCATATGTACTTTAGGTTAATCTCATCTCTAGATCTCTTAGACCTAACAGTACTTACTATTTGCTTGAATAGGTTAACTGATTCATCTACATCAACATGCAAATGATAAAGATTATTAATTAAGTGACCATATCCAATCATTTTATTTTCAAAATAAATGATATAATAGTCTTTATTGAAACTGATTTCATAGTCATCCTGTGCTAAGCTTGAAATAGAAATCAAATTTCTGCTAGCAATAGTACACAATAATAGTCTCTTAATTCTAGCTAAAAATCAAACAGTAGTCAAAGAAGATAGGTTCCTATGACTACAGCAGCAACTTTTGCTCTGTTGCCTACTCGTAGGGTCATCTTTGCTAGCTTCAACCTTCTGCATTCTTTAAGATTTTGTATTGAAGTACATAAGTGTAGACTAGAACCAGAGTCTATAACCCAATTAGTTATAAAAAAAACTATAAGGTTAGTCTCAATCATGAGGAGATCCGATATACCTTTTAAAAGTGTGTCTCTTGAACTCTTCAAGATCCCTTATATAATTTTTTGATCTAAGACACAACCTAATTACTCAAAATTCAAAACACTTTTCAAGTTCTTAAGCAAATCCTTAAAATTAGAACCTAATATCGATTGTACTCATAGAAGCGGGCAAGTTACTTAGAGGTAGACAATTTTCCTACAAAGAGATAAAGATTCTAGTTAGACTTTTGTAATTGATAATTAGATTATTTTAGAGATTCTATTTTAAAAATAAACTTTCTCCTACTATTTCTGTGAAGCTCTACACTCCTCGAACAGAAAAATGAGAACTCTTTTATGAGTTAGAATTTCTAATGGATATTGTGGTCCCACCAATTGACATGCTACCTCATCTGATAGTTATTGACAAACAGTCAATCAATAAGTGGATAACTCTTATCCAATGCTTCTTAAGTAAATTATAGTAGATCTGATCTTTAGGTCCTAAAACCTCACCTGACAGTTATTGATCTCATTCTCTAGTTAAGTCAGACCCACTATTTAGTGTGAGTGAAACCATCATTGGGATCCTCACCTGATAGTTATTGGGTCCAACCCCATCTCCACCTCACAGCATCTCATACCAGTAGAGTGGTTGCTTCTCTTCTGATACAACTGAACCACTATATACAGTCGACAACAGTCAACATCAGAGAGGGTACGATACTCTATAATGATGGAAGACCTTATGACTTAATATTAATGAGAAGATTTTTAATTTAGATTTCTTTAATTCTAATTAGTCATAACTGTTATGACTAATCCTAATGGCATGGGCTAGCTTGAATCACCAAGCAACCACATCAAGACTAATCAATCAAATTAGCCAGAAAAGTGTAAGATCGATGGAGGTCCCTTCGTTGCTTTCCTCAAATACCAATAAATTGGCAAGATCAGTGAATGAAATTAATTAAATACCACCTCTCTTTAGATTGAGCCAAACCACTTTTCTTAGACACCAATAGGTCAATTAATTTTGAATAGATTAGCTTGTGTAACTTAGGCTCGAGCCATTGAGCCAAATTAGATCTTTGAGTTAATTGATCCAACATGTGGTTGTGAATCGATGTGACCAATTTATAACTATTAGGTTGATCTCAAGTACTCTTGACCTAATCTTAATCAACTCTTAATTGGGTTGGATCAACCACTCATCTCAATTGAGCCCTACCATGGACTAATCAGTTACCTAAAAGTAATTGAATTACTAGACCTAATTGAACTATCCAAATTCAAACCCTCATATTTTATGCTTAAGATTAAGATCTTAAATTCTTAATTTAAGATTTTAATCTTAATTTTAGATCCTTCATATTTAATTTTAAATCTCTAATTCATAATTTTATATTTTTTAATTAATTGTATTATGAACATGAGATTTAGTTTAGATGTCTAAATTACTTTCATATCTAAATATTTAATTATGTATCTCATATATAACAATATAAATTTTAGATTTATGTTTAGATCCTAAACAGTTTTGGATTTAGAGTTTTGCACAAAAGTAAATGTTAGATATTTGCCCTAGAAATCAATTGGACTGACACATTAATTCTTTCTAGGATATAATTTCATACTTGATCTAATTAATTAGGATAGTTAATTACCATTTATGTAGTGTATGTGTCCATAAATTATCCAATGAATTAATAAGATGATGACGTGTATTCTTAATAGTTAAAAATTTAAGGTATATGTCATTGATGGTTAATTTATAAACTACTTTCGACTGTAGGATCATCACAGAGATGGTGATTGATGTAGATAGGTTGGTGCACAGATCACTTCCTAAAGATAGACGAGTCTCAAGTCTATAGTGTGGAGATACTGAAATAAAAATATAGATCTTTGTTAGAGAATAAAAGTATCAAGCATGACCAACACGAGAAATCACTTGGATATCTACTCACTTATCAGTAACATTCTCGATGCTGTAGTAGTGTGAATGATTTTTTGACATGTAGTATGTTGGCTATTCACAATGAGGTTATTATAGTTTGACAATACCATAACTTGATCTTCTAGCCATTCGGAGTCTTGAGGTATATGTTAGCTATAGTAGATTCATTATAGAAATAGGGTATGCACCTAGATGTGATCTATCGATCTTAGTAGAAAAGGAGAAGTCCTATGTGATTCACGAGGCTGAGTTCAAAAAATCTTTGGCCAAAGAAAATGTGAATATTAGAAAAAAGTTTTCATAAAAATTCATAAATGAACTCGAGTCGAGCCAATTTTGCATATGACAGATGATGAGGTTTGATAATTTTTTCATAACCACCATCTTGTCGGGACTCATGATAAAAGAACTGAATTACATAATAACTACACCTAAAGATTCATTACTTTCATTCTTCTGGATTGCCACTGCATATAGCTAGGTATCATTGGTGGATCGTGAGACTCATCGAGTATTGTCTTGATGATTGATGATCCTTGTGAAGCAAAATTTGAGTGCAGGGATAAAATGATAATTTTAAAACTTTTTCAAAATTATTATTTTATAGTAAAAATAATTAATTAATCTAATTAATTAACATGTATTTACCCTACACTAGGATCTAAATATGATATACAGCATGCATGGATTTAAATTTGAAATTCAAATTTGAACAGTAAATAATTTACTGTTCTGTGTTTAGAATACAATACCTTTATATGGGTAGTCGATCACCGCAATCTGATCATTGTCAGAAGGCTATGATTATCGCAACATAGCCACATAGCATGTCTGACCTCTGTGGATCATCCACATGAGGCTCACGGTCTGATCGGCTCCTCACGAGTGCTAGCTCGCTGTAGAGCCCTTTCGACGGCTGATGCTGATCGAACTCCTTCGATCGATGTCTGTCGATTCTACGAATACTCTGGATCATCAGCAAACATGCTTGAGAGATAGATGATTCTCTCCCTTGAATTTGGTGGGCTCACAACACTTGTAGCTCACTAACTCACTTCCCGAACCCCAGGCTGAAACCCTAGGGAACACACTGAAAACCCTACACCCAATTTTCTTTCTTTTCTTTCTTTTTCTCTCGAAAGGTTTTGGACCTTCACCTCATGCACAAGGCTTCCTCACATCCCACTTTCTTTCTCAAAAATTTTTCTACGCACACCCCACTTCCCTATCTCTTTTAAAATAGTTCAAAACGTGTCTTATCCGCGTGAGAGGATAAAGATAAGTGGTTGCACATTTGAATTCAAATCAAATTTGAATTCAAATGCAAACCAACTCATCCCTATCCACTTGGGTGTGAGAAGAGAAGGTGTGAGGCTGCATTGTGCATGGAAAATTTTCATGAGAAACTCTTTCTCGTGTGAGATATGGGGCACTAAAGTGGATAAGGTCATGAAGGCGCAAGAGATAAGTTATCCATTCAAATTCAAACATGCTTTGAATTTGAATGGCTAACTAATCAATTTTATCCAAAGATTAGTGCATAAGAGTGGGCGTGAGAAGGGCTTTGTGTGAGAGAAAATTTACAAGAATTTTTTTCTTGTGAATTCAAATGGGCGCAGAGATATGAAGTGGCACAGGGATTCAAATTCAAATGGTGGTTTAATCTTAATTGAACCAACCTAATCAAAATAGGTTAAGCACAATTAGACTAAATTAATTCCAACTTAATTAGGCTTAATTAGACTCAATAAAATCTTAATCAAATCAAAAATTGACTAAGTCCAACCCCCGATCAAATCAGGGACCAAACCATCTCGACGATTAGGTCAACTCTTAACCTAATCGGGTCAAACCCAACTGAATCTAATTCAATTGGACTTGATCCAAAAATAATTACTCAATCAAATTGAGTTAATTAGTTATCAAATCACTAATTAAAACTCTCATAAATATTGAGTCCAAATCCGATGGGCAATCGGGCATCAGAATTCATCGATATGAAATTCTGATCGAAAAGTCCCAAACCAGTGGGACTCTTGACCCTGATACCCAAAATGTGTGGAACTCATGATCAGAGAATCCTGATCCTCGATCATAGAATTCCAGACATGTAGGACTCTTAGTCCATGAATATTAAGACTCTTCATCAGCCATCAGATCAGATAGAAACCTTTAATGTGTGTGACCCCACAGATTCGAACCTAAGCCGGTAGCACAGGAACCAATTCCTGTACTAATCGAAGTGACCATCTAGCAATGGTACCCGATATTTGGATAGATCGAATAGTCACAATCGCAACACTCAGAACCTATGTGAATATGGTTACTATATAATTCATCCCTTTTGACCCCTGTGTTTAGGATAACTCAGGATTAAACTGTCAACCCTGAGTAGATCATCCGAATCGTGCTCAACTCAAATAGTCCTGTGACTCCTCACTATGACTACCCTGATCAAGATTTTGCTAAATTGAAACATGACTGTACACAGCTCGTGAACTAGAGTGGTCAATCCCATCTTGACACACACACCGACAAGTCAAGTAGTTGACTACACCTAGTAGCCTTCCGTCATTGAATTAGAAATTCAGGTAGTCCAGTGCCTAAGTACAGTGAGTTGCTTACAAGTCACCATGGCGGTCTCAGGTCGGAGGGATATTTATACCCATATCCCATCGGAGCAAATCTTGACAGCAGAGATAGCTCCGAAGTCGGTCACGTTCAGTGCAGATGTACCCTTACATCTCACCTGTATGCCATACCAGTATCTCCACACTCCTTGATTAAGAGGACAATCAATCTATATGGCATACAATGACCTATGCTCGATAAATATTGTTGTCTTTGGTAACAACATATCATTTGGTCGCGAACAGGTTTAAGGACTAAACGACAAATCCTCCTTTGTCGAGTCTAAATAGTCCTAAGGACTTCACCACAACATAGGAGTTCATTAGAAGATGACAATTTGTGATAAAAAATGTCAAAATAACTTTTATTTATTTATGATTTATGTACTAATACAAAAGGAGCACAACCGTCAACAGACTGACGATTGGCTTTGGGACACTATTTCCAACAATCTCCCACTTGGTCTAAAACCAATCGGTGCAGTATCTAATATCCATCTTCGACTTGAAGTCGTCGAACTCCTTCACCACAATGGCTTTAGTGAATGGGTCGACCAGTTTCTCCTTTCCATCGATCTTCTGAAGGTCGACGTCACCTCGATCCATGATTTTTCAGATGAGATGGTAGCGACGTAGAATATGCTTCGTCCGTTGGTGTGCCTTTGGTTCCTTCGCCTGAGCAATGGCTCCAGAGCTGTCACAGTAGAGCAGAACTGGACCAACAAGGGAGGGTGCCACTCCAAGCTCGATGATGAATTTTCTCAGCCACACCACTTCTTTGGCAGCATCTGATGCAGCGACATACTCTGCCTCACAAACTGAATCAGCCACTGTGTGCTGCTTGGAACTCTTCCAGCAGACAGCCCCACCATTAAGGGTAAAAATAAATCCCGACACACTCTTACTGTCATCATGATCAAATTGGAAACTAGAGTATATAAATCCTATAAGTCTCAAGTCTGATTCACCATAAACAAGCCATTGGTCCTTAGTATTTCTTAAATACTTTAGGATGGTTTTAACAACCTTCCAGTGATTCTCTCCTGGATCAGATTGGTATCTACTCACTACCCCTAGTGAGTATGCCACATCTGGTCGTGTACATGTCATGGCGTACATGATAGATCCCACTGTCGAAGCATATAGAATTCTATCCATGCGCTCTCTCACTTGAGGTATTGTCAGACAATCTCTCTTCGAGAGAAAAATTTCATAGCCTATCGGTAGATAGCCTTTCTTGAAATTCTCCATGCTGAACCTCTTCAGCATAGTATCAATGTACGTGGACTGGGATAAGCCAAGCAACTTTTTAGATCTATCCCTATAGATCCTCATCCCTAGGATGTAAGAAGCTTCTCCCAGATCCTTCATGGAGAATTGTGACGACAGTCAAATCTTTATTTCCTGTAATGCAGAGATATCATTCCCAATTAAGAAAATATTATCCATATACAATACAAGAAATATTACTACTGGACCATTAGCCCACTTATAAATGCAGGGCTCTTCTCCATTCATAACGAAGCCATACATCTTGATCGTCCTATCAAAACGTATGTTCCAACTCTAGGATGCTTGCATAAGTCCATAAATGGACTTCTGTAGCCTGCACACCTTAGACTCATCTGTGGATGTGAATCCTTCAGATTGTATGATATACACCTCTTCGTCCAGCTCTCCATTTAGGAAAGCTGTTTTCAAATCCATCTGCCAGATTTCATAGTCCAGATGGACAGCTATCGCAAGCATAATCTGAATGGATTTGAGCATTGTCACAGGAGAAAATATCTCATCATAGTCTATACCATAATGTTGACGATATCTCTTGGCAACCAGACGGGCTTTATAGGTTTTCACCTTTCCGTCTGCACTCCTCTTCCTCTTGAAGAGCCACTTACACCCTATGGGTTTTACTCCTTCGGGTGGATCAACCAATGTCCACACATCATTGACCTTCATGGACTCCATTTCGGATTTTATGGCCTCTAGCCATTTCTCAGAGTCAGATCTCTGCATTGCATCCATGTAGGTGATCGGATCCTCATCATTTTCATCAAGTTCGATAGGATCTCCATCCCGGATCAAAAAATCATAGTATCTATCCGGTTGACGTGGTACTCTACCAGATCACCTTAAGGGTACAGGAACAATGGGCTCCAGATTTGTTCTAATCAAATCCGATTCAGGTTCAGCTACTTGTGTCGATTTTTCCACCTGCTGAACTTTCTCAAGTTCGACCTTAGAGGCAACAGTCCCTTCATCAAGGAACTTCTTTTCTAAAAAGATTGCCTTAAGGCTGACAAACACCTTTTGCTCATCAGCTAGGTAGAAATAATATCCTTTGGTCTCTTTTGGATACCCTATAAAATTATACTTGTCAGACCTAGGTCCAAGTTTATCCATAATTAAACGTTTAACATAAGCCGGACATCCCCAAACCCTAAGGTGCGAGAGTACTGACTTACGTCCTATCCATATCTCATATGGCATTTTGGATACAGACTTACTCAGAACCCTATTTAGAAGATAACAAGTCGATTCGAGCGCATATCTCTAGAGGGAGATCGGCAGACCAGCAAACTCCATCATGAATCAGACCATGTCTAACAAGGTCCGATTCCTCCTTTCAGACACACTATTATGCTGTGGTGTTCCAAGAGGAGTCCACTGAGAGAGAATCTCATTCTCTCCTAAATATGTCAAAAACTCATTAGAAAGGTATTCACCTCCTCGATCAGATCGAAGAGTTTTAATACACTTTTCAGTTTATTTTTCTACCTCATTTCGGAATAGTTTGAACATTTCAAACGACTCTGACTTATGCTTCATTAAATAAACATATCCATACCTCGATAGGTCGTCTGTGAAGGTTATGAAGTAGAAATATCCATCTCTTGTGCTTGAGCTCATAGGTCTACATACATCAGAATGTACCAGACCCAAGAGTTCACTGGCTCGCTCACCTTTTCCAGTAAAAGGTGACTTGGTCATCTTCTCAAGAAGACAGGACTCATAGGTTGGAAGTGATTCACAATCACTAACTTCAAGAATTTCTTCTTGAACCAACCTGTTTATCCTGTTCTTATTGATATGACCTAGCCTACAGTGCCAAAAGTAGACTTTTGACACATTATCTATTCTAGGGCATTTACCGGAGGTTTGAACCACATTAACTGGCTGTGACAGTAAGTAAATTCCATTATCTAGTTGTCCAACAAACATTGTAACACCATTCAAAATGATATTACAAATATTTTTTTTTATTAAAAATTGATAACTATACATGGCCAAAAGGCCTACAGGAATAATATTTAATAAAAAGCTTAGACAATAGTGATATTCACTCAGAATTACATTACGAGAATTGATTACAAGGTTCATGATTCCTAAAGCTAGAACTGGAACTTTGCTTCCATCTCCAACGTTCAGGAATCTCTCGCCACCATGAAATCTCCTACTGACCTGCAGACCCTGCATCGAATTGCAAATATGATAAGGACTTCCGGTATCAAATACCCAGGCAGTAGTATTACAAATGAAAAAATTGCAAGGTGTTATCATATAATTACTTTGCTTCTTCTTCGGCTTGTTTGGGTCCAGAGAGGCAATGTATAGAGGATAGTTCCTCTTTCAGTGCCCCTGCTTCTTGCAAAAGAAGCACTCTGCCTGGCTCTGGTCGGGCTTCCGCTTCTTGGTCTGACCCTGTGCAGATATCCCGGCATGCGGCTGCACCTTCTTGTTCTTCTTCTTCTTGTTCTTCTTCCCTTTCTTAAAGGGTCGACGACCAGAAGAAGACCCTCCCACAACATTCACCGACTCCTTATGGAGCTGGTGGTCCTTCTCAAAGTTCTGCAGCAACCCCAACAAGCCGTGGTAGTTCACTGCAGGCTTTGTCATTCGAAAATGAGTAAGGAAAGGGAGGAAGGACTTGGGCAATGAATTAAGGATCGCATCCTTACTGAGCTGCTCGTGCAGGAGAAAGTCCAGTTTACTTAGGTGCTCAATCATTTCGATCATGTATAGTACATGATCGGTGACTGAGGCCCCATCCCTCATCCGAGCATTGAAAATGGCACAACTAGTTTTGTGTCTTTCAACGTCGTCAGGCATGCCAAAGGAGTCGTTCAACATTTGAAGCATCTCCCACGGCTGGGCATTCTCAAACCTGCGGCTGAACTCATCATTCATTACTGCCAGCATTATGCATCGAACGGTGGTCTGGTCGTTGAGCCACTTCTGGTAAGTATCTCGAACCATCCCTCTAGCGTTTGGGGCTGGCTCCTCGGGTGCCGGATCTGTTACCACATAAAGGATCTGCTCATGCTTAAGGACAATTTTTAATTTTCGATACCAACTATCGAAATTAGGTCCCATGAGCTTGTCATTATCTAATAATGACCGGAGCGATAGGGTAGTGGCCATAGCTGCATAAAAGAAAACCAGACCTCTATTAGTACATAAATTATTAATACTAAAGACTTGGACTTTAGTCTAAAGTTTCTCTCAGTATTTTAACGAACTGGTAGCCTCAACCTCCAATTCGAGGAATTACTTTAATTTCTTAGTGGGTACTAGAATCCACACAGACTACACACGAGCCCAACTTTGGTTGGTCAACCCACGTGCATCTATGGGTAGGTTCAAAACCAATTGTTTCCCTAAATAACTTCTAGTAATTTATTTTGCCCCAGAACCTAATCAGTAAGCTTTGGCCTCTACTGAAAAGATCTGGTTAGGTCCAACCATTAACATGACTTGATTTGGTGAATCGGACCAATAAATGATCAGGTCTGACTTTGGTCGGCCAACCTAACCACCATCAGAAAGACTCAAACCAAATTATCATATTATGAATGATAATTCTATTAGTCAATAAGCACCAGGCCTTTGGGCCTCCAATGATTATTAAACTAATAGACTCATTATCACTCACTTAATGGGAGGCTATGACTTAGTTATCACTATAACTTAATCATTTTAGGGACCTAATAATTTTGAGAATTTTATTAAAGGATAGAAGAGAAGAAATTAACCAGCCAATTTCAATCCTCTCACTGACTTCACCAAGTCAGATTCAAAAGGATTTAATTAAAGCCGGCATTAGGAGCACCTAAATCAGTCACACTGATTTACCTAATGACATGGGTGAGCCCTACTCACCAAGTGATCTAATCAAAACCTAACTCACCAGGTTGGCTAGGTAAGTGAGATCAGTGGTGGGGATATGCCATTAACTCGTCAGAGATCAAATCAATGCGAGTAGCTCCCACTTAAGAACCACTGGTCAAACTGCCGAACTTACCTTAGACACCAACCGGTTCATTAGTTTTAATTTGATCAACTTAGTAAATAGGGTTCCACTGTGTAGCCATGAATTAAGTCCATCTTGGTCTAGTTAAAGATATGGATCTATTCAACTACAACTATTGGAGTTGAGTCTAGAGTGTCCTTGACCTAATCTAATTCAACTTTTGATTAGATTTGATCAATTACTCTAATTTAGTCCATTTCTTTAAGCTAACCTTAGGTCTAACCCAATTATGGACCTAATCCATCTAACCCATTGACCCACAAGTTTATGCAATTGTCTTAGGTCTTAATTCATAATTCTAGACCAACTTGACAACACTTAATTCTTTTACTTAAGTATTTGGACTGATGGGTCAGGGTTTGGTATTTCGAAAATAATTTTTAAATTTGAAAGGTTTTATTTTCTGTTCATCAAATATGTTGACTCATTTCACAAATAGATCAGCACATTTCATAAATAGCAATCCTATTGCTAATTACATAACAGAAAATAACTCAATCAAAATAAATCATGAATATTCCTTTAGATCTAATCTAACATATTCATGATAAATTTTACAATTGAACATTTACAATTAAGTCTTTTCGCTGCTTCATCTGTATGGGATATAATTACAGCGGCACCCCTACCGCCATAGGAGACCCCATCGAATGGGATGAGAGGGCCTTTAAATCTTATTTTTCTCCTATGATCGGATGGCCATGACAACCAACCCAATTAGATTACTTGCTACTTGGATCAAGTATATCTAAATATATCAATTTCAAATTTTAAATTTCAAATTTTAAATTTTAAATTTTTGAATTTTAAATTTGAAATTTCAACCAAATTTTAAATTTTAAATTTTGAATTTCAAATTTTTGAATTTTAAATTTCAAATTTTAAATTTCAAATTTTAAAATTCAAATTTCAAATTTTAAATTTTTAAATTTTGAATTTCGAACAACTTTCAAAATTCAAATTTTAAATTTTGAATTTCAAATTTTAAATTTAAACTTTTAGATTACAACTTAATTTATGCATGTAAATTTATATATCATATCTTAGAACCTGCTCTGATACCATTTGAAGCGAAATTTGAGTGTAGGGGTAAAATAATAATTTTAAAACTTTTTCAAAATTATTATTTTACAGTGAAAATAATTAATTAATCTAATTAATTAATATATATTTATCCTACACTAGGATCTAAATATAATATACAACATGCATGGATTTAAATTTGAAGTTCAAATTTAAACAGTAAATAATTTACTATTCTGTGTTCAGAACACAATACCTTTGTGCGGGTAGTCGATCATCGCAATCTGATCATCGTCGGGAGGTTCTGATTGCTGCAATATAACCACACAGTGTGTCTAGCCTCTGTGGATCATCCACACGAGGCTCACGGTCTGATCGGCTCCTCACGAGTGCTAGCTCGTTGTAGAGCCCTTTCGATGGCTGATGCTGATCGAACTCCTTCGATCGATGTCTGTCGATTTCACAGATACTCTGGATCATCAGCAAATATGCTTGAGAGGTAGATGATTCTCTCCCTTGAATTTGGTGGGCTCACGACACTCGTAGCTCACTAACTCACTTCCTGAACCCTAGGCTGAAACCCTAGGGAACACACTGAAAACCCTGCGCCCAATTTTCTTTTTTTTTTTTCTTTTTCTCTCGAAAAGTTTTGGACCTTCACCTTATGCACAAGGCTTCCTCACGCCCCACTTTCTTTCTCAAAAATTTTTCTACACATGCCCCACTTCCCTATCTCTTTTAAAATAGTTCAAAACGTATCTTATTCGCGTGAGAGGATAAAGATAAGTGGTTGCACATTTGAATTCAAATCAAATTTGAATTCAAATGCAAACCAACTCATCCCTATCCACTTGGACATGAGAAGAGAAGGTGTGAGGCTGCATTGTGCATGGAAAGGTTTCACGAGAAACTCTTTCTCATGTGAGATATGGGGTGCTAAAGTGGATAAGGTCATGAAAGTGCAAGAGATAAGTTATCCATTCAAATTCAAACACGCTTTAAATTTGAATGGCTAACTAATCAATTTTATCCAAAGATTGGCGCAGAAGAAGTTTCTTCTCGTGAATTTAAATGCGCACAGAGATATGAAGTGACGCAGGGATTCAAATTCAAATGGTGGTTTAATCTTAATTGAACCAACCTAATCAAAATAGGTTAAGCACAATTAGACTAAATTAAACCTAACTTAATTAGACTTAATTAGGCTTAATAAAATTCTAATCAAATCAAGAATTGACTAAGCCCAACCTCCGATCAAATCAAGGATCAAACTATCTCGACGATTAGGTCAACTCTTAACCTAATCGGGTCAAACCCAACTGAATCCAATTCAATTAAACTTGATCCAAAAATAATTACTCAATTAAATTGAGTTAATTAGTAATCAAATTACTAATTAAATCTCTCATAAATATTAAGTCCAAATTTGATGGGCAATCGGGCATCAGAATTCATCGATATGAAATTCTGATCGAAAAATCCCAAATCAGTGGGACTCTTGACCCCGGTACCCAAAATGTGTGGAACTCATGATCAGAGAATCCTGATTCTCGATCATAAAATCTCAGACACATAGGACTCTTAGTCTACGAATATTAAGACTCTTCATCAGCCATCAGATCAGATAGGAACCTCTAATGTGTGTGACCCCGCAGGTTCGAACCTAAGCCAGTAGCACAGGAACTAATTTCTATACTAATCGAAGTGACCATCTAGCAATGATACCCGACATCCGGATAGGTTGAATAGTCACAATCGCAACACTCAGAACCTACGTGAATATGGTTACTGTATAATTCATCCCTTTTGACCCTTGTGTTTAGGATGACTCAGGGTTAAACTGTCAATCCTAAGTAGATCATCCGAATCATGCTCAACTCAAACAGTTCTATGACTCCTCACTAGGACTATCCTGGTCAAGATTTTGCTAAATTAAAATATGACTGTACACAGCTCCTGAACTAGAGTGGTCAATCCCATCTTGACACATGCACCGACAAGTCAAGTACTTGACTACACCTAGCAGCCTTCTGTCACTGAATTAGAAATTCAGGTAGTCCAGTGCCTAAGTGCAGTGAGATACTTGCAAGTCATCATGGCGGTCTCAGGTCAGAGGGATATTTATACCCATATCTCATCGGAGCAAATCTTGACGGTAGAGATAGCTCCGAAGTCGGTCATGTTCAGTGCAGATGTACCCTTACATCTCACCTGTATGCCATACCAGTGTCTCCATACTTTTTGGTTAAGAGGACAACTAACCTATATGGCACACAACGACCTATGCTCGATAAACATTGTTATCTTTGGTAACAACATATCATTTGGTCACGAACAAGTTGAAGGACTAAACGACAAATCCTTCTTTATCGAGTCTAAATAGTCCTAAGGACTTCCCCACAATACAGGAGTTCATTAGAAGATGATAATTTATGATGAAAAATATCAAAATAATTTTTATTTATTTATGATTTATGTACTAATACAAAAGGAGCACGACTGTCAACAAGCTGACGATTAGCTTTGGGACACTATTCCCAACACCTTGATGGATAGAGTTAAAATTATTCTAATCCATTGAAAGGAGTTTTAATAATATTTTGATGGAGATCAAAATATATCTCACTATCAAACAGAATAGAACCTATACAGTCATACAGAAAAGAGGTTCTGACTGATCGAGATGTTGAATTATGATTTTGAATCATAAAAAAAATTAATTATCAATTTGATTAATGATCAGACTAACATATAAAATTTATATGAAGGACTTGCTAAGAGTTAGTAAGTTATAGAAGGACTAATTTGCAAATGTTGCTAATTATTTGACTTGATCGAATATGAGTTGAATTAAATTAGATTGGATCTAATTGGATTTGGTTTAATTTGGATTTTCTAGTCCAAATAAGATTTGGACTTAATTCTTAATTGAGTTTGACTCCATTTAGATTCAAATCGAATTCAAATCAGATTGGAATTAAAATAGAAAATCAAAGTTCCATTGGACTAGGACTCTCTCCTCTTATCTATGCCCAAAAGGGATGCCCAACTAGGTTTTGCATGGAGAAACATGGGGCTCAAAAGGAGATGGTACCAATAAGTGTGAGGCAACAATAAGAGGAGTCCTTCTCTAGATGGATGCCTCACAAACCCTAACAAACCCTATGTGATAAGGATAAAAATGGGGTGCCTCATGCTATCTCATGTTGAATATTTTAGGAGACTTAGGTGTGTAAGAAAGAAGAAATAAAAGAGTGGAATATGGAGTGGTTGGTGTGAAGAGTTCACACACAAAATAAAAGAGGGCTTGGGGTTTTGATGCCTCGTCCTTTCTTTCTAACAACCAAGAGTTGGTTGTTAAGGGATGTCCATCCTTTCTCTCTCTCTCTTTTTGTTTAAGAGCCAGACATGATCCTTCTCTCTCCCTTCTCCTCCATAGATATTCTAGAGTTGGATATATTTTTTATCTCTTTCTTCTCTATAATCAATCCAAGAGTTGGATAGGAAGAAAAGAGAAGAGATTAGATCTTTTATTTTTCTTCTTCAGATCTTCTTCTTTCTCCTGAGAAGAGAAAGAAAAAGAAATTAGATTTGATTTGATTTCTTGATCCTCCTATGGATCTCTTTGATTCTCTTGAGAAGAGAATCAAAAGAGATCAAAGATTTGATAATCCAAAAAGTGATCTCTACAAGGGAGCTAGCACCTTGGTGAGATCAAAAACTTCTAATCAGATCAGCCTCATATGGATACCTGTAGAGGTCGAATACTTATGTGACTTCAAAAAGACCTTAAAGACATCTACAGATCATCGGACTGCAGATTTCATGGACCGTGAAAATATCTCCGAATCATCAAATTGTAATGAAGATCTACTCGTGTAAAGATAAAAATTAAATTCTTATTTTTGTTTGAATCTTAATCTCGTACATATGATGATGTCTGACTTTATATTGAGATATGATCTCTATGCATGCTTGATTAGATTAAATCTAATTAAAAATTTATTTTAATATTATTCTGATATAAGGCTATCCTAACATAATGTTGATATATTATGTTGCATGGTTATCCTAGAACGATGTTAAAAAAATTTTAAATTTTTTTTCTACTGCGTATTTAAAAATTTTGAAACCTCTGCATGCATATCGAATCACCATGTGATGGTATTTTCTAATAGTAAATTCTTTCTTTTCACGATTCTTCTTCTTGATTCATACAGGCACCCCTTTTACCATATATAGTCCTCTATGACAAGATGGCCTTTATTATGAATCTTGAAGAGTACTAGGCTGCTAAGAATTTAATTTACATCTACACATATCACATATACATAAACTAATATAGATTTTATACATCTCATGTACAAACAAGATCTAATACATCACATGTATTTAAATTAAATCTAATCTAATTACTAAATCTGATTTTCAGATCTTAATAACATACATGTGAAACTAAACTAAGACTTTGATACCACTTGAAGGAAGTCCGACTTTCGGGATATGCATGCAGAAATCAGATTGCAGTGGAAACTAAATTGATTTAGATTTAAAATATTTTTAAATCAAGCATGCATATAAAATATAGATCTAATCTACACATAGTCAGGAGCATTCACATGCTGAAATTAAGATTCTGAAATTTAAAAATCAGATTAGAGATTTCATCTTGCATGGGTAGCTTTTCACCACAATCCGATTGCCATTAAAATTTGATGAGGTTCCTACAGAGCTACACACGCATCCGACATCTATGGATATCTACTAGGAACCGATCTAGGATGCTCCTCTTGCATTGATCCTCCTACTCCAAGGGGGATCTACCATGCACATTGATCAATGATCAACTCTTGATCCTGATCAACTGGATCAACCCTTGATCCTGAATCTTGCTTTCTTCCTTCCCTCGATGTAGATCTTCTTCTGGATCAACCCTCAATCTTTGATCTACCTTTCTCTCTTCCCTTGGTTTAGAACTGAACCATCAAACAACTTGGATGGCTAAGAATACAAGGAATGCCCAAAACCAATTATGGGCGTGATGGAGGAAGAGAAGAGAGGGAGGTAGCATGGAGAAAGGTGGTCGTGAGAAAGGATTGGCGTGGGCTTTTTAAGAGGGATGTAGCAATTTTGGCATGAGATAATTTTCTCATGAGAGTCCTTAACACTTAAGGATCTTATACAGATAAGGAGTCCTAAGCTTTAGGGTTTTGACTAGTCAAATCCTTAAAGTAGGACTCTGCTTCTCTTAATTGGTATCTGAAATCATCTCATGATTTCATTCCATGTAAGATGGGGTGTGACCCATTTGATTACACGCCAATAAAGGAGTGTGCGCCTCCTAAAAACTTCATGCCAAGAAAACCCCCTTTCTCTTGAAAACCCAAGGTGCCTAATCTAAATGGGTGTGCGCCCTTGGATCTCATCCAAAAGGGGTGCACACCCCCTATTTTCTAACTCATGGTAAAACAAAGGGGGCACCAACAATTGTTGCCCCTTTCTCTCCAAGACTCCATGCACAAAGAAAGATTAGATGAGGGCCAACTCTTGGTTCTCATCCTTATCTAAATGCATGCAATTGATTTGCTTAAAAACTCTATCCAATAGGGAGTCCAACTCCAAAGAAGAATTAGGTTTAATCATGTGCTAGCATGATTTCCTAAACCCAATATGATTTCATCAAATCCAAACCTAATTGGGACTTCACAAGCCCAATTGATCAATTCTAAACTAAATTCTTTGTTTGTATGACCTCATAGGTTTAATTCTGTCTGATAATGAGATATATTATAATTTTCATTATCAATATTATTGAAACTTCTTTCAATGGACTGAAACTTTTTCAACATAACTAATTGAGAATTATTGATTACCAAAATAATTCTCATTGGTCCTATAATCCACCAATGATACCTAGCAGTATGTAGTGGCAACCCAGCAGAACTAAAAATGAACCTTTAGGTGTAGTTATCGTGTAGTTTGGTTCTTCTATCGTGAGTCCCAACAAGATGTAGCTCAAGGATAATTCATCAAATCTGTTCATCTGTCATATATCAGATTCAATCGACTCGAGTCCATGTGAATTCTTATGAAAACTCCTTTCCATTATGTACCTACCATGGTCATAGATTTTAGAACTCAGTCTCATGAACTATATAGAATCTCTCCCTGTCTATCAAGATCGATAAATTCTATTTTGATGTATACCCTAATCCTACAATAGACCTACTGTAGCTAACATACACCGCAAAATTCTGAATGACTAGATAATCAGGTGATTGTGTAGTCAAACTACAGTAACCCCATTGTGAACAGCCGAGATCCCACAGGTCAAAGAACTATCTACTTAACTATAACATCGAGTAAGTCGCTAACGAGTGGATAGCTATCCAAAGTAACTTCTCGTGTTGATCACGTTCAGTACCCTTGATCTCTATCAAACACTTGCACTCTTGCTCCAATGTCTCCATAATGTAGACTTAAGACTTATCTATCTGAGAAGAAAAGCAATCCATGCACCGATCTATCTGGATCATTCACCATCCTCGTGATGATCTATTGATCGAAAATATTTAGGAATTGACCCCAAATGATACGTACCTCAAATTCTCAACTCTTGAGAATACGTGTCATCGTCAGGTCAACTTTTCAGATGATTCATGAACATAAAAATACACATAACATGAATGAAAAAATAATCTAATTTTATTAATTTTAAAAATTTAATTACAAAATTATGTCACAGAAAGTATACATATATCAGCTAATCTGACTTTTAGGATATACATTTAATAGCCGACTCCCCTTTTTTCGGTCGCCATTCTCTCCCACCACATCATCGAAGCCTCCGATCTCCTCCCTTAGTGATCAATACATTAATGTGACGTAAGAAGTATTAAAATTTTTAATATTTAATTTTTATTATTTAGTATTTAATATTTTTTATATTTTTTTAAAAATTATAGATTATAAAAAATTATTCAAAAATCAACTAGCAAAAATTCTCAATATTTGCGGTGACGAAGTCTAAATTAATTTGCCTCTATCAATAAATATTCAGCCTAAAGCAATTCAGTTCAGAGAAAGCAAGGAGGCCCATGGTAGCACAAGGCCCAAACAGCAAGCACGTGGCCCAAAGGAAAGGCCCGCGGCTTACCAGAGAAACAGCGTGCGGGGCATGGACCAACGAACGCGCGTTCCACGCGCGGTGCACCAACACAGGGATGCTCGGTCTTTCATGCGGGTCCAAGAGATTTGCACTGAGGGCCTAAGACGTGCTTGAAGGCCTGAGATGCCTGGGAAGGTGGGCAAGCGGTCTGAAAGTTGGCGAGAGTGGGCGTGTGGGTCCGATCCAAGAAGCGGCCTGGTGCACGGGTTTGAAAGGAGCAGGTTTATGCAGGCGCGAGCGCGAGGATGCGGCTTGCGGGACTTGAACGCGACAAAGACAGCGAGACCTTAGGATTTTAAAAGAAAATAAAAAAAATGTAAGCGAAAGTCGTGAAAGTTTAGAGGATTTTATGTCTATTCTTCTATTAATCCTACATCTAAAAATAGAAAAACTTTCGTGAATCCAAGAATCCGGGGGGGGGGGGGGGGGGTTGGTGGTGGGGACCTTCAAAAGCTTTTACTAGAAGGAGAGAACGAATCATGCGCGGCTTTTATAATTTTTTTTATATGATTAAAATTTAATTATAATAATTTTTTTTATGAATAATTTTTTTTTCATTGCTTCAAATATTGTGCTTCTTGTTTGTACTATAATTTAGATTTTTGAATAGCCTATGACTACGTAGAGACGAGTCGTGATCTAAGTATATTATTCATGCTCAACGAGATAGGTTATACTCGAAATCTAATTATAAATTATTTTATTTTTATGATTTGAGACTTTGAATATTCTATAGCCATATAAGGGTGGATTAAAATACTACGATCCATATCCAGCGAGATAGATTATGCTCGTAGATCAATCATAATTTTAATAATTGCATATTGAAGAAATACTTTATATTTTACTAAAAATTGAATCAAAACTATGAGACATCTTAATTTCTTGCTTACTAGTTTTAATTTTAATTTAATTTAAATTTTTATTTCTAGTTTCAATCTTATTCCCACTCTTTCATATTTTTTGTAATTTAACTAAAATTATAATAAAATCCTAATTAATATGTGAATATGATCTTTTTGATCGTCGAGGATACGATCCCGACTCATCCTATCCATATAATTTGAGTTAGATTTTATTTTTAACCGTTCACCACAATGATCACCTAGCCTCACGCCACCGTCCCTACCTCAGATCCAACATCCCCACGTCAAATCGACAATTTCCAAGCCCCTTTTCTTCTCTGGTGCTGTTAGTCGCCTCTCGGAGCCGGCATCCCGTCGCCCTGACCTCCCCTCTTCTTCCCAGCCTGCCCTCTTCCTTCCCCACCACTATGCCTTGCTGGATCGCCCTTCCCCTTGCCGCATCGATCATGCCTCACCTCCCCCCTTCTTACCCTGTCATGCTGTTGGAGTACTGCACCATCGGACCCACACCCCCACCTCTCTCCTTCGGAGTGCCCAGCCGCCAGAGAGCCATGCCGCCAAACCAGCGTCGTCACTGTTGCCACATCTCGTTCCCATCTTTTTAAAATTTAAATATTTAAAATTAAATTTATCTAATTATTTTAAATTAATAATATTTTAATTTAAATATTATTAATTTAAATATTAATAATTTTTAAATTAATAATATTATTAATAATATTATTTAAATTAATATTATTATCAAAAGGTGGAACCACTTCAGAACGTTCTCTGACGAGAGTAGCCCTACTACTTTCGACGGTAGGGGTTCGAGGTCGGGCCACTATTGGACTGACTTTGGCCCGTTCATTTACTCCGACGATGATCAAAGCAATTCAACAATTGGATTCTAGGCCTAGGCTCAACCTGGAGTCTAAAAAATATTTTTGGATTGGACTCAAGGAGGGGAGTGGGTCGGCTCAGTCTGACCCATTTTCAGTCCTATTTGCAATGCTGCTTGATACTTTGGAACATGCAAGGTGAGATTTGCCTGGATGCCATACTGGTGTGCTTGCGCGGTCTAGTCATCTGGCACGCCCGAAGTCCACATGCGCGGGATGCGCATCCTGACCATCTCTATTTGTAACGATGCTATGTACTTTGAAACCCACTATTTTAAAAATTTTAAAAATATTGCATTGTATATAACTATAAACTCATTTTTTGATTAATGTACATAATGTACGACATCCGTATATTTATACATTTTTATACGGATAGAAGAATTATGTACATTGATCAATTGATTGTCTAGTATGGATAATTTAAAAAATATAATTAATTCTATAGGTCATTACAGTAATCAAACGATATGGTGAGGGTTCGAGAGAACTTTCGAATAGTATTTTTCTTTTCTTCTCACACGTCTTATGCTATGTGGGGGAGAACTAAAGAGAGATGCTGTTGAAATTTTTTTCTGCTCCTATTGCATATCGTTTGATTACTGTACTTGATTTATAAAATTAATGTAATTTCTTAATGGGATAGGACCTTCTATACCTATTAGTTGATGGTAAGATGTAATTATTACATAAGTCATTTGAAATGATAAAATAATCAATTAGGTATTGCCTTGCATTTGTATCGCAGAATCTGTAGGTAGTGTGCCATGAACTGTAGTTGGATGGACTGTCGAGTAGTCGACGGAGTGATTTCTACTAAATACAAAGAGGATATGAAGCACTTCTGTGATTATGCTTTTGGCAACGTGGCACTCTTACATCAAGGGTGGCTCGTTGCCCTTGTAAGAGATGTGGCAATAGAGAAATATTTAAGAGGGATACAATGACTGTCTATTTATATAGGAGTGAATTTATGCCCAACTACAAGCATTGGTACCTGCATGAGGAGATGTTAGAGATAGTTGCAAGTATAAATGAGCTAGATAGGGACATAGATAGAATAGTAGACATGGTTATGGATACTACTGGTCTTAAATTTAACTGAAATGCAGAGAACGATCCAGAAGCTAGCAGCGACGATTGCTATTGTATGCTGATGAACCACTATGATCAGGATATGAAATACACACTATATTATCGGCTGTGACAGAGTTGTTAAACTTGAAGGCCAAGTTTAATATGATGGTCAATTGTTAGATTAGCAATCATAAAGAAAATACTACTGAAGGATGAGAAACTTGTTGAGAGTTTCTATGCTTCAAAGAAAATGGTGAAATGATTAGGTATGGGATATGAGAGGATAGATGCATTCCATAATGATTGCTTGCTTTTTTATAAAGAGGACCAACCGAAGACCTCATATGACATATACGGTGAAAGTCGATTTAAGTCGAGACAAGAGGGTAGGAATCAAAAGGACATACCATGCAAGATTCTTTGGTACCTTCCTCTTGCTCCTAGGCTTCAAAGGCTCTACTTATTCAAGTATATTATACTCTTTTTTCATCAAGGGAGAGAGGAAAAAAAGATTGATGGATTGTATGTAAAATTAAGTCTCAAACCATTCATTACGAGCTCGAAGAAGAAGAAAAAGAGCTCCATTTATCAGAATATTTTTAGAAAGATGAAACATTAAGAGTTCATCAGCATTTCAGAAGGAAAGGACCCTCCAGCAGCTTGCAGATTTTCGACGTCCTCCTTTTAGGCCTCAACGATCCAGATGTGGGATGATGCACATATCGAGGAGGTCGTGTAGAGGCTTTTTTGCTAGCGACTCCAGAGCTTTCGGGATGCCATCCACGACATGATGGTTGAGATTCTTTAGGACTCACATATGTGAGATCAGCTGAGCTTATTGTCACAACCATCATAGTAGGTAAGTCAAGCAGTATTAATAATTTTTTTTACTTATTTTCAAAATTTTATATTTAAAAGCTTCACATAGTTAGGCTTGAGTCGGAAAAAGGAGATCTATGGGTCAAAGTTCAATCTTCCTATCTAATGTATGGGATAGAGGTGTAAATACATCTGTATCATCGAATGAGATGTGTAAGAATAATCTGTTCAAAAATCGAAGGAGTATATCGAAATATACCCCTCCATACCGATTTAGGCTTAAGACGGAAGGGAGGGGTATCGAGGGTCAAAATTCAATCTAACTATCCGATAGATAGATCGAATGTGTCTATAGCTTCGTATCATTGAATGAAATGTGTAAAAATAATCTGTTCAAAAATTGAAGGAGTATATCGAAATATATCCATCTATACAGATTTAGGCTTCAAACGAGAGGGAAGGAGTATCCAAAGGGTCAAAATTCAACTTAACCATTTGATGAAGTACTGGCTGAGGATGTCTATAGCTCTATATCATCGAATGAAATGTGTAGGAATAATCCATTTAAGAATCAAAGTAGTATATTAAAATATATCCCTCCGTAAAGATTTAGACTTGAGGTATATTAATTATAATAGTTTTATGGTTTTAATTAATTTAATTCTAAAGTTATTAATAATATTTTATTTTTTTCATTATAAGATGTTGAGACATCCAGCTCTCATCCATCTGCTACTGTAAAAGATGTATAGGAGGAGCAGGAGGAGGAGGAGGATGATCTCCATTGATTTTTTTTAGTTTTGATATACTGTATTTGAATTAAGCAGTGTTATTTGTATAATTTAATTTTGGTTTAATATATAATATTAATTTTTATTTTGATGGTGATAGTTAATTGTTAGTTGGTATAATATCCGTAAATATAATTACTTGTTAATTAAATTATAATATATTTTAATAAATATAATTATTAAAAATATTTTTTAAAAAAAATATATAATTATTAGCGATGGAACTTTTATTCTAAAAGTATCAGCAATAATTTATTAACAATGGATTGCCGTTGCTATTATATTTTTTTAAATTTTTTAATTTTAAATCTGAAAAATATTATAAGCGATAGAGTGCCTTCGCTAAATGCCCTTGCAAATACTTTTATTAGCAATGGCTCCTTGGCCGTCGCTAATAAGCTGCTTTAGTATTTTGCTTTTTCAAATAGTATTTTAGCGACAGCTTTGCATCGCTAATAGTATTAGCGACGACAATTTGTTTATTAGTATTGGTATTTAATTGTTGCTAATAATAAATTTTCTTATAGTGGTTCTTCCCGGAGGTCGATCTCAACTTTCTCAAACCTCGCCATGGAATTAAGACAGAAAGACCAACAGTAGGGGAGTCCCTAGTAGAAGAGGCACTGGTGATGGAGAAGCCCACATCCACTGAGGAGCTAACAATGGAGGTGATCATAGCTGTCGAGGGATCGGAGACAGAGGAAGTGATCAAGTTTTAGGATGATGAGATAGCAGATTGAGCCCACATCTTCTTGTTTGGTTTTGTTTTTGTAACCTTCGACCTTATAGGCCTAGCCAATGTGATTAACCCTTTATAATGAAATCATTGTTTCTCTCATTATACATTTGTTCTTTTCTCCTCCTCTTCTTCTTATGAATTAGCTTTAATAAAGTTTTGTAGGTCAGCTAAGCCGAGATGAAATGCTTTGTAACATTCAGCCCATTGGGCCTTAAACCCAGGCCACAAAAAAAAAAAAAATGAAGAAGACTCCTGCAGGGAGTCTTCTTCTCCCGACCGGCTCCTAATCGGAGTCGGAAACCTCATCGGAGAGGAGTCAAACTCCTCTCCTCCGACTCTATTTAAGGAGGAGACCCTTCTCCCTTCTTCCTATCAAAGAATCCTGGAGCGAAACGGCGAAGATCGTCGAAAATCACTCGTGGAAACCGTCATCGTGCCCGCCATAATTTCTCATCAAAGAGGTCACCGGAGCTTGAGGTAAGCATGTGGTTCTCTTTCTCTCTTCTCTCCCTTCCTTCCCGTGCCGGTGTGCACGCTCGTCGGTGATCGAAGTCACCAAATTTTATCGTGGGAGAGGTTTTGATTTTTTTTGATTTTCGGACGCCAGTGGTCGTCGCCGGCCACCGGTTTGGGACCCTTGGGATGACGGTGCGCTCTCCTCCGGCTGTCGGCCATTCCCATGCCGGTCGATCGTCGATCGACCAATCGTATGAGGGGACCATTCAGTCCCTTGTTTCATTTTTTTCACCCAAGGGAGGCCACAGGAAGAAGTAGAAGAAGGAAGAAAAAAGAAAAAGAAAAGGAAAAAGAAAAAAGAAAAGAAAAAGAAAAAAGGAAAAGAAAAAAGGAAAAAGGAAAAAGGAAAAAGAAAAGAAAAAGGAAAAGAAAAGAAAAATAAATAAATAAATAATGAAATAAAAATGAGAGAGAGTTTTTCTCTCTTCTCTCTCTTTCTTCAATCTGAACCCTTACTTTCTCTCTCTAAAATTAGACTTTCTCTCTCTACTTTCTCTCTCTAAAATTTTCTCTCTCTAGATTATTTCTCTCTCTTGATGGATTTTTCTCTCCAAAGTTATCCTTCTAAGATTAGCATAGTGAAAGGCTTCATTTTGATGATTTTAATCGAGTTTAGGGAAGAGTCCGATTCCAAGTGAGATTTTGATTTGGAATTTGTTTAGATTTAATTTTAAATTAAAATTAATGTAAGAATATAATTTTGGATAATAGGCACCGAAGAATCTCCTAGAAGTTAGTCAATCTGTTCATTCAGTGCTCTGTGAAAGGTAAGTAATGAATCATCTTCTCAAGATATTTCATATTTATTCTGAAAATAAATAATTATTCTCTAAAATTATGCATGATTTATGAAATTATGTTTTGAAAGAAAAGTACTTTTGAAATATTATGGTACGTCGATTATGCACATGTTCAGTGAAAAATTATGATATGTTATGATACAAAAATATTTTGATACAGATTGGATTTATGCTCTCCGTCTAACTATGTTTCAGTGGGCTCCGTCAATGAGGATTATACGTTGGTACTCAGTGGACCCTGCCAGTGGAGGTTGTGCTCTGATATTTAGTGGACTCTGCCAGTGGGGGTTGTGCGCTGGTGTTTGTGGACCCTGCCAGTGAGGGTTATGCGCTGGTATTCAGTAGACCCCGCCAATGGGGGTTAAACATTGGTCACAGTCGAGGCTGTTGAGTTACGAATGTTTTGAATCAAATCGAATTTATGATTATATTATATTTGAATATTTGAAAAGATTGGGTTTGTATAAAAGCAGTATGAAATATATTTTTATATTTATTTTCAATATTATTCTTGAAAATTATATAATATCTGAAATATTTAGTTGAGATATTTGTTACTTACTAGGCTGTCTAGCTCATTATCTTTCTTTCTATTTTTTAGATTCAGATAATTAATTGCGAGCATGGGAAGAAATATTGGGGCAGAGCTTTTAGAGGCGAGATTTAGCATTGTCAACTTCAATGAACTTAGATCTATTATTTTATTTTTAATAAAATTTTATTGAATGTAAGATATTTGATTTAATTACTTGAATTAAAATTGAATAATAATTATTTAAATTTATTCCGCTGTGATGCATTGATATCGTGATGAGATGCCTTGCATGCTTATAGAGAGAGTTCTTTATAAGTATGTGGCGGTTACCGCGACCTCCTGCTCATGATCTTGGACCGGGGGCATAACAATTAATATGGTATCAGAGCCTAAGTAGATAAATTATGACACATAGAATTAGACATAGTATGAGTGTAGGTGGGTAGACATTAGAAATATTGGGACGTTAAAGTATGAGCATCATAATAAACCCATCTAATAAATAGATAAATGAATCTAATAAGGTTTTACTGTTACAAGGTTATTATGCCTCCCCGTAGAATGACAAGAACTACTCAAAGAATTACAAGAGAGACATCATAACCACGGGATGGTAGCACTCCCCATTTGATCAGTGGCACCCCTCAGGAGGAGGGAGATGTAGATCCTAATGGGAGTACTTCGAGAGCACATCATGAACCAGATATGGCTCAGTTAATACAGACCCTAATCAGGATGGTACAAACGCAACAACAAATACAGCCGCAAATGCTTGAACAACAGTAGATACAACAAGATACACAACAACATCAGCATCCACCACCACAACATGGAGAGCAACCAGTACAATGGAACAATATTTCAAAATTTAAAAAGCTTGCTCCTCCAGCTTTCAAGGGGACTACTGAACCTTTGGAGGTTGATAACTGGATAATGGAGACGAAGAAGGCCTTTGCTATCCAAGAGTGTTGTGATGAAGAAAAGATTCGATATACAGCTTATTTACTACAAGGAGAAGCATACAACTGGTGTCAGCGACTACAGCGTAAGTATGAACAAGACGGCGAAATACTTATCTTGAAAAGATTTGGATTGCATTCTATGATCAGTATTTTCATCGGAGTATAAGGATCCAGAAAGAGCAAGAGTTTATTTATTTGAAGCAAAAGGGTATGAGTGTGACTGAATATGAAGCAAAATTTACAGAATTAGCAAAATTTGCTCCGAGATTAGTGGATGGTGAGCAAGAACGTGTTCGCAGGGAGTCTTCTTCTCCCGATCGACCCTAATCAGAGTCGGAAACCTCATCGAAGAAGAGTCAAACTCCTCTCCTCCAGCTCTATTTTAGGGGGAGACCCTTCTTCCTTCTTCCTACTAAAGAATCCTGGAGCGAAACGGCGAAGATCGCCAAAAATCATTCGCGAAAACCATCACCGTGCCCGCCGTAATTCCTCGCCAAAGAGGTCGCTGGAGCTTGAGGTAAGCATGTGGTTCTCTTCCTCTCTTCTCTCCCTTCCTTTTCATGCCGGTGTGCATATTCGTCGGTGATCGGAGTCATCGAATTTTGTCGTGGGAGAGGTTTCAATTTTTTTTGGTTTTCGGATGTCGGTGATCGTCACCAGCCACGGGTTTGGGACCCTTGGGATGGTGGTGCGCTCTCCTCCGGCTGTCGACCATTCCCGTGTCGGTCGATCGTCGGTCGGCCAACCATATGAGGGGACCATTCGGTCCCCTATTTCATTTTTTTCACCCAGGGGAGGCCACGGGAAGAAGTAGAAGAAGGAAGAAAAAAGAAAAAGAAAAGGAAAAAGAAAAGAAAAAGAAAAGAAAAAGAAAAAAAGAAAAGGAAAAAGGAAAAAGAAAAGAAAAAGGAAAAGAAAAGAAAAAAATTAATAAATAAATAACAAAATAAAAATGAGAGAGAGTTTCTCTCTCTTCTCTCTCTTCCTTCAGTCTGAACCCTTATTTTCTCTCTCTAGAATTAAACTTTTTCTCTCTACTTTCTCTCTCTAGAATTTTTTCTCTCTAAATTGTTTCTCTCTCTTGATGGATTTCTCTCTCCAAAGTTAACCTTCTAAGATTAGCGTAGTGAAAGACTTCATTTTGATGATTTTGATCGAGTTTAGGGAAGAGTCCGATTCCAAGTGAGGTTTTGATTTGGAATTTATTTAGATTTAATTTTGAATTAAAATTAATATAAAAATATAATTTTGGATAATAGGTACTGAAGAATCTTCTAAAAGTTAGTCGATCTGTTCATTCAGTGCTCTGTAAAAGGTAAGTAATGAATCATCTTCTTGAGATATTTCATATTTATTTTGAAAATAAATAATTATTCTCTGAAATTATGCATGATTTATGAAATTATGTTTTGAAAAAAAAATACTTTTGAAATATTATGGTACGTCGATTATGCACATGTTCAGTGAAAAATTATGATATGTTATGATACAAAAATATTTTGATACAGATCGGATTTATGCTCTCAGCCTAACTATATTTCAGTGGGCCCCTTCAATGGGGATTATACGTTGGTACTCAGTGGACCCTGTCAGTGGAGGTTGTGCGCTGGTATTTAGTGGACCCTACCAGTGGGGTTGTGCGCTGGTGTTTATGGACCCTACCAGTGGAGGTTGTGCGCTGGTATTCAGTGGACCCTGTCAATGGGGGTTAAACATTGGTCATAGTCGAGGCTGTTGAGTTACGAGTGTTTTGAATCGAATCAGATTTATGATTATATTATATGTGAATATTTGAAAAGATTGGGTTTGTATAAAATCAGTATGAAATATATTTTTATGTTTATTTGCAGCATTATTCTTGAAAATTATATAATATCTGAAATATCTAGTTGAGATATTTATTACTTACTGGGCTGTCTAGCTCATTACCTTTCTTTTTATTTTTTAAATTCAGATAATTAATTACGAGCGTAGGAAGAAATATTGGGGCAGAGCTTTTAGAGGCGAGATTTAGCATTATCAACTTTATTGAACTTAGATCTATTATTTTATTTTTAATAAAATTTTATTGGATGTAAGATATTTGATTTAATACTTGAATTAAAGTTGAATAATAATTATTTAAATTTATTCCGCTGTGATGCATTGATATCGTGATGAGATGCCTTGCATACTTATGGAGAGAGTTTTTTATAAGTATGCGGCGGTTGCCGTGACCTCCTGCTCGCGATCTTGGGCCGGAAGCGTGACATGCTTAGTAAAGAGACTAAAGTGTTAGGCATGCCATTGTTTTGGCTTGCTCATGGAGTGAATCTTTGTTGTTTGCTCAGTGAAAAGTCTATTAGGTCATCACGGCTGATGTGGGTTCTTTGGTTTGCCTTAGTTGCTTTGCATTGCTGTTGTCGTGGTGGTCTTTTAGCACCATGGTAGTCTTTTTCATTTACTAGGTCTTTAGCCCTGCTCATTGGGGGATCAAGCTAAGGAGGGATGGGTGATATTCAATCCCAGAAGGGCCAGACTAAGCTTTGGCAGTTGTGCTATCACTATGGTTGATGGTTATGGGAGATGGATCCCCTCGGATCTTAAACATTTGAGGGCAGCAAAGTTGGCCCAACCATAGTTTTAGCTTTTGGTAAACATGCTGCTGCTCTAGTTGATGGCTACAAAAGATGGATCTTCTAGACCCCAAACCCCAGAGGGCGGCAAAGTTAACCTAAATATAGCTTTGTCTCTTATTGGTCGTGTTGTCATTCTGGTTGATAGCTATAGGAGATGGATCTCCTAGATCCTAAACTCCATAGGGTGGCATAGTTGGCCCAACTTGCCCCACTTTGCAAATTTTGGAACTGCAATCAATTAGAAAAAAAATGTAATTTGATGAATGACAAGAAATATTTGACATAGAATTCTTTAATGACAAAATAGTTTCACGATAATATATTCTTAGTTTGCTAGAGTTCCATGACCTAGGTGTGGGTGTTCCATGCATGCACTACAATTGGTATATCAGGGATGCACTTTCTTGATGAATTTTATGGTCATTTCCACTTTGGAGTGAGCTTCCTTGATCCTTCTCCAATAGGTTGTGCTCTTCTCAGCACTAAATCAAAATGTGCTCCTTCACTTTGGAGTTGTAATACCTAATGACTTTCTACTGGTATGTGGACATACAGATCTAAGTTTGCTCTCAGACTTCATCAATGAGATCTAGCTCAACTCAAGGTCTTTTTGGTTGTGCTCCATCCAATGAGTTGGCATCTCAATCTCCACTGGTACAATGGGTTCTATGCCATAGGCAAGGTTGAAAGGAGTTTCTCTGGTGCAAGTTCGACTTATGGTGTGATACATTCCATGGATACTTAGGAACTCATCAGCCTAAAACCCCTTAGCTTTGTCCAGCTGATTTTTTAGGCTCCATGGGATCATCCTTTTTATTACCTTAGCTTGATTGTTGGATTGTGAGCAGGTGATCAAGGTAACTTTTTTCTAGATGCCAAGCTCTCCGTAGAAATCTCTCATATGGGTATTATTGAATTGCTTTCCTTTATTAGTTACCATCACTCTGGGGAATGCCAAACCTACAAATTATTGATCTCTAGATGAACTTCCCTGCATTCTTTTCGATACTTCGGGCCAGTGGCTCTGCTTCGACTCATTTGGTGAAATAATTCAATCGCCATGATAAAAAGTTTTCTCTATCTTGTGGCTAAGGGAAAGGGACTAAAGCAATCCATCCTCTACTATACAAAGGGCCACGGACTGCTCATCGGCATCATCTCGATGGCAAATGGTGTGGAATGTTGGAGAACCAATTGCACCGATCATACTTTTGGATGAACTCAGCAACATCCTTCTTCAGTGTAGGCCAATAGTAGCCTTGCTTGAAAACTCTATTAGCTAGTGCTCTACCTCCAAGGTGATTGTCACAAACTCCTTCATGTATCTCTTGGGTGATGTAGTGAGCTTTGTTTGACCTAAGGCACCTCAAGTATGGTAAAGGATCTTTATAAAGGTTCTCACTGAGTAGGGTGTACTTGGTAGCATGATAC
The DNA here is from genome assembly GCF_000442705.2 of Elaeis guineensis. NCBI lineage: Eukaryota > Viridiplantae > Streptophyta > Magnoliopsida > Arecales > Arecaceae > Elaeis > Elaeis guineensis. The sequence continues at coordinate 116,739,232 of NC_026000.2, read as the reverse complement.
TTGATTCTTCCAGCTCCTTTCCAAAATGTTGGAAAGCTGCCATCTAGGACGTAGTTGATAGGGGATCCATCCAATTTGACTCATTATCCACTTGCATCATGGATTTGCTTTCTTCTTCAATGCTCCTGCTCTATAGGACCTTGGTGTAAATGGTGCACTTGGGGTCAACAAATGTCGAGCAGGCTAACTTGGATAGGGAGTCCACTTTGCTGTTCTCAGACCTCAGTATCTAATGAATCTCAAAGTACTTGAGGTTAGAAATGAGCTGCAGCAGTTTGGCCAGGTAGTGGATCATAATCTCCTCCACTATAAGGAATAAGACAATTAGCTACACAAAAAAAGCATAGCTAAATAATAAAAATATGTAGCTAAATATAACTATCGACGTAAAATACGTTGGTAAATATGCGTCGGCAAAAGAGGGGTCGTTGATTCATTTTGCCAATGAAAATTTTTTTCATCAGCAAATGTTAACTTTTACCGATGCTTTTTTTAGCATCGTTGGTTATTCACCTATGCTTAAAATAAACATCGGTAAAAAATTTTAGTGATGTAAAATTAGTGTCGGAAAAATTCAATTTACTTACGCTTAACGAGCATCGGCAAAAGAGTTTAGCAACACAAATGTTTACCTATACTAAAATAAACATCGCAAAAATCAATTTTTTGCGACACTAAATTTTTGTCGAAAAAAATAATTAGTGACACTAAATTTATGTCGTAAAAAATTGATTTTGCCTATCATAATTTGGCATCACTAATTTGTTTTAGCGACATAAAATAAGCGTAGGCAAAAATCTTTAGCATCGCTAATGATGATACGCCTGGCACCCCGGCACATCCTTTGGCGATGCTACATATTTTTGCCAATGCTAATTAGTGTCACTAAAGGGTTTTGAGTACACATATTTTGCATCACTAATTGATTTAGCAATAGAAAATAAGCGTAGGAAAAACCCTTTAGCTTCGCTAATGGTGGCACGCTCGTCACCCCGGCATGTCCTTTAGCGATGCTATATTTTTTTTGCTGATGGTAATTAGCATCACTAAAGAATTTTACCTATGCTTATTTTGTATTGCTAATTATTCTTTTAATAAAAAAATTAATTACTTTCATGATAATTTTTTATAATTTTTTCTATAAATCTGTAGACAAACAAATATATATAATATATACACAATATGTACACTACTTTTTTCATTCACACATATACAAGAATCAAATTTATTTCACTTTAACAACAACACAATCTATATATATATATATATATATATATATATATCAAAATATTGTGTTTATTTTTACCACCACACATGTAGCAAAATAAATATACATACAACTACATAAAATGTCATATAAAAATATATACATCCATACAAAATAAAACTGCACATGCCAAGCCATATTACAGACCTGCAATAGATTAAAAAATAAAGTTAACAAATTAATTATTTACTAAATTATAAAAATATATAGATTAAAAATAATATAAAATAATATCGATCACAGGAGGACACCCATCATAGGCATCAGTAGGGATGTCGAGAGCCGGTAGGGGAGGCATGCGGCAAACTAACTCGTCGAGCTTTGCCCCAAATGCTGCAAGTTGGGACCTAAGCTCAATATTGTCATGTTGTAGGGCCGCTATGTCCTCTTGGAATCCACGACGGTCCTCCTTTGCTCGACACATCTCCTCCTCATGTCTTCTTTTCATCTCATGGAGATGAGCATTACAAGAAACATGTGATGCTCTAAAGGAACTGGAGGCCGCAACTACATATCCCAACCCCATAATATAACTAGATCTCCTACCAAGCACCTCATCACAGATATCGTCATCTATGGATGGGGTGGAGCCCTCAGCGGTCGGCTGGGATCGTATCTCCATCATCTGATCCTAATTAAAGAAAAAAATGTAATTAAAAGTCTAAATTTCATAATGAAATTAAAATATAGAACTTAATCAATTAATACCTACATGCCTCTCCCTATCCCAAGAAGCCACTCCACTGTCACCCGATGATGGATCTTCTGGTAGACATCAATCCACCTGGGTAGCTGTCCTGTCTTAATGTTCCTCTAAAATATATTAATGTAAGTTCACAAACACACACATTCTAAAAAATCATTGAAGATATATGTATGTGTACTTACTAGCTCATACTAATGCTGTGCAAATGACTTCAATCTACCACAATGCATCACTGTGAGCCTCGATCGATTCTGTGCATTCCTATCGCAAAAGGCCTAATAAGCAAATACATTCAGGATATTAGTGAACATATTATTTTTATTATACCATATTAATTTAATAATTCATATTTTATTATATATAATAGTTATATCTGTATGCATGGTCCTCGTACTTGTTGCAGAGGAGATTTCAGTTGGGGCGTGAAACATTCCTGTGGGGTGTCTCATGTGCCCCCCTCGGTCCACATGCACTGAAGACCTCTTTCCAATGACTATGGAGCTCATATCTAAATCTCTTAAGCAATCTCCCCATATGCCTAAGGATAGTCTCCCGTACGTGCGGGGTATCAATCTCCTCGATATCAAAGTCATGCTATAAAAATAATATACAATATATAAGATTTAAAAAAATAAAAATTAAGTATATATCAAATTAAATATAAAATAAATAGAAAGATATGTGTTTAAAATATATAATATAATTTATATTTAGTTACCGATAAATGATCGAGGAGGATCTACTTCTGTAGTCTTGAAACCCTCCACCAATCAAACATCATCAGGGGAGCGTACACTCGGACAATGATGCCAACCTCGCATAGTATGGGTTCTTGACATGGTGCTGAACTGGCATAACATATTTCAATGGGATGACAACCCTCATCCTCTCCTTGGGATGTGCCCTCCACTCCTCAAGCTTCTCATTTTTGGTAGCTCCACGAGTCCACCCAATGACAGTATCAGCTGTAGCAAAATAAAAGCTTAAAATTAATTACTTATATATGATAAAAATTTAAAATAAATTAAATATATAAAATTATAATATATAAAATCAATTTGTCATGACAGAAGATGATGTGCCTATCTCGATAGACAGCTGTGGAGATGAGATACCGACATCTCCATATGGGTCCCTTCTCTTAGATAGTCCTCCTGATCGTATAGCATAAAATCACTTATTTATACATGATTAAAAATTAAAATAAATTAAATAAAAAAAATTAGAATATGTAAAATCAATCTGTTATGGTAGGAGATGCATCGACATCTTTATGTGGCCCTCTCCTGTGAGATGGTTCTCTTGGTGGCATAGCTTAAAATCAAATTTATACATGATAAAAAAATTAAAATATATTAAATATAAAAAATAATAATATATAAAATCAATCTATCATTGCAGGAGATAATGTGGCTACCTTATCTCCACATGGGCCTACCCTGTGCGGTCATCCTCCTGGTGCCATACTTGTACCAAACAAAATATTAGAGATAGTATAATATGGATAAAAATTATATCGATACTAAATGATATATGAAAAATAAGATATATGAGTTTTTTTAAAAAAATTATATATTATTATTCAATATCTGTATCTTTATCAGGAGGATTATCAACATCTTCATCATCATAATCCATCAATGTATAATCTTCCTCACCATCATTTATGAAGTTGTGATCATTATCATCATCATCCTTTGACAGTTTAGATTTAATTCACTGACATCAACATTATCAGGTGGCACATCATCCCTAATCAGAGAAGATGTGCTTCCAATATCGGCATTGTACTGTTCCAAGTCAGTTGTATTCTATTCCTCTTGAAAGAAATTCTTATCTCAGAATGAACATTTATGTTATAAATACCTCTTGGTGCAATCCTTTGTACAACATGCCATTCGCCTTTATATCTCACATTTTTTAGGTATATTACCTACTTTGCCTGACTAGCAGGTATGAAAGGATCAGATTGATACTATGTTCTCGTAAAGTTGATGCTTGTGAAGTATGCATCTTTATGAATTCCAGTCCTATTATTGTTGATATCCCACCATTGGCATTTAAATAGATAAACAAATTATTTTGACCCATATCTTAACTGTATAATATCTGTTAGGATACCATAATATTCAATCTCATTATCTTTATCGATTCTTAATATCAAAATTTTGCTATTTTGAGTCTGCCTCTGCATATCAAGATCTCTTGTATGAAATCTTATGCCACCAACAACACGAGCTATAATATAAAATCCTAGGATCGAGGTGGCATGCCAAATCATATAGTTTCTCGATTGCACCATTTTTCTTATTATGATACATTAACATCATCTACAACAACATGCATATAAATTATGATAAATCATCTATATACATTACATGTAATAAAAAGTTAAATAAAACTGTTATAGTGCTTACACATTGTCTGAACCAAGTTGCAAACTTTCTTCAATGTCATCCCTTGATATCTTTATTATTTTATCACAATAATATGTCTTTACGCTCTCTACAATAAATACATGCTTATTATTTATTTTATCTCATGAAAAGTATATAATGTTGATTATGTAAAAGTACTTACTCCATAAAATGATAGATTTTTTTGTAATTATTTAGTACATAAAAATGTGCCAGCTCGTGCTCTTCTATATCCATATGTTTGTACTTTCTCCACCAATGGGACGAACATTAATCTTAAAAATAGATAATGTAGATTCAATATTGGCCCACTCCCTATCTGCATTGCGGTCTTCATGATTGAGTTGTATTTCTACATCATCGAGATACATCGAGCAGAATGTAAGATACTCTGTGGAAATGAATGCTTCCGCAATTGATCCTTCTGGATATGCCTTATTTTGTACATATTATTTTAACTTACACAAGAATCTATACATACAAAATCATAAAAATAAATATAAAACACATGTAATTAGAATTATAATGATTGTAAATTAAAAAAAAAAAACTTTTTTGTAATATTATTACCGCTCAATAGGATACATCCATCGATACTGAACTGGTCAGACAAGCAAAGCCTCCCTTGAAAGGTGAACCATCAAGTATACCATAATGTCAAAAAATAACAATGAAAAAATTTTTTCAAGCTTACACAAAATTAGGGCAATGTCTGATTGAAGCTTCTTAAATATATCAACTTGAAGTTTCTGACAATATAATTTTGAAAAAAAATATCCATTTCAATAAGTGCTTTCTATATCTCTGGAGTGGAGAAGCCACGCATCACAATGGATATAAGATGCTGCATCATAATATGAGAGTCATGACTCTTCATACCCGAGATACTACCATCTTTCAAATTTATATGGCTTGAAATATTGGGGGCAAAACCATCAGAAAACTTTATGATTTTTAACCACTCACAAAAACTTCTTTTCTCATATCCATGCAATGTATAACTTGCAGTTGGTATTAAATATTTCACACCATCATGGGGCACTAACTGCAACTCATGCCGTAATCCCATTCTTTTCAAGTCTAGCTGAGAATTTGAATTATCCTTTATTTTTCCCTTGATGTTAAGAAGTGTCTCAATAATATTATCACAAATATTCTTCTCAATATATATGACATCCAAGTTATGATGATGTAAGAGATGTTGCCAATAAGATAATTCAAAAAATATGCTCCTTCGTCCAATTCAACTCTGATTCATTATGCTTTCACTTGCGACTCTCAAAACTTTACCGAATTTATCATTGTCAATGGCCTCTAGTTGTGTCAATATGTCATCTCCACTTATCACACAAGGTAGCCCTGTATCTCTGATTTTCCATTAAAGCATCGATTCTGATGGATTCTCCTAGAATGATTAGATGGTGAAAACCGACGATGACACATATAGATAATTTTTCTTCCTTGTTTCAGTCTAATGGAGCAGCTATCACTATTGCAAATTAGACATGCCAAATATCCTTTTGTGCTCCATCTAGATAGGTTGTCATATGCTGAAAAATCATTAATTATCCACATTATCATCACATGCAATCAAAAATTCTTTTTGCTAACTGAATCATATATTACAACACCAATCTCCTAAAGCTCTCTCAATTCATCGATTAAGGGTCATAGATAAATATCTATCTCATTACTAGAACTGTAGGTCTAGGAATAAGTAATGATAAAAATATAAATGGCTCTTTCATGTATTTCTATGATGCAATATTGTATGGCATTAGCATAACCAGCCACATACTGTAAGCATTGCTCATGGTCTTGAATGGATTGAAACCATCAGACGCTGGGCCAAGACGATGTTGCATGGGTCACTAGCAAAATAAGGATATTATGTATCAAATTTTCTCCAAACTATAGAGTCAGCTGGATGACTAATGATGTTATCCTTAGGAATTCTCATCTCATGATGCCATCTCATCACCTCGAGATCCTTGATGACTGATAAAGTATGCTCTTTATAAAATAATATACAATCATTCTTGCATGCATGTATCGGTGTAAACCCAGTCCAAGTTTACGCATATACTTTTTTGCCTCTGAATATGATTTTAGAAGTTTTTCACCATCCGATAATGCCTCCTTGATTAAGTTCAATATAAAGTCAAAGGACTTTTGACTCCAACCAAATATGATTTTACCATGAAGAAGCTTTATCAAGTACTCAAGCTTCGAAAATTTCTTACAATTTGGATACAATAGCTCCTTAGCACCTCTCATGAGTTTTTCAAAATGTCCATCATTTGTATTATCTGTATAGTTAGGAGAGTTATCAAGAGAATTTTCAAGATATGCCCCTTCATATAAATCATCTAATATCTCATTGATGCCAATTGATTTAGGCTGTCGACCCATATGTTGGTCTCTTATGTTAGTAGGTCCACATTCTCCATGTAAATCCCAAAGAGTATACTTTGGATCCATACCCCAATTCAATAAGTCCCAATTCAACAAGTGCTTCAATACTATATCTGTAGGCTGGAAGTAATTATTGTGATATCTCCAATAAGGATATTTGATTCTATTAGGATCATCAATTTTTTTCATGCAAATCTTATAAAATCCTAACACTTTGTCAGTATTCAAGAAAGATGATAGGGCAAGCATTCATCCAACTCTTGATGATATTTTCCATCTATCCATGAGAAATGTACATCATTATATAAAAAAGATTTTAAAAATGCATGATCCTATCCATTTTTAATAACAATAATAAGATTAATGAACACTAACTCAACCAACTCCTTCCTAATAGGTATGGTCCTATCCTTTTCAAAAATGCATCACTTTTATTGTTGCCATAGCTTTGTTTTTTGTTCCATATTCGAAGAAAATCTGACAGCATCTCCCTATAGTTCTTCAAGTACATAATATAGATGGATCATATTTTAACCATATCTAATATGTACCCAGAGAATAAATGAGATAATTACGATGGAATTTTCATAATAGAATAGAGAACACCATGACAATAGTAAAAAATTGATGCATTTTTTAACTATCCAAATAGGGGCATTCAAGAACCGTTGACAGAGTTTGTTTTGGGGACTCTGGGACCGACTCTTGAATGAAAGTCTAAGGTTATATCAATGCATGCATTAAATCATGATCGGATCATGATCCGAATCCAGATCGGAACTCAGATCGGATCCCGACCCGGATTCCAGACCTATGGTTTTATGTGTAGGGTTTCAAGGAGAACAAGCACAGCAGAAGCATAATAGATTTTAAAAATTTAAACTAAAAAAATTTAAATATTAAACCCTTAAACCATCACCTCCTTGATGATTAACAATCATATAAAATATTTTTATAATAAAATTTAAGGTATAGAAGAATACCTATGATGCTTATTCCAAAATTCCAGCAGAACCTCCACCAGGCGTCCGAATGTTCGCCCTCCAATGGTGATCCACATAGGGCTTTGAACAAAAGACCAACTCCTTAAGATAATTTCTCCTTCAAAATTCTCACTTTAAGAATTTCTTTGGGCAGCAGAATCTCAGAGCCTCCTTTCTCTCCTCCTAGCCTTTCTATCTCTACCTTTCTTGTCTCCTTATGTTTTTTATATCTCTTCCTAGGCCTTTATCCTAAAATCGAACTTGTTCTTACTATTTTAAGATTTATCCTAATAAGAGATGGAAGAGAATAATTAGATAAGAGGGGTGACTTGTGTAAGAAAGAAAAGATCAGGATTTTCTGAATGAATCTGAACCTCGATGCATGTCCTCTTTTATATTTGGAGATCGGACGCTTATCCAATCATCTCGCACCCTTCCAAGCAATTTCTCATGCCCATTTCACACTGTTCTACCCTTCACTCATTGGTCCCAGTCTGATCCCTTATGTGAAAGCATCAGAATTAATTTCAAGAGTCGCTTCACATAGAAGGACTCTTCAAAAAAAATTCTATGGTATTTCTTCGAAGGGTCGCGCAACTTTTTTAATTGGTGCCTCACTTTTCTACCCTTGATCAGCTCACAAAGCGATCCAATGGTCCACAAGGGAGGCAGTAATCAGAAGTAGGTGTGGAAAAAAATTGAAGATGAATTGGCATGAATAAATTTTAAGAGACGTTAACCACTTGGACTCTTGGTCCAAGTGGCGCCAATCTGGATAGGGGCGACTAGGGTTTGGATAAGATCAAGTCTAACTTATTCAAATTCCATCCATTCAACTAAAACTCTAAAGCCAACTTAAAAAGCCATACCCCATATGAATTTCAGCATGAAACAATAAAAGATAGGCTAGGAAAGGGGCATCCCATCTCATGGAATGCCATTTTGAATTCTGCGCTGCCAACAAACTTTCCCACGCGATAAAAATTATTTTGTGAATGTGGAAGCCTAATTTTATACACCAACAAACTTGACTCAATCAGCTAAGGGTTAACCCAATTTGAAACCAAAATTGTTTTGAGTTTAATTAGATTTAGTTAGTCCAATCTGGAATCAAATTCGAACCCGATTTGAAACAAAGAGCTTAGATTTGCAACATGTGCTAGCATTTCAATCTTGCAAATATGATCTAATCCAATTAGACCCCGGGTCAATTTTTTTTGTGTGTGACCCATTGGGTTCTACATCTAGCCAGCAGTAAGTCTGAGTGCAAGTTGACTTGATTTGATTAGAATTTAATCTAATCGATTTAGGTCCAATCGAGCTAACCCGATTTCGACACTTAGAATCTTTTCTAATTGGCAATCGAATTACACTCTTTAATTTGATCAAACCTACAAGACAAGATTGATATCTAACAGCGTATCATATCTACTTGAAAGATATAAAATTTTGATAAAAATATCAAAAATATCCTTTAGTAGAAAGTTACCATGTAATTCGATCCTGTGATCAACTTGCATCCTGAATATGACTTTGGATATGGAATGATGTCAAATTTAATAGCATATTTATATTTCTTTTAATCATATAATGATGATTTAATTAATAAAATATTAGAAACTCTTTCTAATTTTCATCTTGCTTTGATCAAAGACTCTCTGAATCATTAGTCGATTAGAGCAAGTAGGATGCAATCTTCTCTTATCAGAAGTGATCGATTCTATGTTAATTTACTCACAACCTCCATATATATTTTATCACATCCAGAACACTCCATACATGATTAAGTCATGAATGAGTATAAACCAAAATACGGATTCATATATACAAATTCTATAGTAGTCTCAGATCAAAGGATTACATGCACAACTCCCACCATAAGAAAATATCTTTTAATGGATAAGTTGATTCTATAAGATATTTCTCAAGTCGAATCAATTCAGTGAACTCATTCTCTAATAAGCACCCACGTTCTTGTATTAGTGTCTCACACAAGTGACTTATGAGATCAGCCACCCTCTCTATCGAGTATACATAGGAAGTGTCGGTCTATCTGGAACATTGATCCTCTACTCAATGCTCCTATGACTAGAAATATTCTAAATCAAGATTTTTAGAATTTTAGATCTCATAGATATGATCTCATCATAATCCTAAAGCCATTGCCCTGATTTATAGAGTTCATCATAATCATTACAAAAGTAAGATGCAACTTATGATAAAAAATAAATACTTTTTTATTTATAAAGTATCAATTACATGAGTCTGAAAGATTATAAGAAAAATTCATCAAAATATAAATTTCGATTGACTTATAGGGCATATTCCTTTCACTATGCAATACAAATTTTATAAAAATAAATACTAAATTAATTAGTTAAATTAATAAGTAATTATAAATTCATCAATAACAACAGTTCATATGCATTAAAAATTCACTGAAAGATTCGATTAATCCTAGTTAAAATATTAAATCATAATCATAATAAAATACAAGGACTAAACAAGCAAAAATATTAAATTATAATAAGCAAAAGCAATGTGCATGAAACAATGTGAATGCCAATAATGCAAGCATTCAATGAGGCAGTGACATGGAGTATTTTCAAGGTAGTTCTACTACTCTTTTATTATTTTTATTTATTTTTATTATTTTTATTACTTTTATTAATAAATTATTAATTTTTAAAAAATAATTTTTAAAAAATAATTTTTTATTTTTTTCCTCCTCCTTCTTACCCTGCACGCCACAACCCCCCAAACCCGGCCACTCTACCCTTGGCCGTTCACCCCTGACCTCGATGGCCATCCTCTCCCCCCCAAGCCCTGGTGATCTGCCCCCGACCTTTGCGTGACTAGCCCCACAGGCCCCGGTGCTCCACCCCCTATCAGTGCCCCCTCAATTTTTCAAAATTATTTTTTTAAAAATAATATTCTATCATTATTTTAAAATTTTAATTATTTTCATTACAAAAATAATTTATTTTTAAATATTTTTAAATATTTTATTTTAACATATTTATCATTATTATTTTTTAATACTTATTATTATTATTATTATTATTATTTTTAATCAATTATTAATTTTTAAAAAATAATTTTAAAAAAATAATTTTTTATTTTTTTCCCTCCTTCTCCCTCATGCTACAACCCCCCCAAACCCGATAGCTCCACCATTGACCCCCGACCCCCGGCCCTCGGCCCCGACAGTCGTCCCCTCCACCCTCGGGCCCCGACGGTCCGCCCTCGGCCTCCATGCCACTAGCCCCGACCATCCCCTCCCCCCGAGCCCCAATGGCTATTCACAGGAACACAAACCCCCCATCCTCCGCCACCAGCCTCGACGGTCGTTCCCTCCCCCCCGAGCCCCAGTGGTCCACCCCTGGCCTCCGCACGGCTAGCCCCTCATCCCCTAGCCCCTAGGCCCTGGCGACCATCTGCGGGAACACAAAAACCCTCTTCGGTACTCCACTCCCGGCCCCAACCCCTGCAACCCCAACCCTTCGCCCCTAACCCCCCTGCTCCTCCCTTCCCCACAAAGCCACAAAAAAAAAGTGTTTACCTTTGAAGTTAGTGGCAATGGCGGCGGCGACGGCCACGGCAGCGTATCCGATGACAGTGGCGATGACAATCGACGACGAGAGCAGCGATGGCCGAGGAAAAGGGAGGGAGAGAGGGAAATGGGGGTGCGGGAGTGGGTTCAGTAGGGAGCCGGTTCGGGGGAAATAGGAGCACAGGGGCAGGAGACGAAATCGCATGGAGGAAAATGGATTCGTCGGATTTTATATTTACAAGTATTTGCCGATGCAAATTTTGTGCTGGCAATAAAGTTATTACCTATGCAAAATATACCATCGGCACATCTAATATTTACTTATGCTAAATTAGTGTCGGTAAATGTTTTACTAAAATTAAAAAATAAATACAAAAATAAAAACTTTTGTCGATGCTAATGTAGCATAGAAAATTATCTCATTACCTACATAATTTTTAAGCGTAGGCAATTATGCTCATTTGCTATGAAAACTATACATTGGCAAATATTTATTTATTTATTTATTTAAAATAAAAAATAATTTATCATTATCTAAATAGTCGGTATAATTTGAGAGTTTAAAGTCTATCTTCATCGTTCATTATCTAAATAATTATCATTAGAGTATCATCATAAAAGACCACCTCGATCTGGTAGCTCTAGCTACGTCGCTCAATAAAATTCGATTTCGACGGTCACGAATGATCGCATGTTGATCTGATGGATAGATATCACTGATGGGTCTAAAAACTTACAACGATAATCTCATGATATTTATAGCATATTATCAAAATTTTACTTCAATCGAACATCATTATCATAGTTAATTTAGCATAGAATTATTTTGATCGTTAAATAAAAAATGAGTGATCAAAAAGCCAAACGATATTTGATTAAGATGATTTTTTAGATAAATAATCTTTGCTACTACTTTCATCCTTTATACGGTGATGATCATAAAATCTAAATCGTGCATATATGAACCATATACGTTAAGCAGATCTTACAAAGCACAAGTATAATTACTTAAGGATTTTAAGAATGAGTATCAAGGGACATATAATTTCGGATCATTTATATACATGCGGTTTAAATTTTATGATCATCACCATAGAAATGATGAAAGTAGTAACAAAGATCATTATCAGAAAGATCATCTTAATTGGATGCTGTTTGGGCTTTTGATCACTCATTTTTATTTAACAGTCAAAATTATTTCGTGCTAAATTAATCATGATAATGATGTTCGATTGAAGTAAACTTTTGATAGTATGCTACAAATATCATCAAGATCATCGTTGTAAATTTTTAGATCCATCGATGGTCTCTATCTATCAGATCATCATGCAGTTATTTGTGACCGTCGAAATCAAATTTTATTGATCGACGTAGCTAGAGCTATCAGATCGAGATAGACTTTGAAAGAATAATATCCTACAAGCCAATCACATATGAGATACGATAGGATATTTATTATAATTTATCTTTCAAACTCATATAATTAATATTTATATTATTAATAAAATAAATATTTTTGATTCATTATATGTAGCATCTTATTGTTCTTAAGATTATAATGAACCCCATAAGTCTGGGTAATGATTTAGGGCCATGATGAGATCACGTCAGTGAGACCTAAATCTTTGATAGCCCTGACCTAAAATATTTCTAATTATTGATATATAAGTCTGGGTAATGGTTTAGGGCCATGATGAGATCACGCCAGTGAGACCTAAATCTTTGATAGTCCTGACCTAAAATATTTCTAGTTATTGATATATTGAGTCAGAGATCAATGATACCGGTAAGACTGGCATATTCTATGTATGCTCAAAAATAAGGATGGTTGATCTCACAACCATTTATGTGATGACACTAATGTTAGATGTGTGCCCTAAATACCAGATTGGCTGACACATTCCTGTACAAATGTAAGGACAAATTTATAATTTTGACTATAAATAAATAAAAGAGTTATTCTACTATCATATTGTGTACATTATGTCTGTGATATATCCTTTGAGTTAGTAAGAATGTTAATTCATATTTTCAAGAGTTGAAAATTTAAGGCATGAATTTACATAACTAACTCATAAACAGCTCCTGACCATAGGATCATCATGAGGATGGTGATCGATCCAGAAGGTTGGTGTACGATCGCTTCCTTAGGATAGATGTATCTTGAGTCTATGGTGTGGAGACACCGAAGCGAGAGTATAGATATTCATTAAGAATGAGAGTGCTGAGCGTGACCACCTCGAGCAGTCATAAAGAAATCTACCTTCTCGTCGATGACTAGCTCGATGCTGCAGCTATGTGTCTAGTTCTTTGATTTGAGGTACATCAACAGCTCACCTTGAGTGTGTTATAGTTTGACTACACCATAACTCGATCTCCTAGCCATTCAGAACCCTGAGGTATATGTTGGCTGTAGCATATTCATTATAGGAACCAGATCGCACCAAGATGGGATCTATCAACTTCGGTAGATGAGAGGAGTAGTCCTATGATGATCGAAAGATCGAGTCCTTAAGCCCATGGCCATGGCAGAGTGAAATAATGGAAAAGAGTTTTTTATTGGGGTTTCACATTAGACTCGGATCAATCGATTGATTCATATGACTGATGTTGGGTTTGACGAGTTCACCTTAACTCTAATTCAGTCGGGACTCATGATAGAAGAACTCAATCACACAGGTAGCCGCACTGAGAGGTTCATCTTCATTTCTGATGGGTTGCCACCATATACTGCTAGGTATCACTGATAGATTTTGGAGCAATTAGAATGATCTTGATGATCGATCATTCTAATTGTCTGAATCAGAAGAGTTCTGGTGCATCGAAAGGAGTTTCGATGATGTCGATGATGAGATCACGACATGTCTCATTACCATACAAAAATAAACCTAACTGGATCACATAAACAAGAGTTAGGGTCTGGATGTCATTAATTGAGCTAGTCCAGTTCGATTGATTTAGATTAGATCCAATTAGGTTCAAGAAAATTGTGCTAGCACATGATTGAGCCTAACTTTCTCCTCGTATAATCTTTTCTATCTCGACTGAGCCAAATGTGATTTGACTCACCCAGAGAATCTTGAAAAGATTTCTCTCAATCTGACTGGAGCCAGTCTAGCTCAAAAAAGACTTATTTTAATTCATGAGATAAATTTAAGATAGCACCTGTTAATTTCTGTCACCTGCCATTTTCATTTTAGGACATTGGTCAAACGTTGACCCATGGACCTTGGACTGAAGGCCACTTGGCAAGAGGTCATTGGAGATTTTTTGTGGAGTGTCCACCTGCTAAATTGAGCCTCAAAGTGGGTGCCATATTCAGATTGGGCATGCGCCCCAAGTGGATAAGGATAGAGTCCCATGAGATGAGGACTCTGGTCCCTTGATCAACTTGGATTATGGGGCGCAAATCTCACTGTGCTTATCCAGTGTTGGTCCCAACAGTTAGAGGGATTGTGAAGATTCTTATCTGGTATGATCAGATGATATTACTCCACCAATCAAAATTTTTTTAGAATTAATTAGAATTTTTTGATTGGTCGAATGATATGGCACTGCATGGCACAGCAGGGTCTAGTTAAACCCTATCTGCGCCTAGGGTTAAGATTCTCTGTGCAATAACCAGTAAAATCCTGAATCCTCTTCACTTCTCTATGCCCCTCTACTCCTCTCCCTCCCCTGTTCACATCCAAGAGGTTGGACTTTTATCTGATACTTGTCCAAGGCGTGGTGGCTTCCTGATTAGAAGGCTGCAAAGATTTGTCGAGAAACTGCTGCTCCAACTTCAGAAGATCTTTTGAAGACCTTTCAGATCAGATCCAGATCTGATTTTTGGAGTAAAGATTTATGAGGAGAAGACAATCTAGATCCTACTTGAGTAGATACTGGTAGAGGCCAGGTGACTACGTGGCTATTTTAGAACCTCGGGCATTGCTTTGATCATCTATAGGATAATCTAGTTACCCTAGAGGTATTTCTCTATTCCTCATATTTTTAGATTTAATTTTAAATTTAATATTAAATAATAAGAATTAGATCTAATAGATCTTGGATCTGAAATATCATAGGATAATTTTTTTTTTAAATATTTTGTCCCAGATCTCATTAGATCTGGAAGATCCTACAAAGAAAAAGCCAGTTTTTCCTTCAATTGATATCAAAGCCAGGTTGATGGCTCTATTTTAGATCTAATTTAGATCTAATTTTTATTTTTATTTATCTAATATTAATAAATTTCAGATGTCACATTAGATGTGATAGGATTTGAAATCAAAAAAATTTAAAATTAAATCTAAGTAGATCTAACATGTATGAGATGCATGCCTAGACTGGTTATAGAATTGTTCTAGTGACTGTCTAGAATAGATTTTATATTGAATAGTTCAATTTAAATCTTATTTTTTAGATGTTATATGTGATGTATCAGATCTAAAAGCATGCTAATTAGATCAGATTTTAATACATAAGATGTATGCAAAGCATGTATAAGTTAGATCTGAAATTATATATGTGATATGTAACTTAGATCTAACTAGTTTTATAGTTAAATTAATATTTCTGATTAAGGTGTTCCTCATGGCCGTCCGGTTATAAGAATAAAGTAGGGTTTAAGATCCTCTCCTCCCATTCAATGGGGTATTCTTATGGCATGTAGGGGTGTTGCGCGTTCATCCTTAATTAGAAATCAAAATTTACTTTTCTGCAAAATTTTAGATCCTGAAACCTTAGAATTTATTTAAATATTTTATTTATGAACCCAAGACTTAATTAATGAATTAAACTTATGAAATTAAATTAGGTCTAAAATTGAGAATTTTAGATCTAAGTCATTTTCACAAAATTGGGTTCAGGCTTGGGTAGCTCAATTAGGTCTAGCGGTTGATCAAACCAAATCAAAAGTTGGTTAGGTGGGATCATAAAAGCTAATAATTGACCAGCCTAATAAGATTAAGTCTAGGTCAAGGTCGAATCATATTTAGATGTGACTCGATCAAGTTAAGACCTAATTTGGCTCAGTGGTTAGAGCCTGGATTGTAGACTAACCCAATTGGTTCTGGTTCGACAATTTGGTGTCTAAGATAAGTTGGACAGATGCGACCGACTGGTTGTTAATTGGGAGCTACTCGACTCGAATGCATTCTTATCAAGTTAATGGCATATCCCTTCTACCGATCTCACTTACCTGGCCGTATATGTCGATCCAGTTCTGATTTGAGGTGGCTAACAATTCGAGCTAACCCATGCCACTAGGTTAGTCATAATTGTTATGACTATGTCAAGTCAAGTTTAATGAGACGTAAATCAAATCTTCCTAAGAAAATGTTAAGTCTAAGGTCTTCCACCATTATAGATGTATGGGTCCTTCTCGGGGTTGATTGTTCTCGGCTGGTTACAGTGGCTCAGTTGCATCGGAAAGACGCAACCATGTCCATTAGGCATTGGATACTATGGATTAGAGGATGGGTTGTGCTCAATATTTCGGATACGGTGAGGGACCCAATCAGGAATCTAATTCATGCAAATGGTGGGTCTGACTTAACTAAGGATTGGAGCAATATTTTGGGCACAGTGAGCTTCATGAATTAGAGATCAAGTTTTGGGTGCACCATGATTAGAGAATCATTGGACAAGAGTTGTCCACTCATCGATTGACCCATCACCAATAACTGTTTGGTGAGGTGGTGAGCCAATCGATGAGACCGCACCACCCACTAGAAATCACTAATCATGGAGATTTTCACATCTCTACCTAAGGAGTGTAGGGATCTGAGAAAATAGTGAGAGCCTAATTTATTTAAAAATGAAATCTTTAAACAAATTGGTTAAGTCTGATTATAAAATCTAACTAGAAACTTTTGACTCTCTACAGAAAACATGTCTGTGTCCAACCCCTTAACCAAAATACTAGACACCCACAGATTGACTGGACCTAATTTTAAGGACTGATTGAGAAACTACAGAATTATTTTGGATTTTGAGAAACTGACTCATGTCTTGTACCAGGACCCACCTGCCATACCAACATGTCCGACTGTTGAACAGAGAGCATCTCTGAAAAAGTGGACGGATGACGATAACAAAGCCAGGTACTACATGTTGGGTGCCATGTCTGATGACTTGCAGCGTCAGCATGAGAATATTATGACTACCCACCAAATGTTGGCTCACCTACAAGAGTTGTTTGGTGAACAAAGTCGCGCAGCCAAGTATCAAGTCTGCCAAAGACTTTTTAAGACTAAAATGTGTGATGGGCAGTTAGTCCAAGATCATTATTTGTCAATGATCAAGGACCTTGAGGAGTTTGAGAAGCTCGGTGTCATCTTAGATAGAAATTTTCAGATTGATGTGATCCTTCAATCCTTGTCTGATGCATATGGTCAGTTCATCATGAACTTCTATATGCATAAGATGCAGTGTACCTTGGCTGAGTTAATGAACATATTGGTTATGGCTGAGCTTTCTTTGAAGGGTTCAAAAGGCTCAGTCCTTACTGTGGAGCGGACTTCTTCCAAGAGAAAGTCTTTTGAAAGGAAGAAGAAGTCTGCAAAGAAGCAGAAGGTGGATGGGAAGAAGAAGAAGACGGAACTGAAGAAGAAGGCTGCTGAAAAGGAAAAATATTTTCACTGCAATTCAGACGGCCATTGGAAGCAGAATTGTCCTCAGTACCTGGCCACCTTGAAGAACAAGAAGGATGGTCTTTCTGGAGATATGCTCGTTATAGAATCTAATCTTACAGTTTCCTCTGCATCTAGTTGGGTACTTGACTCTGGTTTTAGTACTCATTTGTGCACTTCTATGTAGGGTCTTGAGGAGAGCAGAAAGCTGAGGGATGGAAATATGATCCTACGCATCGGGAATGGAGCAAGAGTTGCTGCTGTGGCCGTGGAAACCTACCCTTTGCGATTACCATTAGAATTAAATTTAGTTCTTAAAGATTGTTATTATGTGCCTGTAGCAAGCAGAAATTTGATTTCTGTTTCATGTTGAGCACAAGAAGGCTATGTGATTAGCTTTCATAAGAACCATTGTAACATATTTTATGAAAATAATAAAGTTATAAATGGTTTTCTTATTAATAGTCTCTATCAGCTACATTTTGATGTATCTGTATTTCATATCGAGCAAAATGTGAATGCCATGGAAATTAAAAGGCCTAGAGATAGTCTAAATGATAGGTATCTCCGACACCTAAGGCTAGGTCATATAGCGGAAGACAGGGTTAACAAATTGAAAAAATCTGGGCTATTGAGTCCGTTGACTTTCGAGTCATATCCAGTTTGTGAATCATGCCTTCAAGACAAAATGATCAAGCTCCCTTTTACAGGACATAGGGAAGGGGCCCCAGACCTACTTGCCCTAGTACATACAAATGTGTGCGGCCCATTTGATGTACCGGCTAGAGGCAACTATGTCTACTTCATTATCTTCACCGATGATATGTCTAGGTATGGATATGTGTTTCTAATGAAACACAAGTCTGAAGCCTTTGAAAAGTTCAAAGAATTCAGATATGAAGTAGAAAAACAAACAGGAAAGCCCATTAAAGTTCTTCAATCAGATCGAGGAGGTAAATATCTTAGTCGAAATTTTCTAGACTATCTTATGGATAATGGTATAGTCTCTCAATGGACTCCACCTAGAACGCCACAACTCAACGGAGTTTCAGAACGGAGGAACCGGACCCTATTAGATATGGTTCATTCCATGATGAGCTTCACGGACCTCCCTGAGTTTCTTTGGGCACATTGTCTCATGACAGCAATATATGTATTGAATATGATTTTCTCTAATACCATTCCTACCACACCATATGAGATATGGCATGGTAAGAAGCCAAGTCTGAGTCATCTCAGAATTTGGGGTTGTCTGGCTCATGTCAAGAGACAGCAGGCGGATAAGTTAGAGTTTAGGTCTTTTAGAGCTCGGTTCATAGGATATCCTAAAGAGTTATTAGGATACTATTTCTATATTTTGAAAGATCACAATGTGATTGTGAATCGACATGCTATTTTTTTTAAAAAATAGTTTATTCAAGATGGTGGCATCAGAAGAATAATTAAGCTCAAGGAGAATGTCTCCCAAGAGCAACGAGCTAAAAAACCTAAGGAACCAAATCAATTAGAACCAGTCCTAACACAACCTCTTCCACCTCGTAGATCGACTAGGGTTTTTCGTCCTCCTGAAAGGTACTTAGGTACTATACAAGAGGAAGTAGAGAAAATATTCCTCATGGGAAATGGGACTCATGGTGATGACCCCAAGACCTATGATGAGGCGATATCAGATATCGACTTCGAGAAATGATTAGAGGCAATGAGATCAAAAATTGACTCGATGCACTCAAACCAAGTTGGACCTTGGTAGATCCATCTGAAGGTATTGTACCTATTAGGTGTCAATGGATCTTCAAGAGAAAGATAGGTGCAGATGGGAATGTGGAGACATTCAAGGCTAGGCTCGTAGCAAAAGGTTATAGTCAGTGCGAAGGCATTGACTATCAGGATACTTTTTCGCCCATAGTCATGCTAAAATCCATCTGCTTATTGCTTGCTGTTGCAGCCTATTTCAATTATAAAATATGGCAGATGGATGTAAAAATGGCATTCTTAAATGGATATCTTGAGGAAGATATCTATATGGAACAACTGTTTGGTTTCACATCCAGTGATGATGATCACAAAATCTGCAAGCTGCAAAGGTCCATTTATGGATTGAAGCAAGCATCTCGAAGCTGGAATACTTATTTCAATGATGTGATCAAAATGTTTGGTTTCATCAAGAACGAGGAGGAACCATGTGTGTTCAAGAAGGTCAGTGGGAGCGCAGTTGTCTTCCTCGTAATGTATCCTTAAGTACTTGAGAAAGACTAAGGATATATTTCTAGTCTTTGGGAATGGAGAACTCCAGGTTTCGAGATTTACAGACTCAGACTTTATGTCTGATATAGATGATCAAAAATCGACATCTGAAAGTCTGTTCATTTGCAATGGTGGTACAGTTAGCTGGAAGAGTTTCAAGCAGACGGTGATTGCTGATTCCACCATGGTGGTAGAGTACATTACTGCATCGAAAGCTGTGAAGGAGGCATTCTAGTATAAAAAGTTTGTCGCAGAGCTTGGAGTGATGTCATCGGATGCCATCCCTCTTTACTGCAACAATAATGGCACCATAGCCCTAGCTAAGGAGCCAAGGTCTCACCAGAAGTCCAAGCATATCGAGCGGCGATTCCATCTGATCCGTGATTACCTCGAAAAAGGTTATGTCGAGGTTAAGAGAGTCGACTCCACAGATAATCTGGCAGATCCACTGACAAAGCCATTAGGCCAACAGAAGATCGAAGCCCACCATGAAAAGATGGGACTTAGATATGTAGCCAATTGGCATTAGGTCAAATGGGAGTTTGTTAGATGTGTGCCCTAGATGCCAGATTGGCTGACACATTCTTGTACAAATGTAAGGCAAATTTATAATTTTGACTATAAATGAATAAAAGGGTTATTCTACTATCACATTGTGTACATTATGTTTGTGATACATCCTTTGAGTTAGTAGGAATGTTAATTCATATTTTCAAGAGTTGAAAATTTAAGACATGAATTTACATAACTAACTCATAAACAGCTCCTGACCATAGGATCATCATGAGGATGGTGATCGATCCAGAAGATTGGTGTATGATCACTTCCTTAGGATAGATGTGTCTTGAGTCTACGGTGTGGAGACACCAGAGCGAGAGTACAGATATTCATTGAGAATGAGAGTACTGAGTGTGACCACCTCGAGCAGTCATTAGAAAATCTACCTTCTCGTCGATGACTAGCTCGATGCTGCAGCTGTGTGTCTAATTCTTTGACCTGAAGTATATCGATAATTCATCTTGAGTGTGTTATAGTTTGACTACACCATAACTCGATCTTCTAGCCATTCGAAACTCTGAGGTGTATGTTGGCTGTAGCATATTCATTGTAGGAACCAGATCGCACCAAGATGGGATCTATCAACTTCAATAGATGAGAGGAGTAGTCCTATGATGATCAAAAGATCGAGTCCTTAAGCCCATGGCCATGGCAGAGTGAAATAATGGAAAAGAGTTTTTCATTGGGGTTTCACATCGGACTCAGATCAATCGATTGATTCATATGACTGATATTTGATTTGATGAGTTCACCTTAACCCTAATTCAGTCGGGACTCATGATAGAAGAACTCAATCACACAGGTAGCTGCACCGAGAGGTTCATCTTCATTTCTGATGGGTTGCCATCATATACTGCTAGGTATCACTGATAGATTTTGGGAGCAATTAGAATGATCTTGATGATCGATCATTCTAATTGTCTGAATCAGAAGAGTTCTGGTCCATCGAAAGGAGTTTCGATGATGTCGCTGATGAGATCACGACATGTCTTATTACCATACGAAAATGAACCTAACTGGATCACACAAATAAGAGTTAGGGTCTGGATGTCATCAATTAAGCTAGCCCAGTTCGATTGATTTGGATTAGATCCAATTAGGTTCTATCTCGACTAAGCCAAATGTGATTTGACTCACTCAGAGAATCTTAAGAAGATTTCTCTCAGTCTGAC
This sequence comes from Elaeis guineensis, assembly GCF_000442705.2. Lineage (NCBI taxonomy): Eukaryota > Viridiplantae > Streptophyta > Magnoliopsida > Arecales > Arecaceae > Elaeis > Elaeis guineensis. The sequence goes on along the minus strand of NC_026000.2, from coordinate 116,717,303 downwards.
TGGAGCCAGTCCAGCTCAAAAAAGACTTATCTTAATTCATGAGATGAATTTAAGACAACACCTGCTAATTTCTGTCACCTGCCATTTCTGTTTTAGGACATTGGTCAAACATTCACCCATGGACCTTGGACTGAAGGCCACTTGGCAAGAGGTCATTAGAGATTTTTTATGGAGTGTCCATCTGCTAAATTGGGCCTCAAAGTGGGTGCCATATTCAGATTGGACGTGCGCTCCAAGTGGATAAGGATAGAGTCCCATGAGATGAGGACTCTGATCCCTTGATCAACTTGGACTGTGGGGCACAAATCTCACTGTGCTTATCCAGTGTTGGCGCCAACAGTAGGAGGAATTGTGAGGATTCTTATCTGATATGATCAGATGACATCACTCCACCAATCAAAATTTTTCCAAAATTAATTAAAATTTTTTGATTGGTCGAATGATGTGGCACTGCATGGCGCAGCAGGATCTATTTAAACCCTGTCTGCACCTAAGGTTAAGAGTCTCTGTGCAATAACCAGCAAAAGCCTGAATCCTCTCCACTTCTCCACACCCCCTCTGCTCCTCTCCCTCTCCTCTTCACATCCAAGAGGTTGGGCATCCATCTAGTGCTTGTCCAAGGCATGGTGGCTTCCTGATTAGAAGGCTGTAGAGATTTATCGAGAAGTTGCTGCTCCAGCTTCAGAAGATCTTTTGAAGATCTTTCAGATCAGATCCAGATCTAATTTTTAGAGAAAAAATTTGCGAGAAGAAGATGATCCAGATCCTGCTCGAGTGGATACCGATAGAGGCCAGGCGACTGCGTGGCTATTTTAGAACCTCGCGCATTGCTGCGATCATCTACAGGGTAATCTAGTTACCCTAGAGGTATTTCTCTATTCCTCATATTTTTAGATTTAATTTTAGATTTAATATCAGATAATAAAAATTAGATCTAATAGATCTTAGATCTAAAATATCATAGGATAATTTTTTTTTAAATATTTTGCCCCAGATCTCATTAGATCTGGAAGATCCTACAAGAAAAAAGTCGATTTTTTCTTCAACTAATACAAAGATATGGGTGCTCATTGGAGAATGAGTTCACTGAATTGACCTACGAGAGAATATCAGATGGAGTCTTATTTACATATCAACTGATGTTTCTCTAGTGAGAGTTGTGTAAGTGATCTTTTGACCTGAGATCACTATGGTACTTTATGTACTTGGATCCATATTTTGGTCCACTTGCTAACTTGGTTCTTTGATCCTTATATGGGGTGTTTTGGATAAGGTGAAGAGTGCATGGAGGTTGTGAGTCATCAATAAGGGATTAATCACTCCTAATAAGAGGAGCGAACATCCTATGTGATCTCATAGATCGATGATTCGGAAGTCTTTGGCCAAAGCAAGATGATAATTAAAAATAAAATTTTAATATATCATCAACTGAATCATCACCTTCAGATCGAGATACATAAAGATAAATAATTGAATTTAACATATTTTCATACCTACAGCTCATCTGAGATGTTGTTTGACTGAATGATTGAATTACACGGTAACTTACCACTGAAGGATATTTTGATAATTTTTTATCAAAATTTTAAATCTTTTATATAATCATGATACATTGCTAGATATTAATCTAGACTTATGGATTTATCAAAATTAAAAGAGTTTAATTTTGAAATCAATTTGGAAGAGTTCAAATTGATTGGGACTCTTTGGGTGACCTAATCTCATCGGATTAGGGTTATGTCGAAAGTCTTGATCCACTACTGGCTGGATTTAGAATCTAATAGATTACACACTTTAGAATTTAGTCTTGGTCTGATTTAGTTAGAGTTTAATATAAATTTTATGGGTTAATTTGATATGCTAGCACATTGTATTAACCCAAGTTCGTAAATTGGTTTAGATCAAAGTGTTTGAGCTAACCTAGACCAGTTGCCTTTGACCTAATGGGATTGGATCAATTTAAATTAGATCCTTATCCAACTTAAAATATTTTAAGTAAAGAAGGACTCCTCTGTGCTCACCAGAAGCCACACCAAAAATAAATGCTGCCCCACCTCTTTTCAGCATGTGAAGTTGGAGAGTCCTTCATGAAGGCTCTTAATTAATATGCATTGCCTTAAATTCTCAACCAGATATCTATTGATTTGTTGCCAAAATTAAGTGGAATTTTTATGACACATAGAAGAAGGAGAGTTCTTCTTTTGTAAGTATCTCATTGCCAAAAATTCTACACAATGAATTTATTCACCATGTGAGTAGTTGGAGCACCAAAGGTTGCGCCCCTTCATCCCATGACACATCTCTTGGTCCCTTATTTATATGGGACATCCCACATGGCTAGCTACTATGATTTTGGGTTAAAACCAAAGATTAGGGATGTGGAAATCATAGAAAAAATTTTGAAAAAAATTTGAGAAAAAGACAAGGAAAATTGAGTGGCAAAAGTTGCAAGAAGGGTGGTGAGAAATTAGGTAAGTGTTACTTGTGTGCCCTAGGGTTTGGATTTTCCATGTGTTGGAGTCAAAAATCAAATTTTAGATTGTAAGACATCTAAAGAGTATCTTCTTAGTGGCAAGCTTGGAGGTGACTGGGATTTGATGCGAACATACTATGAGTTTGAAGCCGATAATGTTCTTGAGAAGACAAAGCTATGGCAGCGCACCGGTTGGAAAGGACCTTGGCCAACTTTCGTGTGGATCACTATTGGAGGACTTCTACTTTGAAGTCTTGTAGAGAACACCAATATGTCATTTCTTTTTTTTTAATAAAAGTAAAAATTTTATCTCTTTTGCATGTTTGTTTTTGTTTTATCGATATCGGCAAGGTGATTCTAGGGTTTGGATTCCAGCTCGATAGTTTTATTTGATAAAGCTATTAATTTATTTATTTTTAAAATTTAAAAAATTACTTTTCACTATGTGGCTACAACCCAACAGTGGTATTAGAGCGACGCTTTTCTGATTCGATCAAACAAGTACAAAATAGTTGCATAGAATTGTTATTGATCATATATTGCCAAATATGTTATATTAATTTTTAGTATTGATCTTTAATCTAAAAAAATATTTTTGACTTTATATGTACCAAAATTTTAAATTTTAATTATTATAATTATAAATTTTTGATAATTTAGAATTTATTTTATCATGGTAGCTTCATGCTTGAATTGATGTATAGTTAAGGGTGTTATACATGCCTAATATAATTAGGGGTTGCTTTATTTTTCAATATGCTTGTCATATGTTATGACTTCTAATGCATCCTTATTTGAATTTTTGGTATAATTATATGATTGCTATTGTGATTTGTGTTTACATGTCATATTGCATAATATGTAGAGTATATTTTATGTAGATGTAGTTAGAATGTGCCAAGATCAGTTCAAACTCTCTTAAAAATTATATTAAGTTATAATATCAGGATTTACTTTCTATTCAAAAGTCAAATTTTTTAGATCAATTGGTGTCGAGAAAATTATGAAGGATAGTTTTCTAATTAGATCCATATGCTGGTCTGGCCAACTCTGTTGGTGTCTAAGAAAAGCTATGGGGTGCCTCCCACCTACTGACCTAGTCAATTTGGTCTTATTGAATTTCGAACTTAGATTGATTAGTGATATAGATATTACAAGGGCCTTCCTTCGAACTTGATCGATAGAGTATGTCAAGATCTTAATGAGCTTGTTGTGCTATCCACAAGACTTACTATAAAAATTGATATGATATTGATCAAGTACATTTTGATACTTATGGCATATTTTGAATAGTATTGCTTTATTGTGCTATCCACAAGGGCAACATTGCTTAAGTATGACTATATGAGATTGAAGGGTCAACTTAACTAGAATACTATAGTTTGTTATGCTATCCATAAGGCTATATGTGATTTAGAGGTCGGAGAAAAAAATATTGAGAATTATAGAGGTACAATTGGTAAAGAGTTACCTACTCTTGAACTCATAAATACTTATTGTGCTATCTACAAGGTATTTGTAAGAAATAGAGATCTCAACCCCACTAAGAAATATTAGTATATTTTTCGATTTTCATATTTGAGGGCTATGAAGTTTGATAAAATAATGGAAGACACAATTAGATAAAAATTTTAGTCTAGTTGTGAATGTCATTATGAGTCATCCGCTTATATTGTATTCTTGTTATTTTAGATTAACTACACACATGGCATCCTCACCTTCACTTAGAGGTATTCTAGATGCAAATAAGTTAATCGGACCTAACTATGTCGACTGGTTAAGGAACCTGAGAATTATTCTCACTTAGGAGAAAGTCTCCTACATTCTGGATACACCTGCACCAGATTTTTTTGGAGAAGATGCTTCCGAGGAAGAAAGGGCTATATATAAGATGTGAAAAGATGACAGTATGATTGTCAAATGCATCATGCTTGCCTCTATGAGCAATGAGCTTCAGAGGCAGCATGAAAATATGGATGTTTCCTCTATACTCCTTAATCTTAAGGAGTTATATGGAGAACAAAGTCGAACTGCTTGATATGAGATATCAAAGCAGTTGTTCCGTATCCGCATGACTGAAGGCACTTCTGTGCAAACGCATGTTCTGAAGATAATTGATTTGATCACTCATCTGGGACAGCTGAATTTTGCCATGGATGGTGAACTGAGCCAGAATTTGATCTTTCAGTCTCTCATTAACTTTTTTTCTCAGTTTGTCATAAATTATCATATGAACAAACTGCACATCAGCCTGTCAGAACTGCTGAACATGCTAAAAATAGCGGAGAGCCATTTCAAGGGTGAAAAGGCTTCGATACTTCTTATTGATAAGATCGACAAGAAGAATGCAAAGAAGGATTCTAAGAAAATGATGAACCCTAAGGCTGGCATCTTCAAGAAGAAGGCGAAGAAGGTCTCCACCAAAGGTACTTGCTATCACTATGGCAAGGAGGGCCACTGGAAGAGAAATTATAAGAAGTACTTTGCAATCGTGAAATCGACAAATATTGCTAAAGATTTGTATGTGATACAAATTAATTTATTATTAAGTACGTCAATATCAGATTCTTGGATATTGGATACCTCTTGTGGCTCACACCTTTGTAAATCGTTGCAGGGTCTATAGAAAATAAAGACTCTAAATAAAGGTGACTTCAAGCTGTTCGATGCTAGTGGAGAGTCCATTCAAGTCGATGTCATAGAAACTAGGATTTTGAAGTTGCCTTCGAGCAAAATTTTAGAACTGAAGATCTGTTATCATATTCCAAATATCGTTAGAAATATTATTTCTATACCATTGTTATTGGAATATAATTTTGAAATAAATATAAAGAATAATGGTTGTTCTATATATTTTTTTAATAAATATTATGAAAATACTTTTATTGATAATAGTCTTTTATTTCTTTTACTTAGTGATAATATATGTTATATTAATAATATGAAGAAAAGAAAGAAAGAGGATGTGAATGTCACATACCTCTGGTATTGCCGACTTCGTCATATAAATGAGTCAAGAATTAACAAGTTATTCAAAGATAATTCTTTTGATCCTTATGATTATGAATCATATGGAACTTGTGAATCTTACCTCATAAAAAAAATGATCAAGACTCCATTTATTGGATATGGAGAAAAGATGAGTGATATTTTGGATCTTGTACATACTGATGTACGTAGTCCAATATCGACTCAAACTAGAGGTGGATACTCTTACTTCATCACATTTACTGATGATAGGTCTAGGTTTGGATATGTGTATTTAATGAAATACAAATTCGAAGACTGACAAATTTAAAGAGTATCAAAGAATGGTTAAGAAACAAACTGGTAAAAGTATTAAAGCTCTTCGATCTGATCGAAGAGGAGAATACTTATCTAGTGAGTTTTTCAATTATTTAAAACTAAATGAAATACTCTCTCAGTGGATACCTCATACTCTATAATTAAATAAAATTATGAAAAGAAGGAATCGCACCTTATTAGATATGGTGTGGTCCATGATATATTTCACAGATCTTCTGATATCTTTTTGGGGTATGCTGTCGAGGCTACAGCATATATTTTAAATAAAGTATCTTCTAAATCTATTTCTTGCACTCCATATGAAATATAAAAAGAAAAAAATACAATCTTAAGCATCTTAAGAGTTGAGGTTGTCCAGCTCATGTGAAAAATATTGATGGATATAAGCTGGATGCTAGATCAGAAAAATATAAGTTTGTAGGTTAGCTCAAGGAGAGTATAGGATACTACTTCTACAATCCTACTCAATAAAAGGTGTTTATTAGTAGGTATGCCATTTTCTTGGAGAAAGAGTTTATCCAAGAAAGAGGCAGTGGGAGATCTATCAAACTTGAGGAAGTTCAAAACCTACAATCCATCCAGGATTCATAAAATGGTTCTCAACCAGATATGCCCATTGTTGAGGTATAGCCATTACACACACCTCCTCTTCGAAGGTCGAATAGAGTGCGTAATGTACCACTCAGATATGAATTTATCATTGAAAATGATAATATATCCCACATCATTGAGAATGATGATCTCACGATCTATTCGGAAGCTATCATGAATAGTGACTCTGACAAATGGCTCAATATCATGAAATCCAAAATGGACTCCATATATACCAACCAAGTTTGGACTTTGGTTGATGCGCCTGAGGGTGTGATCCCAATAGGCTGCAAATGGGACTTCGAAAAGAAGATTGGAGTAGATGGTCAGGTAGAGACCTATAAGATCAAGCTAGTGGCAAAAAGTTTCAGACAAAAATAAGGTGTTGATTATGAAGAAATCTTTTCGCCAGTAGCCATGCTCAAGTCTATTCGGATAATGCTTGCTATTGCAGCATATCATGACTATGAGATCCGACAGATGGACGTCAAGACTGCCTTCCTCAATGAAAATCTTGAGGAAGAAGTCTATATGACTCAGCAAGAGAGATTTATCTCTAATGGGAGAGAGCAAATCAAGTATGCAAGCTGAATAGATCCATATATGGATTAAAACAAGCATCGAGGAGCTGGAACATCCATTTTGATGAGACAGTCAAATCATTTGGCATCGTCAAAAATATGGATGAACTTTATGTATACAAGAAGACTAATAGGAGTGCTATTGTCTTCTTGATCCTATATGTGGATGACATACTGCTCGTTGGGAATGATATCTCGATGTTGCAATCGGTCAAGACTTAGCTATTACAAAAATTTTTCATGAAAGACTTGAGTGAAGCATCCTATATACTAGGTATAAAGATCTATAGGGATAGATCAAAAAGAATGCTAGGCTTGTACCAGTCTAGGTACATTGATCTTGTGTTGAAGAGGTTCAACATGGAGGAAAATAAAAGAGATTACTTGCCCATAGGTCACGGCATACAACTCTCTAAGAATATATCTCCTAAGACACCTGAAAAAAGAAATAGAATGAGTTCTATTTCTTATGCTTCAACTGTAGGATCGATTATGTATGCTACATTATGTACCAGGTCTGCTGTGGCTTATGCCTTGGGCATTGTAAGTAAATTTCAGGTTGATCCCGGAGAGGATCATTGGAAACTTGTGAAAAACATACTCAAGTACTTGAGAGAAACTAGAGATATTTTTTTGATATATAGTGGATCTGATTTAAAACTAGAAAGTTATACAAATTTTGATTTTCAATCTGATCCGGATGATAGCAAATCTATATCTGGATATGTGTTCACTTTGTATAGTGGTGCAGTAAGTTGGAAAAATTTTAAACAGCAAATTGTTGCTGACTCAATCACTGAGGCTGAGTATATTGCTGCAAGTAAGGCTGCTAAAGAGGCCATCTAGATGAAGAAATTCATCACAGAGTTAGTTGTGGTTCCAAGGATTGAACAACCAGTACCCCTTTATTGTGATAATACTGGGGTAGTTGCTCAAGCCAAAGAACTTAGGTCTCATCATAAATCCAAGCACATCCTAAGATGGTTCCACCTCATTCGAGAGATAGTCGAAAGATGCGATGTGATCGTGAAGCGAGTTGACACCAAGAACAATATAGTAGATCCGTTCACTAAGGCCTTGTCAATGCAGTAGTTTGATCGCCATCTTGATAGCATGGGTATCAAGTATAAGGGTTGTTGGGTATAAAATAACCTCAGCCGAAGTTCGTAAGAGGCCGACCCTCCTAGGGCTCTTCCAGCTTCCGACCTTGTGCAGCGTCTATCTGAACTTCTCCGACTGTCTGAGCTTCCATAATACCATCTGGACTCCCCCAGTAGTCGACCTTCCACAGTGTCCTCCAGATTCCTCCAACGGACGAACTCCTATCGTGCCATCCGGACTTCTCCAATAATGAGCTCCTCCATTCATCACCGGATTGCTCCAAATGCTCTCTGGGTTTCACTATCAGCGGATTTTCTATAGTGATCGACTACTCTCCGAATCTCTTCCAGATTTCTTCCAGCCACGATCAACTTTACTCCGAACTTCTTTCAAACTTCGTCAATGATCGAGCTTCTCCAGTAGCAGGACTTTTACAGTAACCAGACTCCATTCAAGTTTCTACGGTGGTCGACCGCCTTTCGAATTTCATCCGAGCTCCTACAAGAGCCAGACTCTGTCCGAACTTTTACAACGGACGGGCTCCACCATTCGGATCTCTACTCTGAATTTCTATTGCAAGCGGACTTCATTCGAGCTTCTACAATAAGAAGTCTCCATTCGAGCTTCCACGGCAATCGGTCTCCATCCGAGCTTCTACAGTAAGCGACATCCTTCCGGACTCCTACAAGGACCAGACTCGTCCGAACTTCTACAACAGAATTTAACCGACTGTCTCCGGTGTCTTCCGTACCTCTCCGAGCCATCCACTTTCAATGACACCAACCGGACTTCCACAGTGTCCTCCAGACTCCTTCAGTGGACGAACTTCCACAATGCCTTCCGAATTCTACTATCAAGTCGACCTTCTACCGGATTCCTCATGCAATCGGACCTCTCTAGTGGACAGCCCTCAGACAAGCTTCTACATCATACAAATTTCAAACGGACTTCTCCAGCAATCAGACTCCTGTCGGACTTCTCCAACAGGCAGTTTCCGTCTGAGCTTTTACAGTAGATGACTTCCGTTTGCAGCACCAATGGCACCCAACAACAATTAACCCGTCAGCAACCTCAAAAACATCTGAGCTTCTCTCAGATTGCTGAGGCAGAGAGGTATTCCGCTCCACCAGACATCCCAACCGAGCTTCAGCCATCCGGCCCGAACTCTCTGGCAAGTCACAACAATGGACATCACTCCACCCTCTGTAACAAACTCTACGTAGCCCCACCACTCTCTGGCAAGTCACGACAATGGACACCACTCCACTCTCCGTAACAAACTTCACGTGACCCCGAACGGCCCACTGACATCACTACTCTCCATAACAAACTCCGCGTGGCCTGAACGTCCCACTACCAGGCAGTTACAGACGTCGCTGTCAATCAGTTATGCTCTCCCATCTATAAAAGAGACCCCCCAGATACGTTCTTCTCTAAGCTCTAAATTCTATCTCGAAACTCTGCTAAAATTTTATTTGAGTGCTCCATTTCTATTAAGGCAGAGTACTGACTTGAGCGTCGGAGGGTCTTGTCGGAGCACCCGCAACTCTGGTTTGGACTTCCCTTGTAGGTCTCGACAGTGGCCGCGATCCCCTCGACTCTGGCTCCATCTGACGTTGGCAACTTCCCTTGCAGGTCTCGACGGCGACCGCGATCCTCTCGACTCCAGCTTCTCTGACATCGACGGAATTCTGCACCAACAAGGATGATTGGCTTTAGTGCAAGTGGGAGATTGAAAGAAAAATACCCTACAAACCAATCGCATATGAGATGCGATAGGATATTTATTGTAATTTATCTTCCAAACTCATGTAATTGATATTTATATTATTAATAAAATAGATATTTTTGATTCATTATATGCTGCATCTTATTGTTCTTAAGATTATAATCAACCCGATAGGTTTGGGCAATGGTTTTAGTATCGTGATGAGATCATGCCAGTGAGACTTAAATCCTTAATAGTCCTGACCTAAAATATTTCTAGTCATTGGTACATTAAGTCAGAGATCAATAATATCGGTAAGACTGGCATGTCTTATGTATGCTCAAAAATAAAGATGGTTGATCTCACAACCACTTGTGTGGTGACACTAATACAAGGCTATGGGTGTTCATTAGAGAATGAGTTCATTGAATTGATCTATGAGATAATATCAGATGGAGTCTTATTTACATGTCAACTGATGTTTCTCTAGTGAGAGTTGTGTAAGTGATCCTTTGACCTGAGATCACCATAGTACCTTGTATACTTGGATCTATATTTTGGTCCACTTTCTAACTTGATTCTTTGATCTTGTATATGTTCTGGATATGGTGAAGAATGTATGGAGGTTGTGAGTGATCAATAAGGGATCAGTCACTCCTAATAAGGAGAGTGAACATCCTATGTGATCTCATAGGTCAATGATTCAGAAGTCTTTGATCAAAACAGGATGATAATTAGAAAAAAATTTTAATATATCATCAACTGAATCATCACCTTCAGATCGAGATACATAAAGATAAGTGATTGAATTTGATATATTTTTTTGTCCACAGCTCATCTGGGATGCTGTTTGACTGAAGGATTGAATTATACGGTAACTTGCCATTAAAAGGTATTTTGATAATTTTTTATCAAAATTTTAAATCTTTCAGATAATCATGACATATTGCTAGACATTAATCTTGACTTATAAATTTATCAGAATTAAAAGAGTTTAATTTTAGAATCCATTTGGAAAAGTTCAAGTTGATTGGGACTCTTCGGGTGATCTAATCTCATTGGATTAGGGTTATATTGAAAGTCTTGATTCACTACTGGCTAGATTTGAAACCCAATAAGTCACACACTTTGAGATTTGATCTTAGTTTGATCTAATTAGAGTTTAATATAAATTCTATGGGTTAATTCAATATGCTAGCATATTATATTAACCCAAGTTTCTAAATTGGTTTAGATCAAAGTGTTTGAGCTAACCTAGACTAGTTGCCTTTGACCTAATAAGATTGGGTTAATTTAAATTGGATCCTTATCCAACTTGAAATTATTTCAAATGGAGGACTCCTCTATGCCCACCAGAAGCTACACCAAAAGTAAGTGCTGCCCTACCTCTTTTCAGCATGTGAAGTTGAAGAGTCCTTGTTCATGAAGGCTCTTAACTAATACACGTTGCCTTAAATTCTCAATCAAAAATATCCCTTGATTTGTTGCCAAAATTAAGTAAAATTTTTATGGCACATAGAAGAAAGAGAGTCCTTTTGTTGTAAGTATCTCATGCACTAAAAATTCCACACGATGAATTTATTCACCATGTGAGAAGTTGGAGCATCAAAGGTTGGTGCCCCTTCATCCCATGATACATCTCTTGGTCCTTTATTTATGTGGGATGTCCCACATGGCTAGCTGCTTTGATTTTGGGTTGAACTAGAGATTAGGGATGTGGAAATCATAAAAAAAAAATTGGAAAAAATTTGAGAAAAAGGTAAGGAAAAATTGAGCAGCAAAATTTGCAAGAAGGGTGGTGAGAAATTAGGCAAGTGTTGCTTGTGTGCCCTAGGGTTTGGTTTTTCCATGTGTTAGAGCCAAAAATTAAATCCTAGATTATGAGACATCTAAAGAGTGTCTTCTTGGTATGATCTTGGTGGCAAGATTGGAGGTGACTGGGCTTTGGCACGAACGTACCATGAGTTCGAAGCTGGCAGTATTCTTGAGAAGATAAGGCTGTGGCAGCGCACGGTTGGAAAAGATCTTGGCCAACTTCTGTGTGGATCACTATTGGAGGACTTCTACTTTGGAGTCTCATGGAAAACACCAATGTGCCACTTCTTCCTTTTTGGTGAAAGTAAAAATTCTATCTCTTTTGTATGTTTGTTTTTATTTTATCAATATCGATAAGGTGATTCTGGGGTTTGGATTCCGACTCGATAGTTTTATTTGATAAAGCTATTGATTTATTTATTTTTTAAATTTTAAAAATCACTTTCTACTACATGACCGAAACTCAAAAGACTTTTGTGATGATACTTTAACGATAATTATTTAGATAATTAACAGTGATGATGTGCTTTAAATTTTAAAATTATATCGATAAATTATTTATAAAAAAAAATTAATTAAAAAAATAATTAGCTACATAAACCATAAGCATAGACAATTACAATTATTGCTTATGTTAACTATATGTAGGCAAATATTTTTCTTTTTAATTAATTTTTTTATTTTAGAAAAGTATTTTTCGACGTTAATTTTGTGTAGGCAATAAGCTAATTGCCTATGCTATAATTTTATGTAGGCAATAAGATTAATTGCCAATGCTAATTTAGCATCGGCAAGTATTATCCCAAAATAAAAAATGATTAAAAAAATATTTTTTGATGCTAATTTTGCATCGGCACTTGGAGTTATTTTCTATGAAAAACTAAAGCATAGGCAATTATGCTATATTACCTACGCAAAATTTACGTCAGTAAATATTTCTCCAAAATATAAAAATTAATTTAAATTAAAAATATTTAGCGATGTAAAAGTAGCGTTGGCAGTTATCTTAATTAGCTACAGAAGTGATAAGTGTAGGAAATTATACCTTCTTTCCTATGTTATTTTTGCATAAGCAATAAGTTTAATTGCCTACGCATACTGATTACGTAGGCAATTATTTAATTTTGAAGCTAAATTTACATCAAAAAATATTTGCCCAAAATAAAAAATTAATTAAAAAGAAAAATATTTTTTGATGCTAAAGTAGCATCAAAAATTAGCATCATTACCTACGTAATCTATAAGAGTAGGTAATTAGACTAATTACTGACGTAAAATTATGCATTGAAAATTATTTTTTTAATTAATTTTTCTATTTTAGAAAAATATTTGTCGATGCTAATTTTACATAGGCAATAATGGTAATTACTTACGCATCTAAATAGCATAGGTAATTAGCTAATTGCCGACGCTAAATATGTGTTGGCAAATGTTTTTTTTTTTAGCTAATTTTTTATTTTTGGACAATATGTGCCAACGCAAATATTGCATAGGCAATAGTTCTTAATTGCCTCCACTTCCTCAGATCATAGGTAATTAACGTAATTGCCTACGCTAATTTTATATCAAAAAAAATTTTTTTATTAAATTTTTTAATTTCACAATACATTTACTGGCGGAAAAGTAACGTCGGCAATTATCCTAATTACCTATGTATAAATTAAGCGTAGGTAATTAGAATTATTATCTACGCAAATTTTACGTCAAAAAATATTTTTCTTTTTAGTTAATTTTTTAATTTTGGATAAATATTTATCAATGTTAATTTTGCATAGGCAATAATTATATTTTCCTACGCTTAATTTTTACATAGGTAATTATGTTAATTTCTAATGCTAATTGGGCATCGATACTTAGGTTTTACGATGAATTTTATTAGTGTAGCTAATTATTCTAGTTTTTCCGACATTTACTTCTTTACTTAGCTAATTGTGCTCTTTATCTATGCAAAATTTTATGTAGGTAAATCTTGCATCGGCAAAAATCTTATTTTTTATAGTGTCTTTGGCCTCATAAATCTCCTAGACTTGATTGATCATAAGTTGAGAGTTAGTGTATGTACTAATTTTGTAACACCCCTTACTTATTTGTTAGCTTTAGTTCAGTCAGCAATACCTCATATTTAGCTTTATTATTAGAGGCACGTAACCTAAATCGACATGCATATAAATTTCAATGACTCTCCCCATGGGTTTACCAATATTAACCTTGCTCTATTTCTTGCAACATGAGAAGACCCATCAACATATAATTTCTAGGTCGGGAGGTTACCGACCTAGGTAGGTGTTTGTTCCATATTCCTCCTCCTTCATGATGGTGTACTCAACTAGGAAGTCTGTGAGATTTATGCAAAACATAGAGGGAATACTTTACACTCATTGCAAAAGTTTAATGTCTATTAATATAGGCACGGCAACATTTTTATAATCTGTATGATCCAAAGAATATGAATCTAAGGGATTCCTACTAATTTGACATTACAAAACAAAATCATGTCAATTTCACATATTCACCATCCTCCAAGAGAGAATGCTACACCTTTGCTATTTAGATTGCAACGTAGATGTTGATCTTCTACCAAAAAGAATAGATGTTGATCCATGGTGAACAGTGACCGGATAGGCATCCATTATGCATCTCTCATATTTGAAATCTGATTAGTCAAATTCTATATCTGGCAATCCTAATGGATTGAGGCTAGATGTTTAGGGTCTAGAGGTTCTTCAAGGGATGGGGTAGTGGGGATTATCCTAACCACCATCAAGACCCAGTAAAATTTCAAAAGAAAATTTTAGAAAATGAAGGAAAATTAAGATATTATTTGATATATCTTTCAATTTTCAGTTTTTAAGAGCCAAAAGCAGTTTCTAGTTTTCTAAAAATAAAAATTAGAAATTCAAAACCTATTTGACAGTCCCTTGGGTTATATTTGGTAATGGTTGTAGTGATTGTGATTGTCATGACAACAGTAGCAGCAACAGTGGCCATATCCAGTAGTAGGTGATAATTATGGATGGCAATTTTAATTCAGTCGACCCATCGGATACTTGATCCGATCCATACTGAATAGGCAGATTTTATCCGATCCTATTAAAATCCAGAGTGGGTATGGGTTCTAGAAAAAGATCCGAAGTGGATGTGGATTCGATACAGATAATGGTATGCCTCATCCCGAACTCTATCTGATATAATTAATCTCAATCCTTTTTCAAATTTATAATTATTTTATCATGTTTACCTATTGATTTTTTATCCAACCTAACCCTTCTTATCTATCCAATCCGATCAGACCCGACCCAACTCGACCGGACCCCAAATGGGTATGTTGTATATGGTTTTAATTTTAGGGTAGGTACATATATTAGCCAACTTGATCCATATCTGACCTTTGCCATCCCTAGTGACAATGGTGGTGGTCGGCAGTAGCTACTAGTTGGGGTGATGGCAGCAACTAAGGCAATAATGGCAGTAGCTCCTTTGGAAGAACTAGATTTTTCATCTTTTGCAAGATCTAGAAATTAAAAAAATATTTTAAGAGAACTAAAATTGAAGACAAGGTTAACAAATACCATTCCTACCTTAGTTTTTATTTTTGGAAAAGAAATAAAAATTGGAAACTGCAACCATGCCTAACATGGCGTAAGCTAACAATAGACAAATGTACATAGATGAAAAATTAATGCCATTCATTAAGCAAGAAGCATGTATTATTTGAAAGGATGACCAAGGCGCCTTTCTGATATTGGACTATTCTTTAAGTGCTCCTTGTTCTTCCTAATCCCTAGATCTAGAATTCATTAGTTGGCGATGGTAGATCCAAGCTACAAATGAGAAGGAAAAAAAAAGCTAGATTCAAGCTTTTAACCTACTCTAATTAATGGTGAGATTTTGCCGGAGGGCTGAAGAAAGTACAAAAAGTTCAACAGATGGATTTTTCTCTAGGTTTTCTGATTTCTAATCTATTTCTAAGGGAAAAAAAGCTGGATGATCCAAAGAGGGAGAGCCAAGAAGATCCATATGTTCTTCTCTGGCCTCTGTGGGGTTAATAATTTTATAGGGGAGAGAGCTTTTTTTTTCTTTCTTTCTTTCTTTCTTTTTTTTTTTTTTTTTGGTGGTAACATGCGACAGATGGTATTTGATTGGCTTAGATTCGAATATCTATAAAGAGACTTGTTATGGTCGGGGAAGACAAGCCTCCAAGTGTAACTGGATGTAGTAAATCATGGGAAACAAAGGTTTAAATTAATTTGGAAAGGACAAATTGATCCTAGAGCTGACTTCCAACTTAAGATAGGTTCTATGGCAGGATAAGTAGGTCATTATTTGAAAGCTTAATGTTGGGCAGGCATAATAATAAAATATAATGATCTTTCAATCAGATTTTTTTTGGATAACCTTAGCATTTTTTTGGACAGCAAACAAGTGGATCCAATGAGCTCAGATCATCTAAAATTTTACGGATATGTAATAAGTGAATAGTAATGTATTTGGTCAAAATTTAAGTCTTGTTTGACTTTGTTTGACCAAAAGTCAAAACTAGTCAACTAGGGTACTCAGAGGTTACTTTAAATCCAATTTGACTTGATCTATACTTGAACTTGTAGGATATGAGCTAAATCAAGTAGAGTTGGGCATGGAAGTCCTGACACAGATTAAGGGATAAAACCTATGGGGTTGAACTTGTAGATTAGGTTTTCTTTCTCAGGTTTTCATTTTATTTCCAAGTTAGTGGCTAGGAGTCTGTGGTTTAGGTTGAGGTTCTTGTAGTTCTCTAGATTAAACAGATCATTTGTAGTTTAGGTACATCCATCAAAGAGGATATGTGGGGATTTCTACAAGAGTCTAAAATGTCTCAATGCTTATACATAAAATGTTACATGCATGCTTTGAATATCCTTAATCCATGCATTAGGTTCTCCTAAGATAAAAACATTACATCATGCCATTCAAACCATATATTAGAGAAAGTTGATAAATAAGTAAGAGTTTTTGGAAAAAGTATGACCCTTTGACATAAATATTTAAAACGTAAAAATAATATCCAATAACATCGATTGTTATTTTGTATCTCTAGTCATTTAATTTGCTAGTGAGTATAATGTCTAACTTTTCATTAGCATTTAAAATTTTTAAATTTGAATGGGACCATTGTGTCCAATATCGAGTTTGATGTCCAATGCATTATGATTTACATCGACAAGAAGTTGAATGAAGAAGGTAGTAAAACTAAAGCCATTCTAGTGCTACTAAAGCTGACTTTATCTAATAATTGACACCTAGTCATCGAATTTATTTTGATGGTGGAAACATGTAAACTCAGATTTTTTGAGCCAACATTTTGAATCCTTAGAGAAGACATCTTGCAGGACATATATATGTTGGTGTGAATTAAATTTGACAAAACCTAGCTAGTCATCAATGTCCTTAAAAAGCATGTAGCCATCTTTTAAGCATGAGACTAGCTCCGAGATCTTATTTTCTGTACTAATAAATACTTGAGTAAGTTTTAGGAAGCCCATCAATATAAAGGAGCCTAAAATGCATTAAACGCTGTTACTCTATGTTTTGCATAAAAAGGTTTGGTCACATGAGTTGGTAAGGACCAATTTGCACTAGCTTAGACCCTATTTCATGCCAAGACCATGAGTCATCTTGGTTTATAGTTGGTATATACAAAACTAATCAAACCAGATAGTTCAATCCGATATAACAATCCTTTGGTTTAAAAATAGCCTAGATATTTAGAAAATGTTGCAAAAGTTGCTGTGGGCTGGCCATTTTCCTTGATGACCCACTTCCCAGCAATCTAATACAAGCTTCTATTAAATGCTTTATGTTTACGAAGGGATAATGAATATATTTGTGAAGCCCGACCTTGGACCCATTTTTTGGTTGTTCAAAAAAAGTAGATTGAATCGAAACAGGGGAGGCATGATCTCCCATCTGATCCTATATCTTGGATGAGATAAGACCACATGAATAGTTGGAATGTATTAGATGTATGTCCTAGAAGCTAATATGGCAGACATATTATAATAAATCTATGGTACAATTTTGTTCTTAATATATTGATTTAATCAATACAAGGGTAAGTTTGATTTTTATTCAAGAGTGATGTGTCCTTGAATCATCTTTGGAATTAATACTTTGATACATATACTCAAAGAGTTGAGAATTAGAGATATATATAAAATTTTTAAATACTCTCGATCATAGTATCATCATGAGGATGGTGATCAATCTAGATAGACTGACGTATATATCGCTTTCTTCAAGATAGATGAGTCTCTGATCTACAGTGTAGAGATACTGAGTGACGAGTGTGGGTAGTTGTTAGAGAACAACTAGTACTGAACATGATCATACGAGAGATCACTTGAATTTTTACTAAATCATCAGTGATCATCTTGATACTGTAGTTGTATGAATGGTCCTTAGATCTACGATGGCACGATTACTCGCAGTGAGGCTGCTAGAGTTTGACTGATACATAAACATGATCTCGATGAGTTTTTGTAGTAGATATTGACGACAGTTTGTTCACTATAGGAGTATGATACACATCTAGATAGAATCATCGATCTTGATAGAGAGAAGTAGTCCTATAAGATCTGAGAGGCTAAGTCCAAGAGTTTATGGCCACAGCAGTGTGATTAATAAAAAAGAGTTTTCATAAGGATCATAATTGAACTTGAGCTAATCGAATCTATTATATGATTGATAATGAGATTTAATGATTTATTCATGACCTACCATTTAGTCGGGACTCACGATAAAGGGACTGAATCATATGTTAACTATACCTTGAGATTCTATTTTGATTTTACTTGATTGCCACTATATACTACTAGGTGTCATTGGTGGATTGTAAGAGCTCACTAGAGTTGCTCAGAATCAACAATTCTTGATGAGTTAGAATAGAATCATTCTGACCTATTGAAAAGAGTTTCAATAATACTATGGTAGAAATCATGGTATATCTCACTATCAAATAGAATTGAACCTATGGGGTTACACAATAAAGCGATTAGATCTAGAATAAGTAATTGGGCTCATGAAGTCTCAATTAGGTTTAGAAAAATCCTATTGGATTCAAGGTAACCTTGCTAATACTTGGTTGAATCCAATTTTTTTTTTGCATTTGAATTATTTATTTGATAAGATTAATTCAAGTTAATTACTTGCTAATAACTTAAATGAATTAGATTCTTGGACTCCAATTATTGGGTACTTAGGATTTTGGATCATATGTATTAAGAGTTCAAACCCTTAATCAAATCTCTTGATTGTTTGAATGGGATGTCACTTGATTTGATCAAGTTGGGCATGCCCAATTAGATGAGGATCTCCTAAAGGGGGTCAAAAATCTAAAGCTACAAGGATTTCTAATATAAGTAGGACTTGTATTAAGGGGTTATTTGATTTTGAATAGAATTTAAATATTTTGTCTATTTAAAGAAGCATTCTTTAAGGCTCTAAGCATTAGATTTTCAGCAGTCCCACACCTCCCACAAGCTCTCCATGCCTCCCTCTCTTCTCCCTTTTGGTTCCAATGCCCAAGGTGGTTGGGCAACCTCCATCTCCACACCCAAAAGGAGTTTGGGCATCCCACTTAGTGGATGATCTCTAGAGCTTGGTTGGTACTAAATCAAATGAAGGAGAGCAAAAATGGAAAGAAAAAAAAGATTAAGAAAAAAATTAAAGAGTTGATTATGATCCAGACTTCATTCAGATTCACAGGATGATCGTTCTCGGAGAAGAAAGATCAACACCATAGAGGGCTATTTCAGACTGATCCTGAGTGGATATCCATAGAGATTAGACACTTGCATGGCTAAGAAAGAGCCTAGTCTCTTTTAAATCTAGATTCAAAGAAAGAAATTATGAAATAGGTATGTGATTCGATCACATATTAAATTTCAGCAAAAAATTCAGTATGTGTTCAATTTCAGCATGTAAAATAAATTCTTATATTCTTTATTTTATACATATATAATTTAAATTAAAATATATTTTAATCTTTTATTCTATTATATTATTTAAAAATAAAAATTTTTAAAATATATATACATGCCTTTACATGAAATTCTAACAGTGGTATCAAAGCCATGGATTTTATATGCATGAAATTGACATACATATTTTTGAAAAAAATTTTAAAATCTGATTTTAATTGATACACGAATATAGATGTTTAATTTAAATCTAAAATTTATTTTAGATTTAATTTTCAGTTTGTGTATTCGATATATGAAGGCATGCATAGATCTGAAATTTATTCTAAATCAGTTTCTAGTTCACGTATATATGATAAATAGATGCATATATAAATTTAAAAATTATTTTGATCTGATTTATAATTCATATATGAGATGTATGATTATATATTTAGATCTAAAAATTAGTTTTAATTTGATTCATGATTTGTATATGAGATATATGATATCATGTTATGATCTAAATTCTTGTTTAGATATGAATTATATATATATATATATATATATATATATATATATATATATTATATATATATATATATATATATATGAGATATATGCTTGTATGTTAAATCTAAAAATTAGTTTCATAATTTAAAACTTATTTTTTATGTAATAAATTAGATCTAAAATTTGATTTTAAAATTTAAAATTTATGCTTCTATATGAGGATTTTGGTCATGGGTAAATCAAAAATTAGGTCATGTAATTAGATTCATCTAAGATTTTTGATTTGGACATAATGGGTCTAATTCGATTAAGTAATTAATCAAACTGAGTCAAGTATTGATTAGGGTTAGGTCAATTAAGTTTTAAGATCATACAATTATTGTTGATCAAATTGATTAAATTTCATATATAGAATCGATTAATCTAAGGACCTAATTTGGCTCGATGGCTTGAGCTTAATTTACTTAAGCTAACCTATTTGTACCAATTGATCTATTAGCGTCTAAAGCAAGTAATTGAGAGATGGTTATTTAATTAATTTTGTTCACTGATCTAATTAATTTATTGGTGTCTAAGAAAAATAACAAGGAAATCCCTACCAATCTCTACTTATCTAACCAATTTGGAAGATTGTGTCATAAATAAGATTGTTTGGTGATTTGGTTTAGCCCATACCAATTAGATCGATCATATGATGATTGATTAGATGATACCTAAACCTAAACCTTTCCATAAATATTAAATCCATAGGTCTTCCATTGTTATAGATGTAAAGACATGCTACTGGTGTTGATTGTTCTCGATTGGTCACAATGGTTCAGTTTCATAAAAAAATGCAACCACTCTATTAGCAAAGAAATACTCTTGGATAAAGATGGGGTTGGGCCCAATAACTATTAGATGGGAGACTCAATGATGGCCTTGCACTTGCTTGTGAATGGTGGGCCAGGTTTAACTAAAGAGTGTGGCCAATAACTATTAGGTGAGTCCATGTAACTTAGAGACCAAGTCATTGCAATATGCTTAAAAAAGTATCTGGATAAAGAATTATCTACACATCGGTATGCATGTTATCAATAACTGTTAGGTGAGGTGCATGGTATCGGTGGGACCACAGCATCTACTAGAAATCCAGTTATCACGTTAGGTATTTTGCTTCCCACCCAAGGAGTGTTGGGATCCAAAAAAATAGTGAGAGTCTTTATTTACCTTTTAAAATCTCTAAGCAAATATAAAATTTAGAATATAAATATCTAACTGGAATCTTTACCCTCATAGTTAAACCATGTCTGCTTCAAATCCTCTAGCCCTCATCCTTGAATCTAATCATTTGATCGAAATCAATTTTAAAGACTGACTCAGAAACCTCAAGATTGTTCTGATTTTTAAAAAATTAGATTATGTACTCGATCAAGTCCTCCTAGTGTAACCAAACCATCCTACTACTGAGCAAATAGCACCATATAAAAAGTGGACAGAAGAAGACAGTCGGGTTCAGTGCTATGTGCTGGCTTTCATATCAAACAAGTTGCAAAGCCAGCATGAGCATATGCCCACTGTCAGAACTATGATCACTTACCTACAAGAGTTGTATGGTGAGCAGAGCCGCACAGCACACTTTGAAATATCTAAAAGACTCTTCAATCGGAAGATGCGCGAAGGGCAGTCGGTCTATGAACACTATATGACAGTGATCAAGGATATAGAGAAGCTTGAAAAGCTCGGGCTGAATATGCAAAATGAATTACAGATGGATTTGATCCTTCAATATTTTACAAGTTCATAGAGTCAATTTATTATAAATTTTCATATGAATAAATTAGATTGCACTATACTCGAACTGGTCAACATACTAGTCACTGCTGAGGAAATCATGAAGAGTTAAAGAGGCATTGTTCTTGCTATGGAGCGAACTTCTTCATCCAAAAGAAAGTTTGATTGGAAGAAGAAGAGTAAACCTATGAAGAAACAGAAGAAGGAGAGCAAGCCAAAGAAGGATGTTCCGAAGAAGATTGAAGCAAAGAAAAAGTATTTTCACTATGATGCTGACGGCCATTGGAGGAGAAATTGTTCACTCTACCTGGAGAGACTAAAGATCAAGAAGGATGATAAATCTTTAGAAGATATGCTCATAATTGAATCTAACCTAACGATTTCTTCTACTTCTAGTTGGGTATTAGACTCTGGTTCGAGTGCTCATATATACACTTCAATGCAGAGTCAATAGAAAGTAGAAGATTGAGGAAAGGTGATATGATCCCTCAGGTCAGCAATAAAGCAAAAGTTATTGTAAAAGCCATTGGTACTTATCTTCTTCGATTACCGTCAAGATTTAGATTAGATTGAAAAGATTATTATTTTATTTTTATAGCTAGTCAGAATTTGATTTTCATGTCTATGCTAGCATAAGATGGTTTTGATTTTAATTTCAATAAAGACTTTTACTCTATTTATTTATGAAATAAATTAATTGCACATGATCTTTTTATTGACAGTTTTTATCACTTACATGTTGATGTGAATACAAATTTAAACGAGCAAGTAGTGAGTACCATAGGTCAAAAGAGATCCAGAAATGAAATTAACCAAAAGTACTTATGACATCATAGACTAGGTCATATTGGAGAGGATAGGATAAATAAACTAGAAAAAAATAGGATCCTTAGCTCTTTTGATTTAGAGTCATACCCAGCTTGTGAATCTTGCCTTCAAAGAAAAATGGTCAAGTTAGGCTTTGTGGCACATGGAGAAAGGGCCACTGAGTTATTTGTCTTGGTACACACTGACATGTGTGGGTCATTTGATGTGTTGGCCAGGAGTGGTTATAGCTACTTCATCATCTTTACCGATGATCTGTCATGATATGGATATGTGTATCTGATAAAACATAAGTCTGAAGCTTTTAAAAAGTTTAAAAAATTTAAAAATAAAATAGAAAATAAATAGATAAATCTATTAAGATTTTTTGATCTGATCGAAGGGTGAATACCTTAGTCAGAAATTTTTGAGATATCTCAAGAATAATGGCATAGTCTCTCAATAGACTCTTCCTGGAGCACCACAGCTCAATGGGGTATCCGAAATGAGCTTCACTGATTTATCCGTATATCTTTGGGGACATGCCTTATTAACTGCAATTCAACTATTGAATAGGATTCCATCAAAATCTGTTCCTACCACAACATATGAGATATGACATGGTAAGAAATCAAGTCTAGGCTATCTTAAGACTTGGAGATGTCCGGCCTACATTAAAATATAGTTGGCTGATAAATTGGATGATAGAACTATAATAGCTCATTTTATTAGGTATCCAAAAGAATCAATGGGATACTACTTCTATTTTTCACAAGATCACAATGTGATTGTGAGTTAGAATGTCATATTCTTAAAAAAATAGTTTATCCAGAATAGTGGCAGTAGAAGGTTAGTTGAGCTTGAAGAGAAGGATTCTGATAAGCAAAAAGTTATGGTTCCTCAAAAACTCATTATTCATGAGTCAGTAGTTGATGTTCTTCCACAACCTCATAGATCTTGTAGGGTCTCCCAACTTCCTAAAAGGTACATAGATTTGCTTATGGAGAAAATAGAGAAAATGTTCCTTATGGAAGATAAGGATCATGATGATGATTCTAATACCTTTAATGAGACGATGTTTGACATCAATTTCGAGAAATGGTTAGATGCAATGAAGTCAAAAATTGACTCAATGCACTCGAATCAAGTATGAACCTTAGTGGATCCACCCAAAGATATGTACCCATTAGGTATAAATAGATCTATAAAAAAAAAATAGGTGTAGATGGTAAGGTAGAGACCTATAAAGCTAGGCTCGTGGCAAAAGGTTATAGTTAGCGCGAAGGCATTGATTATCAAGAAACCTTCTCATCCATAGTGATGTTAAAATCCATCCATATTTTGCTTGCTGTTGCAGTCTATTATGATTATAAAATCTGACAGATGGATGTGAAAACTAATTTTCTGAATGGATATCTTGAGAAGATATCTATATGGAACAGTCTTTGGGTTTCATATCTGGTGATGGTGATCATCGTGTCTGCAAGCTGTAAAGATCTATATACGGATTAAAGAAAGCTTCTCAGAGTTGAAATCTTTATTTTGATGATGCGATCAAATCGTTTGGTTTCATCAAGAACGAAGAGGAACCTTATGTATACAAAAGGATCAGTGGGAGCACAATAACATTCTTCGTATTGTACGTGGATGATATTTTTCTCATTAGGAATAATATTCCCATGCTAACCTCGGCCAAAAGATGGTTGTTCAAAGAATTCTCCATGAATGATCTAGGAGAAGCATCCCATATTCTTAGAATAAAATCATAGTATCATTCCCATGGTCCTGATAGAAGTGGCAGTACTTCTTCAAGTCACGTCGAGACTACTGGCTCATCTTTCCAAGCCAATGAACTATGTCCCAATTTTTTATTTCCATTAGAATCTGCCTCTAATAAGTGTTCAGAGGTGTGAAGTCCTCAAAGCATCGAGGGCTCTGAGATCGATGGGGAGGCTTCTCGTCACCCTTCTGCTTCTTCGATTGGGGAGCAGGGTTATCCTCCCTAGCTCTTTTTCGCTTCGCCTTCTTCTTCTATTTCTCTGCCATCCCCTCCTTTGTATTGACACCAATATGGGTGAGGTGCTCGACAAAGATGTGGGGAACCTCTTCGATAGGGAGAACTAGAAGTTGTTCACCCTTAGCCCCTTCTTGAGGGTTGATATCGTGACAAAATGATTTAGATCACAGATCTCCAACATGGCCACTTTGAAGTGGCTCATGTAGCTTCAAGAGACTCTCTATCCTCCTACTAGATGGAAAAGATGGTATCCCTTCTTAGCTTCCTGCTGCTCTGGAACTAAGCAGCCAACTGACAGTTGAACTCTTCAAAGGAGTGGATGGAGTTTGGTCGGACTTGGTGTACCAGACCCGAGCAGCACCATGGACAGTGGCAGAAAAAGACTTGCATAGTAAAGTGTTTGAGGCTCCTTGTAGCATCATAAGCCTTGAAGCTCTCTAGGTGGTCATAGAGATTGATGGCACCTTCATAGAACCCTATCGACGGTGCTTTAAAGTGGCAAAAGATCAGCTCCCTCATGATCTACCCTGAGAAGGGAGGGTGAGTGGTGAACAAGGGCTCCCCCCTAGAGCCAACTGGTGCTGGCGAAGGGATTCAAGGTGGTGGTCCACCTCTTGGTGCTTTCAATCTAGCTAATCTCGTTGCTGGATCCCTTTTTAGGTGAGCAACTCATAGATCCACTCATAGAGGAGTCTTGAAAAGAAGAAGAGAATGAAAGAGAAGGAGGATCGGGTTTGTGCTCCTAACCTCATTCATTGCTCCTTTGATGAGATCGAGGGTAGCAAGTCACCCTTCTCAAGCTTGATAGTCAAGGATGACAATGAAGGGAAGCTTGCTCTGGGCTCTGATGGGTGGATTGGGAAATCTGGTGAGCTTCTTTTGTGCTGCGGGGGGTGGGAATTGTTGCTTCACCTCAGGCTCTTACTACAAGAAAAGTCACATACACCCATGCTTTTTAATCACGTAAACTACATACGTGGGTAAAAAATCAAATTCTGAAAAGAAAGTTGTATATACCCACATTTGTCAAACTTGAAAATGCTATAATTAATTTTTAACTTATATTTTAGTGATTAAATATGAGTAAATCAAATCTTCTAATGGATAAATATAGATAACTCAAATCTGCTAAAAAATATACTAAGTATTAGTGAAAAGTGACTGACGCCAAAAGAGGAGCGTCAGAACCTAAAAAAAAAATGCACTGACACCATCTCCCTTGATTATTTAAAATAATAATATTATCATCCATCCCACCTCAAGTATTTTATTTTTTCTCCTCTCCATCCATCCCACCTCGAGCCCCACACCCCTCACCCTCCCCTCCCTTCCTCTCCGGTGGTTTTCCCCTATGCCCCATCCCACACACCCAATTGGTGCTTCTACCACGCCGCCCCCCTCCCACCCATCCCATCCTCATGTCGTCCCCTCCCCCCTCCCAGCAGTCTTCACCCACCCCCCGTCCCTCCCCCAATCGATGCTCGTGCCCCGCCCCACCAATGCCCGCCGCCCCCACCCCGACGTCCCTACCCATGCTGCGCTGCCTCCCCCCCTTCCTCGGCGGTCTTCCCCAGCCCCCAACCGGTGCTCGCCCACGGTTCACCCCAACCCCCCCACCCATTGGCTCCTCTGCCTTGGGCTCCCCAATGCACCCCTCCACCATCCCGACGGCCGCGGCTTCTACGCCGCCCTCTACCGCGCACACCCATCCCAATCTTCTGCATCGCTCCCCAACACCCCCCATCTCCTAGATCAAGGTGAGCTTCTCCTTCTCATTAAGCATGGTTTCAATTTCTTTCTATTAGTATTCATTAACAATCTTTTTTTTTAATTGTATATGATAAATTATTTTTAAATTTAAATTATAGTGCGTTACTATCATAGCGGTGCTTGGGTAATTCTTTCCCATGCGAAAAATCTCTTGCCATGAGGCAAAAAGGGGTGCTGCTGCTCTGGTCGGCGGGCGGCTGTGGTCGCCGGCATGGACCTCCACGTCCTCCTCCCAACTACTGGACCGCTTCTCGCCCACCACCTAGTGAACCCCCTGTCTCTCCATCGCCAAGTCTACCAACCCTTTCCCCGCCTCGCAACCAAGGCTTGCAGGGCCGTCTTTGTCCGTGCCTCATCCTCACCACCACCACCATCGATGGTCGTAATGTTATCGCCTTCTCCTCCTTCCACCTCTCATGTGTGGTGGTGATGGAGAAGCCCCCGATCATCGTGCCCTCGAAAACAGAGGTTATCGACTAAGCCTAGCTAGGGTTTAGGAACTTGCATTACCGTCTCTTTCACTGTTTTCCTAATTTCCTTTTTTAATTATTACTTCAATCTGTTTGTCTTTTGGCTCGAGATAAGAGGGCATTATGCTTAGAGTAGGCTACTCCTCTTTTCCATCTATCTTCAAGGCTCAATTGCCCAGGAAAAAAAAAAATCCGACTTTTTGGCGTGCTTCACTTGCATTAGCCCCGAGTGATAATATTTTGAAGCTATAGTTCCCTAAAAAAATGTTGAAGCTATCTTTCTCTGTCTTATTTGGTTCTTCAGAACACCTTGAATGCTTGGAGACTCTGGCTTGACATCTCTACATGATTAAGACCATCCATTTATTGTATAGTATCGATCAAAACCTGCCAATTCCCCATGCCAATTTCCTTGAGCACCAGGAAGTTTAGGATGCAGAACCCAATGGCAGAGTATGTGAAATAACAAAATACCAGATTTTCTCATAGTTTGTAATGATGATGTCAGATTTTCTCATAGTTAAAGATGCTTCCTATAGTACTCAAGATTTGTTACATTGATTCAGGCCCATTAGAATCTTGAAATGTCAAACAATAACTGTAAGTTACTACTAGTTTCTAATCATGGTTGTTATTTGATCAGTTTTATTCGCGTTTGTTGTAGTAGGGGTATTATCTGCGAAGCCTGATGGGGATGAAATAGGTGGAAAGGAGGAATTCAGCTATTCCAACATCTCAATAGCTGACCAACTGACATCTGATGGCTGTGCTTATAGATTTTCTCTGAAAGTACAAAATAATGAGGACGGCTTAGTTCAAATGGAGAAGCCTGGGGTTGGGGTATGTAACAAAGGCCCAGATTGTGGACTACTATGTGCTCACACCCTAACCAAGGTTTTGGGGAAGTATGTAATGCTCTCCTATGTCATTTCTGCCTTTTACCTCCCTTCTCTTGGCTTTCTTTTGAAAATTCATTAGTGAAATTTTGCAGTGACAAGGATGCACAGGCATGCATACATGATATCTCTTGGGTGAAGGATTTTGGATTTTGTTGCCAAATCGGTGAGCAATGTGCCCGGGTACCAGCTGGTAAATATATACACAAGTATGCATTTAGATGCCTCTCCTTTTGTGCATTCTAAGGGAATCTAATTGCATTGCAGGTGTTCCAGAGATTTTGTTTGTGCAGCCTGATATGAATTTTGTGTCATATAACATAGATCACAAATGTTAGTCATGAATTCACAGTTGGACCATGTCTTATTTACATCTCCAGTACTAGTAATGGAATTAGTTCTCTGCGATGAAAACTCTACACAAGCAATGGAACCAGAGTAAACACTATTTTTTTGTGGAACAGAATCTTCATTAATGCCTCGGTAAAAGACTTCAATATAGTGCCTTTTTTATATAGGCATTCATGGAAACAGACGTTCCCACCCATTTAGTTCATATATTTACATTGCTAACTAACACCCTACTACAAGACATGGTTGCCTTCACACTCGGTCACGTAACAATCATTAACTCAACTAAGTAACTAAGTAGATCATAGAAGATATATACAAAGGCCACGTTTCTTAAATTCTAGTACACTTTGAATCACCCACTTACACACGTTCAACACCTCTTTGATTCAAAGTTGCATACACCAAAGAGTGATATAAAGTAGACATGCTTGTTATAAAGAAGTGACTTAGTAAAAAAATCTGCAACTTGTTCATGTGTATTACAGTACTTTAGCTCAACTAGTCTTTTAGCCACCAAGTCACGAATAAAATGATGTTAGATGTCGATGTGCTTTATTCTTCTATGAAAAGTTGGATTCTTTGTTATTGCTATTGCTGCTTGATTATCGCACATTATATTAATAGCTCCTTTTTGAGATTGACAAAAATCTTCAAATAGCCTTCTCAGTCATAAAGCTTGGCAAGCTGAAGATGCTGCAGCCACATACTCTACTTTAGAAGATGATAAGGCTGTTATTGCTTGCTTCTTTGAACTCTACAAAATAGCTCCCGATCCAAGAGTGAACACATTGCCAGAAGTGCTTCTTCTATCATCTACAGAACCTACCCAATCACTGTTTGAAAATCCAAACAAGTTAAAATTAGTTACATGTGAATACCAAATTTCATAACTCATTGTCCCGATGATGTAGCGTAATATTCGCTTAGCGGCTCCAAAATGATGCTTGATGATAAATATAATAAATATTTTTAAAAAATATTAAAATATATATTAATTGATCTTTATTTTTAAGAATTGATATTTTTATTTGTATTTTGAAAAAAAAATGATTGCCAACGCAAAAGCTCGATTTATGATTCAAAGAAAAAAAATTAGGCACAAATCGGACTTAGTTTGGACCTTGAATGGAGACCCGAAGCCAAAAGAGAAAAAAAATATATATATATATATATATATATATATTATATATATATATATGCCGGTCCATGGTGGACCGGCTCCTATTAATCCGGCTCACTGCAGGCCATGGACCCTTAAGATGTCCAAGATAAAAATTACGGTGCTTGTGATTTCACTGTAGCTTAGCTACAGTGAAATCTAAGTTGGGCGCAGCGTGGTGCGGGTTCGGGCGCGGTTGCTTGCGGGTCCGGTCGGGTCTTCACACGGGAAATGGCCTGAGACGTGTGCGTATATGGGGTAGCAGGCTGGCGAGTTTGCGGGTCCGTGGAGGCCGTTTTCAGCTATTTTAAATTCATTCAAACTCGATTTCGACTGGGATTTCAACACAAAATTCGATTGGAACTCGGGCTCTTTGTAGACGCATCGTCCAGCACTATTCCCTTAGTCCCATATCGGCAAAGCAACAAAGATTTCTCCCTTAGTTTTGTTTTAGGATTTGAGAGAAAGAGTGGAAAAGAAGATTACTTCACGAAGTGGAGATGCTAAATACAGATATTTTTATAAAATTTTGTGTATTTATTTTTTATTTTCTATAATTAATAAAATATTTTCAAGTTCTATTCATTTTCTTTTATGCTTGATTCCTGAATAAGTTACCTATAGATGAGATGGATCATGATATTGACAGGATATGGCCCATAATCATCAAAAGTAATTTATTCTAAGATTTAATATTTATATAATCTGTTAGGATCTATACAATCTAATCGTTTGATAGTCTATACTTGTGGGACGGACTATGATCTTGACAGAATATGGTTCGTGCTCAGTAAAATATTCTATGGTTGGGATTGGTTTATAAGACTTTTAATTGATTATGAATTTAATTATTTAGATTAGAATAAATATTAAAATCTATATTTGTAATCATCTGAAAGCCAGAAGATACCTTTTTCTTTATCTATTTCTCTCAATTTCATCTTTGATTTAAATTAGTTAGTTTCAATTAAAATATTACCAACTTTTAAGAATCCAAACTTCCTCTTTTACTTAGTTAATTGCATCTCAGTCCTTTGATTCTCGTAGATACGATTCCAACTCATCCTATCTATATAGTTTGAGTTAGTTTTTATTTCTTGACCGCCTACGATAGCGATCAAAATTTTGGCACTGTTGCTAGAGATCATTGGCACGATTGTGTTGATTAAAGTAAAAAAAAAGTATTTATTTTCACCTTATATTGCTTTACTACTTTGTAGCTAGATTACTTTATTTATATGCATAGAAATTTTTTTTTCTTATAGCCTAGTGATTTACTACTTTTCATAACTTAGGATAATTTACTGTCCTAAAAATAGATTTGATTTCTTACCTTATTTGTAGGTTATCTTATTATCTTTTAATTTTAACATAATTTACTTTCTATTTAGTTAGATTTTTTAAATCTTCTCAAATCTAATTAACTGAATTAAAACCTACCTTTTATTTTTTGCTTTAAATAATTTAATAGAAATAAGAAATAACATAGACACCACATAATACTTAACTAAAATAAAGAAACTGATTAAATCTTAAAAGCTACTTGACATGTTTGGACATCTAGTTTGTTTGCATTGCATATTTATAAAATATCTTAAGGGTACTTAACCCAATTAAATAAGATAAGATGGAGATTTTATCACCCTTCCTTGACCCAAAAATCACCACCTTTCATATTGCATTGATCTAATCTCTTAAATTAAAATCAATTAGACGTTGGTCTCTAAAAACTCTCGAGCTCAATAGGACAAAGGACCCTAAGAGTTAGACTGAATTAGGATTAATCATTTTAACTAGTATCTAGAAAAGTGGTTCAAGAATTATGTTCCGAAGGAAGGTGATTATTTAATTAATTTCGTTCGCTTATCTGATCAATTTTAATTGGTGTCTAAGGAAAGTAACGGGGTTGCCCCTACCAACTTTACACTTATCTAGCCAGTTAAGTGATTAGTTTTTTATCTAAAGTGTTCAAAGGTAACCTTGACAGTTAGGAACTATTTAGATCTAAGATAACCCTTAGCTAGGATTGATTGTCTAACTTGATTGCTAATCCATAATTTAAACCTAATTAAAACACTCTTCTCTATTGTCTCTAGATTTAGGACTCCTTAGGACTTATCTTTCAAACTTTCTTCTCATCTATCTCTCCTTCCTCTTCTCTCTTCTTCTATAAAAATAAAAAAAAATAAAAATAAATAGAAGAGGATTGTTCTGATCTAGACCCCTTAATTTTATATCTAAACAATCAGAATAATCCGAAATGAAACTCTTGGATGAGCTATCACATAGATTAGATCGTCTAGAATCCATCAGACACTCTCCCTATCCATCTTATCTTCCTGCACGATAAGTTTGTTCAATATGTTTGAGCCCCATCCACTTTGTGGGTGAATGTCCAACTACACACCGATTTTCTAGACTTATGTATGAGCAAGTTTATCAAGATCAAATCCAAATGGCTTACAAACCAAGAAATAACCCATACTTCAATGCCTATGATTCAGATTGGGGGGCTCAACTAAATTTTTCGTAGAAACTACAATCAGTGGTTACCCCGATAACACAAGGACCAACATTCATGGATGCACCTTACCGCGATATACCCTATCCACAATATCAACCTTCTTCAACTAACTATGAACCAACTTTTGAAGAGAGATTTCAGCAAGTAGTAAAACTCAGTTCTCTAGAAAAAAATATAGAAGCTCTGGCCAAATCCAATGCTGACACCAACGCTACATTGAATAACTTCATGCAAACCTCTATCTATTTAGAGATACAGTTGGGTCAATTAGCCATGGCCATAAGTAAAGAGGGAAGAGAGTTGCCTAATCAGCCCGAGAGCAATCTTGAGAAACAATACTTGACTAAAAATTTTAATGTCCCTATAGTTTTTTATGAACAATCGATTATGACTTTCAAAAATGAAATGGTCATAGAATACTTTTGCTCAATCAAAAAGATCATTACAGATTATTTGACTGAGGCAGAAATATATAGGAAAGAATCAAAAAGGTGGGACAAACCAATTCCATCATCATCTTACCTACTTATGGTCCCATTCTCAAATGCCCTAAAATCACACATTCTTTTTAACAACAAAGAAGAACAAATCGATGAAATGATAGAATTAATTGAGACTTCCCAAGAACCACAAATGAATAACACAATAGAGGAAGCTACACCCACAATTTTTCTTCAGAAATCTTAAATCTTTGTCAGGCTCATTTTAAGGTGAATGATTGTGATGAAGATGGGTATATTATAGAAGCAAAGGACCTAGTAGATATGTCCACCCTAAAACCACCCCACTTGAAATCAAAAAATATGAGCCACCACCTAGTCCTCCAATAGCTCCCTTATCAGAATTAGCAATTGCTCTAGAATTGAAGCCACTTTCTGATACACCCACTAACATCCTTCCAGTGATCTTTAATTAGAAAGTCCAACATATAGGTATTCTAAAAGTACATAAAAAACTATCGAGTGGGATATCTCTGAAATGAGGAATAATGATATTGAGATATTTATGATTGATTTCTTTGTATTTGGCACTACTTTTGAGGACTGCCTCCAAAATTTATTTGTAATACTAAAACGATGTATGGAGATAAAGTTAATGTTAATTTAGAAAAAATATCAGGCTTTAGATCAGAAAGGAAATATACCGAAACATGTCGTATTTGAGATTGGGATTGGGGTAGATCAGGCTATAATTGAAGAAATTTTTAAACTATCACCTTCGATCTCAGCCTAGCAAATACCATCCCTTTTTAACTTTGATATTTCTAGATCCTAGTATAGCATGCTTGCTGAGTATACTCTATTGATCCGGGCTAATCGTTTTGGAGCATTCTATGAATGTTTTATTGCCATAATCATAAGACCTCTTAATTCATCCTATCTTTTTAAAATCCTGAAGGATGTACTTGAGATTGACAATCCAAAATCATTAGAATTTGTTAATCCAATATTTGATACAGGATAGGCAAGAATATAATGTCTGGCTGAAGACTTTAAACTTAGTATTTTTTGGAAGGCAATCCAGCTCATATTTTTTAATTTATATCTTTTGTATTTTGTTTAAGTTAATCGAGTCTTGCTTAGTATCTTTTGTAGGGATTCTACTATACTGAAAACAATATCGGCCAAGTTAGGGAGAGCTAAATAAAGAAAATGAAGAAATTTCATCCCCAGGTGCACTCTCTCCTTTTTTTTGTTTAATTCTTTTATTTTCCTTACTCCATTAAGGATAATGAAAATTAAGTTGGGGGATGAGGGTAATAATAATAAAAAAAAAGGTTAAAAGTTTTCGAATAAGTTAGTATTTAGCGTTTAGGTACCTAATTAGGTTATAGATTTGAGTGAAATTGATCTTTTTTAAAGAAGAAGAAGATTGGTATATAGATTAGAGGGTTTGTGAGAAACCAAGGGATTAAGTATTAAAAAAATTTAATGAATAGTTAAGTTAAGAATATAAATTTTTTTTTCTTGAGCATTTTTGATTTTCTCCTATCAGTATCAAAGAAGAGTTTACTTTCTATAGACTTGTGTAGGATAACTATATGTTTCTTCATAATTTTTTTTTCAAGAACTTTACACTGAGTAACTGGACCTCTTTGCCTAAGCAAGCATTGAGTTTTGTATCAAAAGGTATAAAGGGTAAAGAAGTTTAGTTGTAAAGCTAATCTTAACTCATAGCCTGTTTGATTCGAGCAAATAAGTCCAAAGGATATTTTATACTTAGTATCCTAAAGCCAACTGGTTTGGGAGTCATTAGCTGAAAACTCGCTACATGGGTCAAATAGAAAGCTTAAGAGGTCAAGACACTCAATAGCAGTATAATATTAAAAAAATATAAAAAAATTAAAAAATAAAGGACAGAAGTAATACTACATTGCCCATATGCAATTAGATGATTTGGAGACAAAGGTAGGGGTAATTTAAGAAAAATTTAGAAAAAATTTAATGCTCTTAGCTTAACTTCTACATTGATTAGTACTAATACCCCAGTGACATACCTCACTTAGGCTCTACTAAACATCAATAATTTTTTTTAAAAAATTATCTGGTGAAACTCGAAACTCTAAGCTAAATAGTACTTAACATAAATTTCTTTCTTTACTCGAGGATGAGCAAAGCTTAAAGTTGGAAGGTGTGATAAATATAATAAATATTTTATAAAAAATATTAAAATATATGTTAATTGATCTTTATTCTTTAAGAATTGATGCTTTTGCTTGTATTTTGCAGAAAAAAATAATCGTCAATGTAAAAAACTCAATTTGTGATTCCAAGAAAATAAAATTGAACACAAATCGGATTCAGTTTGAACCCTGAACGAAGACCCGAAGCCAAAAGAAAAAGAAAAAATAAATATATATATATATATATATATATATATGCCGGTCCACCATAGATCGGCTCGTATTAATTCGGCTCACAGCAGGCCGTGGACCCTAAAGAGGTCCACGATAAAAATTGCAGTGCATGTGATTTCACTGTAGCTCAGCTATAGTGAAATCTGAGGTGGGCGCAATGCGGTGTGGGTTCGGGCATGGTTGCTTGCGGGTCCAGTTGGGTCTTTATATAGGAAATGGCCTGAGACATGCGCGTATATTGGGTTAGCGGGCTGGCAAGTTTGCGGGTCCGTGGAGGCCATTTTCAGCTATTTTAAATTCATTCAAACTCGATTTCAATCGAGATTTCAACACAGAATTCGATTGGAACTCGGCTCTTTGTAGACATGTCTTCCAGCACTATTCCCTTAGTCCCATGCCGACAAAGTAACAAAGATTTCTCCCTATTAACACCTATAAAAGAGCAGACTGTGAATAAGAGAGGGGCATCCACAGCAGCAACAAGCAACAGTGTAGGCAGCCACAGAAGTTTTTTTTTTTTATTTTTTAATTTTATCTTAAGATTTGAGAGAGAGAAAGAGTGGAGAAGAAGATTGCTTCGTGAAGAGGAGATACTATGACAGAGTCCCAAATCTTCTAGAAGATGTATCCAGGAGCCATACTTGGCTAAGATGCAGTCTGTAGGAGAGTACAGATATTTTTATATAATTTTATGTATTTATTTTCTATTCTCTATAATTAATAAAATACTTTCAAGTTCTATTCATTTTTTTTTATGTTTGATTCCTGAATAAGTTATCTATAGGCAGGATGGATCATGATCTTGACAGGATATGGCTCATGCTGATCAAAAAAAATTTATTTTAGAATTTAATATTTTATAATCTGTTAGGATCTGTATAATCTAATTGTTTGATAGTCTATACTTGTGGGATGGACTATGATCTTAATAAGATATAGTTCGTACTCAGCAAGATAGCCTATGCTTGGGATTGATTTACAAGACTCCTAATTGATTATGAATTTAATTACTTAGATTAGAAAAATATCAGAATCTATATTTGTGATTATCTAAAAATTTGAAGATATCTTTTTCATTATCTATTTCTCTCAATTTTATCTTTGATTTAAATTAATTAGTTTTAATTAAAACACTGCCAACTTTTAAAAATCCAAACTTCTTCTTTTGCTTAGTTAATTGCATCTCAATCCCTAATCCCTATGGATATAATTCCGACTCATCTTATCTATATAATTTGAGTTGATTTTTATTTCTTGACCACCTACGATAGCGATCACTTGGTTGGATTATGCATAAATCTAGAAATAACACCAACAGAAAAGATGATATCCAGTTTTGTATGTGTCAAATAAATCAAGCCACCAACCAAACTTCCAAATAATTTTGTATTTGTCATTTTTTACGATCTTCAAGCCTCAACTTCTCATTTATGTTCATAGGAGTGGCTGCTCTTTACAATTTAACATTTCAAATCTTTTCAACAAATCTTTAGCATATTTCTCTTGTGATACAAAAATTCCTTCTTCACTTTGCTTAATCTCAAAACCAAAAAATAATACAATAAGTCTAAATTTGTCATCTCAAATTGTCTCATCATACTTCTTTTAAATTCTTACACAAAAAAATTCGAAGAACCCATGCATATCATATCATCAACATAAAGGCAAACTAAAAGAAAATCATTTCCTTTCCTTTTTAAATAAAGTGTGGGCTTATTCTCACTTCTTATAAATTCATTTTGATAAAAATATGAGTCAATCTTGGTGTACCATGCTCTCGGTACTTGCTTCAATCTATAAAGAGCTTTCTTTAGCTTGTACACCTTATCCTCCTTGCCATTAACTATGAATCCATTACGCTGACAAATATAAATTCTTCTTCTAATTCACCATTTAGAAAAGCAGACCTAACATCAAATTGATAAAGAGGTAATTTTAATTGAGTAGCTAATGCCAGAATAGTTCTTACGGTTTCAAATCGAGTAGCTGGGGAGAAAGTTTCTTGAAAATCAATACTTATTGTTGTGCATATCTTTTTACTACTGGTCGGACTTTGTACTTTGGTATGCTTCCATCTGCATAATATTTAGTTTTAAAAATCTATTTCCATCCAATTACATTTTTACCTTGAGGCAAGTCCACTAACTCTCATATTCCATTTTTTTCAATAGCTGCTATCTCCTCTTTCATAGTATTGCCCATTTCTCCTCCTCAATTGCTTTATCAAAGCTTATCAGATCTGAAACAAACAAAGCAAAATTAGTAGTTTCATAAATTTCTGCTAATGATCTAAATTTTCAAGGGAGACTTCCATTAGAAGATTTTGTAGAAGTCGAGCAATTGCTATTTGGTGAGATTGCAGAAGATGAATTTGTCAAAGAAGTGTTGTACTTGCTGTAGTCAAGGAAGAAGTTGGATCTCCTAGTTTTTCATTAAGACTTGAATTTCTGACTCTTCTGACTTGTCAATCCATTTTTAACTTGCATTTTCATCAAATATCACATTTCTTCTGATAACAACTTTACTACTAATTGGGTTGTATAATTGATATGCTTTGGATTATGGGCAATAATCAATAAAAATGTACTTTTCAGACTTCTCATCAAGCTTATGATGATTTTCAAAATTAACCAAAGTATATGCAATCGATCCAAAAATTTTCAAGGGCTTACCCTTGGCTTTTTACCTTTCCAAGCTTCATATGGAGTCATATTAAGGACAATCTTGGTAAGAGAGATATTTAGCAAGTATACTCCTGTTGCAATAGCTTCTGTCCAAAAAATATTTGGAAGGCCCTTTCTTTCTATAAACTTCTAGCCATTTCCATCTCCATGCGGTTCTTTCGTTCCACTACACCATTTTTCTCGGTGTGTATGGTGCTGCAAGTTCTCTATAGATGCCATTTTCATCACAAAAATAGTTAAATTCATTAGATAAAAACTCACCACCTTGATTTGTGCGAAGGGCCTTTAAAGAACAACAACTTTACTTTTCAACCAATGCTTTAAACTTTCTAAAAACTTCAAATGTTTCTGACTTGCATTTTACAAAATAAACTCAACTCATGCGGCTATAGTCATTTATGGACAATAAAAATTATCGACTCCCCCTCAAGGTTTGAGTCATCATAGGCCCACAAAGATTAGCATGTACAAACTCAAGAGAACATCTTGCTCTCCATACCTTTCCAATAGGAAATGGCTTTTTACATTGCTTTCTATATATGCACCCTTCACATACATTATCAAAAGAGTCAATTTTAGGCAATCCATTCACCATATCTTTTTGATTTAACAATTTCAAACCATTTATATTTAGATATCCATATCTTAAATGCCACAAAAGAGATTCACTCTTTACATATGTAGCCAATGCATGCCTATCGATACTTGAAATTTCAAGTGGGAACATTTTGTTTTGTGTTATTTGAACATTAGCTATAATTTGGCCTAAGCTTTTCTCTTTAATAGCATATGAGGCATTATCAAATAAAATAGAATATCCATTGGTAATTAACTATCCAACACTTAGCAAGTTGTGTGCCAAACTAGGAAATAGAAAATATTATGAAGATGCTTTACTTTATCGTGGCTTGTTTTAACTGTAATTATACATTTTCCTTCGACTTGAACTTTCTTATCATCTCCAAGTCTAACCTACATCTTCTGTGATTCATCAAGATCTTAAATAATGGATCTCGCTCCAGACATCTGGTTAGAACATCCACTATCCAAAAATCAAACCTCATTTAATTCATCATTAACATGATAACAAGCCATGAATAACTTACTTTCTTCTTCTTTTTCTTCTACATAGCTGACATGCTTTTCTTTGCTCCAACAATTTGCCTCTACGTGCCCAAATTTCTTGCAATGATGGCATTGGGTTCTATTCCGGTTGCCTCGATACTCATTGGATGGTTGTCAGTGATCATCAAATCGCCCACGGCCTCGGCCTCGACTTCGACCTCGGCCATGACCTCTTCTTGTGGCTCTGTCAGACTTATCTTTGAGTGTAGAGGTCTCTCCCTTCACCTGAAATGCCTTCTCTTCGATTTTTTCAAACGATCTGTTCATTCTAGCATCATGAGCTTGCAAAGAACCCATTAATTCATCAAATGAAAAAATAGATAAGTCCTTAGATTTCTCAATAGTAGTAGCAATATGATCATATTTTAGAGCTAAGCTTCTCAAAACTTTTGCAACTACTAATTCTTCAGCAATCTTTTCACCATATGATTTTATTTGGATAACAATAGATGTAACTCTAGATAAAAATTCTTAAAGCGATTCATTGTTTCTCATGAATAAAGTTTCAAAATCCCGATGAAGAGACTGAAGTTTCATAGTAATTACCTTCTACGACTCCTGAAACTCTTTTTACAATATTGTCCAAGCTTCTTTTACCATGGTTGCAGCAGCGATTCTTGAGAAGATGGACTCATAAACTGCTTGTTGAATGAAAAACAGTGCCTTGGAATCCTTCTTTCTATTTTCTCTCAACATTGCTTCTTCATCTGCATATCCATTCTCATCCAAATCTCAAAGGTCTTGTGACATAAATAAAGTCTTCATTTTAATGCTCCAAAATTCATAACATTCACCTTTAAAGATAGAAATTGATGGTTGAGAAATGCTTACGGAGCTTCCAAAGGCTACCATATTGCTATCCAACTACTTACCTCCTCACAACAATATTAGCCACGAATTTGACTTACAAGTCTTCAAGTTGCAACGGCACAAATCACTTGTCTTTTGCTTGCCCACACGTAATTGGAACCTGGCTGCTCTGATACCAAAAATGTTGGGAGAAAAAAAGGAGGGTGGAATTAGTTCTCTGCGATGAGAACTCTACACAAGCAATGGAATCAGAGTTAACACTGTTTTTTTGTAGAACGGAATCTTCATTAATGCCTTGGTAAAAGACTTCAATACAATGCCTTTTTTATAGGCATTCATGGTAACAGACGTTCCCACCCATTTAGTTCACATGTTTACATTACTAAATAACACCCTGCTACAAAACATGGTTGCCTTCACACTCGATCACGTAACAGCTACTAACTCAACTAAGTAACTAAGTAGATCATGGGAGATATGTACAAAGGCCACATTTCCTAAATTCTAATGCACTTTGAATCACCCACTTACACACGTTCAACACTACCTTGTACTGTATGCTCAGCTACATGCAGCCTTTATTTTAGAATGCGAATTCATGAATGACCTATTAAATGCCCATGAGACTTGCATGGTATCGTGTCTGAGTTTTATTGATTAAAAGGTGAAGCTTGCTGCTCACCAAGGCATGATACTCTACTCTACAGTTGTCTCTGATTAAGTGCTTGGAAGTAGTGCTATAACTTCCTTCTGGGATTTTTCGAAACATTAAGGGGGTGTTTGGTTTGCGACCGAAATCAGAATAGGAATGAGAATCGGAATGGCTTGGAATCAGAATCGGAATGACCAAATCCCTCGAAGAGTTTGGTTCGTGACAGGAATCAAAATCGAAATTAGAATTGAAATGGAAAATTGAATCTATAAATGAGAGCAGGGATTGAGTTCTATATAGATTGAGCCATTCACATTCCACTCCGAAATCGAAATTGGAATAGGACTCCTCCCAACTAAATAGTTAGAATGGGAGTCATCCATTTCGATTCCGATTCCAGACCCCCACTCCCTCCAACTAAAGGTCTTCCTAAATTCTCAGCTCCAATCTCCACCCCTAGTACTCTTCTTCTTTACTTTAATTGGCTACCTATCCTACTACAGATAGACTCTTTAATGTGGAAGTAAATCTAAACTTAATAACTGACTGGAATGCCTATTAAATAGTTGTCATTGACTAGTTTTCCTACCCTAGTTAGGAGACTCTAAGTTAGAAACAAATCTGCAACAAACCAGTGTCTAAATCCCCTATTACATGGCTTGCTAGACTCCTTTCTTCCATTTTACAGCTCCCAAAATAGGTAACTAGCAGCCTTTGAATCCCCCAGTTAAAGGGTCTCGGCACCTACAACTTGCTTCCCTACTTTGTTTCCTGTTAGAACTCTTAAAAGTCAGATCCCATCTACTCCCAATACCAGTTGAAATGCATGTCTAATAACTCTCTAATGGATTCCTACATATCTATCTATATATCAAAAAATGAAACGTGACAAAATCTTAGATAGAATATAACTT
Organism: Elaeis guineensis; assembly: GCF_000442705.2. NCBI lineage: Eukaryota > Viridiplantae > Streptophyta > Magnoliopsida > Arecales > Arecaceae > Elaeis > Elaeis guineensis. The sequence continues at coordinate 116,676,472 of NC_026000.2, read as the reverse complement.
TGAGTTCGAAAAAGAAAGGTCTGATAGGGACCTTTGTTTGGCTTGAGCTGCACCTGTAACCAACAGAAATATACACATGGTGGCACGGGAATTATGAGTTGCTGAGCCTCAACATTAAGATTTGATACTTCAAAATAGCTCTCAATACTTCTAAAGCATCATAAAAAGATGCTACCTATGATTTACAACTCCAAGGTTATTGGGAATGGGCTTGTAAATGGGCAGCAAGTTCTAACTTGTCTCATTTCTGACTGATTGAAACTTGGAAGAAATGAAGCTCATCTACTGCACAATTTAAATGTTAAAACCTTTTTTAATTTGCATGCGAGGGGTTATTTTTTGGTGCATGAGCTGATGGTAGATAAGTTGAGATTGAGTTTCATGATATGCAAAGTAGTGTGCACATATCCTATATGAAGAAGCAGTGCTGTCCAAAGCAGCCGCCTACGTGCCCAGGTGCTTCATTTGGCTGGGCTGCATAGGCCAAGCCTGGATAAACCCTACTTCTTTCAGGGTTTATTTTCCCATTTTTTTCATTATTTGAGCCCATATGGGACATATGGGAGGGCAGCAAAGACTACCACTAAACTATTAGCCGTCAGTGGCTGATCAACAACTAGTGATGGGTTAGCCGGGAGTGACAAATGGTAGTGGCTAGTGCAATGTTCAACATGAGTGCCATGTCCAAGTTTTTTCCTTCTTTTGTCTTCTTCTTCTTTAGATGAATCTTCATCTTATTCGCCTACCTCTGATCTTTCTCCCTCCTTTTCTTCCACTCCTATCTCTTCTTCATCCAGCCATTCTTCCTGTTTTCCCCTTTTATTTTGCTTCCTATCTTCTATGTTGCTTGCCTCCTCGATGATGGTCTGTTGGTTGGACCTTGTAGCCTATTGGCTATTGCTTTCTACCATTCTCCTCCTTGCTAGCTGCTGGTTGCTTGGTTATATTTTGCAACTTGTTGACTCCTATAGTGGTAGCAAGGCTGTAGATTCTCTCTTCTGGATTTTGATCTTTGGACTTTTTAAGTATGAGAAATAGGCTTCATGATGCCATACATTGTGAAATAAGGTGGTATATATGATGCACGCACATGTTTATTTATGCATATGATTAAAATCTGCACACTAGGCGGCTGCCTAGGCCATATGGGGAGAAGGCTTTGGGGAGAAATAATGAAATATCTGACTTATGATGGTGGAATTCGAGGAATTCATCCCATCTCTTGACAAGGCTTATTTTACACCAATCCTTTATATAATGCATGACTCATCACTGCTACGAATTCTTGATCCACATGAAGTGAGTTTCTATGATTTTATGTTTAAATCTTGATCCAGTGTGAACCCTTTTTTTTTTTTTTTGCCTCTTTAACATTGTATTCATTAGTTAGTTAATTGATCATAAAGATGGAAATGACAAGATAGGGCCTTCCATCCAAATGTTTATTCAACTTGTGGAGATTCCTACAAACCTTGCGAGTTATTCAAGGAGCACTTATCATAGCATCAAGTTTACAAATAATACTTGGCTACAACCAGTTGTGGGGAATCTTTTCAAGGTATTCTTGTTATAATTTTTTGAGATGATAACAGCATGGCATATCATTTATGTGAGGATCTATATGGCCATGTGTTTAGTCTCATAGCAGTTGTGCACTTGAGAAATCATGCGTACTTACATAGGGCTAAGAAACCTAAATAATATCTTTCTGGCTAGTCTTTTTGATTGACATCCTTAGCCATTATAGTTTATGTGCCATTTTTATTATTAAGTTTATTTCTATGGATTTTTCAATCCTCTTGGTATGGCACCTGTAATTGGATTGGTTGGTTTTAGGCTGTTTCAACAAGGTTTTCCAATGGCATGTCAATTATTTTTTTTGACTGTTTAATCCCTATGACAATTATAGCGGCAGTTTTTGGGAAAAATGCATGTTGATATTATTTGTCATTAGGTAGGAAACTGCATGGAAATTGGTATACCAATGCTTCTGATGCTTGTCGGAATATCATAGGGTCTTTTCTTTCCCTCTTGTTATGATGTTAGGGCCCTTCCTCCATTCTTTTTTTCTCTTTGATGTTCCATGGACTAAAATCCAGCATTCTTATACACAGTATTTGAAGCACTATAGACTATTCCGATGTATTCCCATCTTTGAGCACTTTGCAGTTCTCATATATATCATGGTCATTTGGATGTATTCTCTTATTCTAACTATTGAAATTTCTACAGGTGCCAGTGCATGTGGATTTCAAAATTTTTCTAAATCTAAAATGCAATAGAAAAATCAGATTAAAATATTTTTAATCTAAACATGCATTCATCATATGAAAGCATCTATAGATCTAATTCATATACTGAAATTAATATAAATTGATTTTAGGATGAATGAGTGAAAGCCTATGATCAATTCACATACCTAAATCACTTTTTCTTTACTTCAAATCTGTAACTGGGTTGAATCCAATTCAATCCCTAGATTTGGGACTGAACAGGTTTTGAATCAGCAGCACAAGTATCCTGCCTCTACGGATATCCACAGGGCCAACCTCAATTATTTTCTCTTGGATCCTGCTTGTCTGAACCAAAAGCCTGAATAGGCTTGAACTAAACCTCGATAGGAATCAACCCTTTTGATCTTTCTTTCTTGATTTTTGAAGAAACCAAAAACCTTTCTAGATCCCTCAACTAATCAAGAACAACAGCAATTAAGAAATGGTTGTAATTTACTCCCAACAAATTTGAAAGGAAGAGGATGAAACTACTTAGAACTTGATACCAACCAATTGACACCAGGTAGAAGAATGCCGCCCACTTCTCCCTAGCTCCAAGAAGGATGCCTAGAGAGACAGAGGGCGTGGGCTAGAGCAAGAGAGAGAGGAGGGGGCATGGGCATAATAATAGGTGGCAGCAAGGGATGGGAGATCATATCATATCAAGAGAAGTAAGGCTAGGATCCTCTAAATAGATAACATAAGGGTGTCCTAATCAAATTAGGATCCCTCCTAATTATATTAGAAGTTCTAGCTTTAATATAATTAGACCAATTAAATGGGGCACCACCCATAATTTACCCATGCCCTCACCCAGTGCTAGGCATCCCATCATATGGGATCTAATAAAAAAGTCTCAAATCAGTCCATATGGTTTCATAAATTCACTTTAAGGGTTCTTAATGAATAAAATCAAGAAACTCTTTCTTGATTTAATCCAAGTCATAAATTAAACATCCAACCATTGGATCTTATTAAATCAAATTCAATTAGGTTCAAATCAAGTATAAGAATTGGTTAAAACTTATCATATAAGTAAATCAATCACAAAAAAAATTCGGTTCATCCAGATGCTAGCAAGGTTAACATGAACCTAATAGGATTTCTCTAAATCCTATATAAATTGATGCTTCATAAACCCAATTATAATTAATCTAGATATTCTCCCTTTAATGTGTGACCCCATAAGTTCAATTCTGTCTGATAGTGAGACATACTATGATCTCTATCATAAATATCACTGAAATCTCTTTCAGTGGGTTGGAACAGTTCTACTCTAATTCAACAAGAATCATTGATCCAAAACGATCCTATTAAGCTCTCACAATTACTAGTGATATCTAGCAATATATAATAACAACTCAGTAGAACTGAAATAGAACCTCTAGGTGTAGTTAATGTATGATATAGTTCCTCTATTGTGAGTCTCAACTTGATGGCAGATCATGGATAAATCATCAAACTTTATCATCAGTTATATGATAGATACGATCAGCTCAAGTTTAATAGTGATTTTAAATAGAAATTTTTTTCATTAATTACACTGTTATGGTTATAGATTTATGAACTTAGCTTCTCAAATCTCATAAGACTACTACTCTCTATCAAGATCGATAGATCCCATATAGATGCATATGTTGCCTGCACAGCTCAACCAATTGAAGCCAACATCTACTACAAAAACTCATGATCGAGTTAATATTTATATATAGTCAAACTACAGTAGTCTTACTGTGAGCAACTGTGATACATCAAGTCAAAAGATCAATCACACAACTCCAGCATCGAGATAATCACTGACGATCGAATAAAAATTCATGTGATCTCTCATATGGTTACGCTCAGTACTAGTTATTTTCTGACAACTACTCACACTTTTCGTTCAGTATCTCTACATTGTAGATTAGAGACTCATCTATCCTAAAGAAAGTAAATTATACGTCAGTCTATCTGAATCGATCACCATTTCCATGACTATTCTATGATCGGAAGCAATTTAGAAATCCATCATACATGCTCTAATTCTCAATATTTGAGAATATATATCATGACATTAATTCTAAAGATGATTCAAGGACACACAATACTTGAATAAAAAAAGAAAACTTATCTTTTATTGATTAAATCAATAGTTTAAGTACAAATTTGTATCATAAAATAAAAATATATCAGTCAACAATTGATTTCTAGGACATCCATCTAACACTAACAGCAGGTGGTGTATATTGCTGTTAGAAAATCGAGTAGAGTTGCATGCATAGATTTCAAAACTTTTAGAGTAGCAATGGAAACGATCTAGGTTAAACCCTTTAACTCCATATGCAATAAATCTAATCTCTATCCACTCGAGCTCTGGATTAAAGACATACATATAATTTAAAAATTAAAATAAAAATTGAGATCGGATCTCAATATCTTGTGTGGGTTGAAATACATCGCAATTGATGATCCTAGATCTGAAGATTTTTAAGCCGTACACATGTCTAGTCTCTACAGATATCCACCAGGATCAACCTTGAACCTTTCTTCTCATTGTAGATCCTTCTTCTCTAAGTAAGATCTCAGCCTTTTAAATCTTTGATTAACTCTTGATCTTTGATTGTAATCTCAATGCTTGAACTGCAGCTTTTTTTTTTATTCCTGCAGTAGAAGAAATCACCCTCAACTTAGAGACAAGTGGGAAGATAGGACGCCCAACCCTTGGGCATTGGAAAGAGAGGAGGAAGAGGAGATGGCATGGAGTTGGAGAGAGGGAGGTGATTTGAATTCTTAATTCAATTAATTTTAAAATCTTAAAAGATCATCTCTTATATAGACCTTTTTTTGATTCCAAATCAATCTCCAATCAATCTAAAAGGACTAGTCCTTATCTTATAAGGATTTTTATCTTTTAATCTGATTTTTTCTTAAGAAAATAAGATCTAATTGGAAAGGTCCTCACCTCTTTGGCAAGTAGATAGGGTGCCCCACATCAAAATAAACAAATTAAGTGGGCGCCCTCATCAAAAAGGGCCAAGTAGCCCCTCTAGGGTTTTTGCGCACAAGAGAGGGGGCGTAGCCCCTCTCTCTCTCCTTCCACATCGAGACAAAAGAGGAGGTGGGCCCCTCTCTCTTTCTCACGCCACTCCAAGGGATCATGCCTTTTGGACTTTCCAAAAAGGAGAGGCTTGTGCCTCCTCTCTTCTTTCCAATAATTCCATGCCACATAAGGAAATAACAAGAAAAAAAATGAGGAGATTAGTTTGCCAACTCATTGACTTTATTCAATCCGTTTGGATGCTCAAATAGGTGCCCAGCTAAATCCAAATCAAAATGAATTTAAATTAGGTTTAAGACTATGGACTTGATCCAATTCTTATCTAATAAAGAATCGAAGTTTAGAGAAGAATTGGGTTTAACCATGTGCTAGGATGGTTCTCTTAAACGTAATAAGATTTCAATAAATCCTAATCTAATTAGAACTTCACAAGTCCAATTGATTAATTCAAGATTAAATCTCTTAATGTGGGACCCCATAGGTTTCATTCTATTTGGTAGTGAGATATATTGTGATCTCCATTACAATATCATCGAAAGTCCTTTTAATGGGTTGGAATAATTTCAGCTCTACCCTTCCACGGTCATCGATCATCAAGATGACGTCTAATGAGTCTCACAATTCATCAGTAACACCTAGCAGTATGTAGTAACAATCCAGTAGAATGAAAGTGTGAACTCTTAGGTACAGTTATCGTATAATTCAATCCTTCTATCATGAGTTCTAACTTGACGGAGGTCATGGAGAACTTGTCAGACCCCATCATTAATCATATGCTAGATTGACTCGATTCGAGTTTATTTGTGAATCCCATAGAAACTCTTTTCCAATATTCACACTTATTTTGGCCAAAGACTTTCTAAACTCAGTCTCACAAATCGTATAGAACTTTTTTTTTCTATCAAGATTGATAGATTCATCTAGATGCATTTTACTTGTAACAGAGAATCTAAACTTACTGTAGCCAACATACATTGTAAGGATCTGAATGGCTAGGGACCAAGAGAACGTGCAGTCAAACTTAGTAGCTTTACTGTCAATAATTAATGACACTGCAGGTCAAAGGATCACTCACACCACTTCAGCATCGAGACAACCACTGAGGAGTGAGTAGATATCCAAGTGGTTTCTTGTGATGGTCACGCTCAGTGCAAGTTATTTTTTAACAACCACCCACACTCTCACCCCAATATCCCTATACTGTAGAATCGAGACTCATTTGCCTATAAGAGAAGTGAACCATACACCGATCTTAAATGGATTGATCATTATCCTTCGTGACGATCCTTTGATCGGAAGCATTTAGAAACTATCCACTAATTAATGTATGTCTCAAATTCTTAACACCTTGAGAATATATAAAATCATCTTTATTAATTTTTAAAATAAATCATGGATACATAAATATGATTGAAATAAATTTTTTTTTTATTACTAATAAAAGTATTATAAGTACAAAAATAAGCTTTGAAAATATAAAATGTATCAGCTAATAATTGACTTCTAGGACACTCATCTAACAAACTCCCACTTGACCTAGAGCCAATTGGCCATATACTTAAGACCCATCTTCTCAAGTTGAGTTTCGATCTTCTGTTGGCTAAGAGGCTTGGTCAGTGGGTTCGCCATATTTTGCACGGAGTCGACTCTCTGCACCTTGATGAACTTTTTCTCGAGGTATTCACGTATGATGTGGAACCACTACTCTATATGCTTGGACATTTGGTGAGACCTGGGCTCCTTAGCGAGGGCTATGGCACCGTTGTTGTCGCGGTGTAGTGCAGTGGCATCTGATGGCATCACACCCAGCTCTGCAACAAATTTCTTAAACTTAAAGGCTTCCTTAGCAACTTGAAAGGCAGCGATGTACACAACTTCTATAATCGAATCTGCAATGATAGATTACTTGAAACTCTTTTAGCTAACCGCACCACTATTACACAAGAAAAGACATCTTGATGTAGACTCTCTATCATCGATATTAGTCATGAAGTCTAAATTGTGTATCCCTTAACTTTCAGCTCTAATCCTCGCCAAAGATCAATAACAAATTCTCAGTCCTTCGCAAGTACTTAAGATATTTTTTATAGCAATTCAGTGTTCTTCACTTGGATTCGCCTGATATCTACTCGTGACACTCATGTCAAAAGCTATATCAGGTCGTATACATAACATGGTACATGAAGCTTCCTATTATCGAAGCATAAGGGATCTTGCTCATGCACTGGATCTCCTCAGGTATGTCAGGACACATCTTCTTGGAGAGATGAATACCATGTCTAAGGGGAAAAAATATCTTCTTGGAGTTTTTTATGCTGAACCTCTTCAGCACCTCCTCTATGTACATTCACTATGAGAATCCTATCATTCTCTTAGATCTATCCCTATAAACCTTCATACCAAGAATGTAGGAAGCTTCTCTTAGGTCTTTCATAGTGAATTCGTTTGACAACCATATTTTGACCAATGTTAGTATGAAAATATCATTCTCAATCAGAAAAATATCATCCATGTATAATACGAGAAATATGATAGTGCTCCCACTAACTTTTTATACACACATGGCTCCTCCTCATTTTTGATTAAAATCAAATATTTTGAATACATCATTAAAGTGAGTATTTCAATTTAAGATGCTTGCTTGAGTTTATATATGAACCTTTGTAGCTTGCAGACCATGTGATCACTATCACTATATGTGAAATTCAAAAGCTGCTTCATATAGATATCTTCCTCAAGATATCCATTTAGAAAGATAGTTTTCACATCTATCTGTCAAATTTTATAATCATGAAAAGCTGCTATCTCAAGCAGAGTGTGGATGGATTTTAGTATGGGCACGAGCGAAAAGATTTCATGATAGTCAATACTTTTACATTGACTATAATCTTTCGCGACCAGCCTTGCCTTATAGGTCTCTACCTTACTATTCGACCTAATTTTTTTTTTATAAATCTATTCACACCCAATAAGTATAATACCTTTAGGTGGATCTACTAAAGACCAAATCTAATTGGAATGCATGGAGTCAATTTCTGACTTCATCGCTTCCATCTATTTTTCGAAATCAACATCTAACATTGCCTCATCGTAGATCTTGGGATTATTCCTAATGTCCCTATCTCCTATAAGGAATACTTCCTCTAGATCTTTTGTAAGAATATCTTAGTACCTTTCAAGAGGATTGGAGATTCTACTTGATCTACGAGGTGGAGGAGGTACCACATCTACTAGCTCACTACTGAGTTCAGATTTTTGGACCCGATGTTCTTCAGAGACCTTCTTTTTGAGCTCAATCCTCCTCCCACTACCTCTATCTTGGATAAACTCTTTTTCAAGAAGATGGCATGATGGCTCACAATCATATTGTGATCCTCAAGAAGATAGAAGTAGTATCCCATGATTTTCTTAGGATATCCTATAAAACAAGTCCTAAAACTTCTAGTCTCTAATTTGTCCGTCTACTGTCATTTGACATGAGCCAGACATCTTCAAATCTTGAGATACCCAAAAGCTAGCTTCTTACCATGCCATAACTCGTATGGAGTGGTAGGAATAGATTTAGAGAGAATCCAATTTAAAAGATGAATTGCAAAAAGTAATATATGTCTCCAGAGAAATACAGAAAGATCTGTGAAGCTCATCATAGACTGGACCATATCTAATAGGATCCGATTCTTTCTTTTAGAGACTCCGTTGAGCTGAGGTATCTCTGAAAGTATCCATTATGAGACTATGCTGTTATCCTTGAAATAGGTCTGAAATTCTTCACTAAGGTATTCCGCTCCTTGATATGATCGAAGAATCTTTATAGATTTTTTGATCTATTTTTCTACTTCATATCTGAACTTTATAAACTTTTCAAAGGCTTCAGACTTTCGATGCATCAAATATATAAAATCATACCATAAATAATCATCGATAAAAATTATGAACTAGACATAGCTACTCCTAGCTTGTACATCAAATGGATCATATACATCAGTGTGTACCAGGACTAATATCTTAGTAAATCTTTTCCCTTATCCCATAAAGTATAGCTTGATCATTTTTTCTTGAAGACATGATTCACAAATCGGATAAGATTTGAAAATCAATGGCCAGAGAAGACCATCTTTCTCCAGTTTATTGAGTCTGTCATCTCCTATATGGCCTAACCTAAGGTGCCATAGATACTTTTGGCTAATCCTATCTCTAAATCTTTTAAACCCTACGACATTAATAGTTTGCTCGTTAATATAAATACTCGCATCCATAGTAAATGATAAAGACCATCAATCAAGAAAGTACATGTAACAACTTTATTTTCAAAATAAATTGCACATATATCTTTATTGAAAAAAAATTATAGTTATCTTATGCCAGCATAGATATGAAAATTAAATTTCTACTTACTACAGGTACATAATAGCAGTCTTTTAAAATTAAACTAATCCCTAAAGTTAATCGTAAAGGATAGGATCCGATGGCTACAGCAGCAACTCTTGCTCCATTACCGACCTAGAGAGTGATCTCATCTTTTCTTAGCCCTCTAACTTCTTCAAAATCCTGCATACAAGTACACAAATGAGCACTTGAATCAGAATCTAGAACCCAACTAGAAGAAGAGAAAACTATTAGATTAGTTTGAATTATGAGCAAGTCAGATATACTTTCAAAAGATCCATCTTTCTTTCTATTCTTCACAGTCGCTAGATAAGCTGGACAGTTTCTTTTCTAGTGGTCTTCGATATTATAATAGAAACACTTTCTCTTGTCGTAAACCTTCTTTGAAAACTGCTTCTTGGGCTTGGCCACGTTCTTTTGCTTCTTCATAGGCTTTTTTTTTTGAAAAAAAAAAATTTCTTAGAGGAAGCCCACTCTATAGTCAGAACCATACCCCTTGAACTTTCAAGATGTCCTTAGTTGTCACCAACTTATTCAGTAATTCTGGCAAAATACTATCAATCTTATTCATATAGTAGTTCATAATGAACTATCCATATAAATCAAAAAGAGATTGGAGGATCAAATCCACCTGTAATTCCTTATCCATGTTCATCCCAAGCTTCTGAAGCTCTTCGATATTTTTGATTATTATCAAATAATGATCATTGATGAACTGTCCATCATGTATTTTCATTCTAAATAGTCTCTGAGAGACCTCAAAATGAGCTGTGCGATTTTGCTTACCATACAACTCTTGCAGATGAGTCAGCATTTTCTTGACAGTCTTCATGTCTTCATGCTGTCGCTGGAGATCATTGGATATGGACACTAGAATGTAATACTTCGCCTTATTATCCTTATCCATCCACTTTTCAAGTGCGGCTCATTGATCAGGGGATGGACGAGTTGGTAATATAGATGCATCCTGATCTAGGACATGGGTTAGTTTCTCAAAATTGAGAACGATTCTCAAATTCTGAAGTCAGTTTTTATAGTTCATTTTGATCAACCTATTTATCAAGAATATGAGCTAAAGGGTTGAAACTCGACATGGTTATCTGTAGAGAGAATAATTTTTAATTAGATATTTATACTTATGAAATATTTGTTCTAAAAATTTTAAAAATAAACAAAGCTTCCACTATTTTCTTGAATCTCCCACACTCCTTGGGTAGAGAAACAAAAATCTATATGTGATCGATTTCTAATGGATACTACAGTCCCACTGGTCCATATGCACCTCACCTAACAATTATTAGTGAGTATAGACCAATGAGTGGACAACACCTTGTCTATTACTTCATTAAGCAAGATGCAGTGGGTTTGATCTCTAAGTCTATGACCTCACCTAATAGTTATTGGCATATTTCTTAGTTAAGTCAGACCCATCGTTCACTAGCGAGTGCAAAGCCGTCATTGAGACCCTCACTTAATAGTTATTGGGTCCAATCCCATCTCTACCCCGAAGCATCAAATGTCAATGAGTGGTTGTACCTTTTCGATACAATCAAATCACTATAACCAGTCGAGAACGATCAATACCAGGAAGGCACGATGATGGAAGACCTTTAGACTTAATATTTAGTGAAGAGATTTAGGTTTACATCTCTTCTAAATCAATAGATATGATATCCGACTGATCAAATTTAGGTCAGTATATTCACATGTCTGACCTACCTAGTCGGCATAAGTGAACTCGAGTCAATAAGTAATTTAGTACGAAATTGAATCTCCCAAAATGGTTAGGTAAGTTAAGATGAGTGGAGGTCCCCCCATTACTTTCCTTAAACTTCAACGAATTAACCAGTTTAGACAATGGAACTAATTAAATAACTATCATCTAGGTACTTGTCTTAGATACTAAATTGATCAATTAGAATCGATCAAGTTAATCTATTGAAATGGGCCCGAACCACTGAACCAAATTTGATCTTGAGTCAATCAATTCATATCAAATGTGAATCGATTCAATCAACTACAACAAAACTAGACTTTGAGCCCCTTTGATCTAATCTTAATCAACTATTGATTAGATTCAATCACCTGCTCAAAATCGACAATGAGTTCTGGTCTGATCTAATCAATTGATCCTAATTATAGTTTGATCACTAGATCTTATTTATTCAACCTACACCCATATATAATAACATAATTTTCAGATTCTAAAAATATTTTTTAGATTATGTTTCATTACATACATTAGTGGCTTATGATCTTGAAATAGTTTCAGATCTAAACCTAATATTATATATCATATATCATATATATCAAGTTTTAGATCTAAATTATAAATATATATCACATATATATTAAATTTTAGATCTAAAACTAAAAATATACATATCAAATATATATATAATTAGATCTTAAAATAATAATTAAAATATCTTAAAAATAGTTTTTTAAAAAAAAATAGTTCTCATCAAATTAAGATAATCTTTTCAATATAGAGGGTAAACCCTACACTAAGATAACCTTATACCAATCCGATGCGAACATTTAATCATTCTAATTTTAGATCTAATATGAATAAAGACATATCACATATATCAATTTTTAGATATAAAAGATTGATTTAAATATTTTAAAAATAATTCTCAAAATCGATCAATCTTGTGTTAGGACAATCTTTTCAATATAGGAGATAAATCCTATATCAGGACAACCTTATACTAGCATAAGATCAATATTAAATCATCCAAACTTTCAGATCTAAGACTAAAAATTAGATTATACGTATCTTAAAAATCAGTGGCTCTGATATCACTATTAGAAAATCAGATAGGGTTGCATGCATAGATTTCAAAACTTTTGAAGTAGCACAGAAATGATCTAGGTTAAATCCTTTAATCCCACATATAATAGATCTAATCTATATCTATCCGAGCTCTGAATTAAAGACATATATATAATCTAAAAATTAAAATAAAAATTGAGATCAGATCTCAATACTTTGCATGGGTTGAAATACACTGCAACCGATGATCCTAGATCTAAAGATTCTTGAGCCGTACACATGTCCGGCATCTAAAAGTATCCATCAAGATCAACTTTGAATGTTTCTTCTCATTGTAGATCCTTCTTCTTTAAGTAGAATCTCAACCTTTTGAACCTTTGATCAACTCTTAATCTCTAACCACGATCTCAATGCTTGAACTGCAGTTTTTCTGCCTGTTCCTTACTGTAGAAGAAATCACCCTCAACTTAGACATGTGGGAAGATAGGATGCCCAACCTTTGGGCATTGGAAAGAGAGGAGGAAGAGGAGATGGCATGCAGATAGAGAGAGGGAGGTGATCTGAATTCTCAATTCAATTAATTTTAAAATCCTAGGAGACTATCTCTTATATAGACCTTTTCTTGATTCTAAATCAATCTTCAATCAATCTAAAAAGACTAGTCCTTATCATATAAAGATTTACCTTTTAATCTAATTTTTTTAAAAAAAAATCAGATCTAATTGGAAAGATCTTCACCTCTTTTGGTAAGTAGATGGGGCGCCCCACATCAAAATAAGCAAATTGAGTGGGTGCCCTCATCAAAAAGGGGCAAGTAGTTGAGGCGCCAACTCTTGGTGCCCCTCTAGGGTTTTTGCATACAAGAGAGGGGACGTAGCCCCTCTCTCTCCTTCCACACCAAGGCAAAAGAGGGGGTGGGCCCCTCTCTCTTTCTCATGCCACTCCAAGGGATTGCGCCCCTTGGACTTTCCAAAAAGGGAAGGTTTGCACCTCCTCTCTTCTTTCCAATAATTATATGTCATATAAAGAAATAATAAGAAAAAAATGAGGAGATTAGTTTGCCAATTCATTGACTTGATCCAATCTTTTTGGGCCTTCAAATAGGTGCCTAGCTAAATTCAAATCAAAATAAATTTAGATTAGGTTCAAGACTTTGGATTTGATCCAATCCTTATCTAATAAGGAATCGAAGTTAAGAGAAGAATTGAGTTTAACCATGTGCTAGCATGATTCTCTTAAATCCAATAGAATTCAATAAATTCTAATCCAATTAGAACTTCACAAGTCTAATTAGTTAATTCAAGATTAAATTTCTTAATTTGTAACCCCATAGGTTCCATTCTATGTGGTAGTGAGATATATTGTGATCACCATCATAATATCATCGAAACTCTTTTCGATGGATTGGAATAATTTTAGCTCTATCCTTCGAGAATCATCGATCATCAAGATGATGTTCGATGAGTCTTATAATCTACCAATGATATCTAGCAGTATGTAGTGACAATCCAGTAGAATGAAAGTGTGAATCTCTAGGTGCAGTTATCATATAATTCAATCCTTCTATTATGAGTCCCGACTTGACGAAGGTCATGAAGAACTTGTCAGATCCCATCATCAGTCATATACTAGATTGGCTCGACTTAAATTTATTTGTGAATCCCATGAAAATTCTTTGTCAGTATTCACTTACTTTGGTCAAAGACTTTCTGAACTCAGTCTCACAAATCGCATAGAACTTCTCTTTTTCTATCAAGATCGATAGATTTCATCTAGGTGCATCCTACTCCTAACAACGAATCTGACCTATTGTAGCCAACATACACAGCAAGGACTCAAATGGTTAGGGATCAAGAAAATGTATAATCAAACTCAGTAGTCTTGTTGTAAATAGTCGATGACACCACAGGTCAAAAGACTACTCACATAACTACAGCATTGATATAATCACTGATGAGTGAGTAGACATCCAAGTAGTTTCTCATGATGATCACACTCAGTGCAAGTTATCTCTAACAACCACCCGCACTCTCATCTTAATATCCCTATACTGTAGATCCGAGACTCATCTGTCCATAAGAGAGGTGAATCATGCATCGATCTTAAATAGATTGATCACTGTCTTTCGTGATAATTTTTTGATCGGAAGTATTTAGAAACTCACCATTAATTAATGTATATCTCAAATTTTCAACATCTTGAGAATATATAAAATTATCTGTGTTAATTTTTAGGATAAATCATGGACATATAAACATGATTGGAATAAAAAAATCTCTTATTAATAATAAAAGTGTTACAAGTACAAAAATAAATCCTAAAAATAAAAAATGTGTCAGTCAATAATTGACTTTTAAGGCACTTATCTAACAATTGCCATTCCTCCTACTTATGTTTTGAGTTGAGGCATTGGCTGGCAGGTGAGCTGGTAACTTGTTTTGGTAAGCTGATCATGTTTCCATTTTGGTTTTCTAAATTCTATAGCTTGTAGTTGTATCCTTGCTCTACCCGATTCTCTCTTTAGATGAGCCATAGTACGAGGTGTTACTTTATTCTTGAATTAAAACAGTAAACTAAATGACCAACAAACACAGACATGCTGATAAAGATAGTTTCAATGCAAGCTGTTTCAAAGTCACAAGTAGACTTCTATAAATAGTTAATAGAAAAGTAGGTTTTTGATAAATTAGTTCTTCATTCAATTGGAGCAACAAATCATGGTAACATAAGCTCTATTCTATCATGAAGTTAAACTTAGGAGCTTGTGGAATGTTAGCATGCTATAGGGTAGAGGAAGGATAGGAATTAAAGTTCAGGAAGGTAGTGCCAACAAAGAAAACTAGTTATATATGTAAGCACACCTCTCATGCTTTCCATGCATGTCACTGTTGGTAGTATGAATAGCAACCTAGTTTATAAATAGGAGTTATGTGAACAAGTAAAACTTTAATGAAACATGCTGTGGGCACTCATATTGTTTGGTGGAAAGATTATTTATATATTTATATACATGTATTTTTAATACTAACTTAAGCTTTAAAATGATATATATATATATATATATATATATATATATATTTTTTTTTTTTTTTTCTTTTCTTTTCTTTTCTTTGCAGATTCAGGCTGGAGATACGATGGATGGTGCCAAGGAAAGATAGAGATTGTCTTGCTGATGGCTTCATAAGTTGATAAACTTTCAGATTTTGCAAAGTTAACTTTAGTATCATCTATTTAAATTTACGTTATTCTCTTTGTGGTATAGTAAAATGAGCTTAGAACTTATGTATAAAGTATAAGAGATTAGCTGGAACTTGTTTATTCCATATTTTAAGCTTTGGTATTTATTTTTTTTTTTTATATTCAAAAATCTGATGGTGTATAGCCTTGTTCTTTAGATTTTGATAAAACTAAAAAAGTTGTTGGGATAATTTTTTTGAGACTATCACTATATATGTTCAGTTCTCTTTAATATAATCGTGAAGATTATCTTATTTGTAGTTGTTTTTTTTCTTTGAAGCTACTTGTCTTCATATATTATTCAGTATTACAGGATACTTAAATAAGTTATCAATACACCATTTTTGTTTTTATTTATTATTACAGGTGATCCATGTTTTAAAATTGGATAGGATAGTAACATTTAAAAGTTAATTATATATCCATATTTTATTATTGATAGTAGAGGTCCATTTATACCCACGCTTCGATAACTCCCATGAATTCTGATTTGTATATATTTAGTTACCCACATTTAATAAAGGAGGATGTACACTAGGTCTATATCCACATCTAAACTCTCACCTATGTTAGATGTTACATGACTAAAGCAGAGTTACACACGGAAAGAAAAAATATGGGTATAAGCTACACCCACATCGGACATACCCATATTTAACCAAATGTATGTACCAACATGGGTGTAGGCGTATCCCCACCTTTTTTAGGCTTTTATCCATGCATCTTTCACATGAATGTATCTCAGTTTTCTTGTAGTATCCTCAAAAGAGGAGGAAGATTAGAGCATACCAAGGTTGGGTGATCGCTTAGGATCGGAACCGGATGATGAGACACCTACTACAGGCCTTGCACTACAGCAGTTAGTACTTGGACTTACTGCATGAACTACTAGAACTACTCAATAGTGATGGTCGAGGCAATCGATACCTCCGGATCATTTAGATCTTGATGACCCTAGTTAGGGTCAGCGGGTTCCATAGGAATCCTTGGGAGAGTGGCGGCCACCGCCATTAGGGTCTTTTTGTTCTTCATACTTGAAAAATGGAAGATGAAAAGTTCAAGACCTTAGATATGGGCCAAGGTCCTTCCTTCAGCATCAATTTATTGCCATCGGGGAGTCTAGCGAGCTTAGGCCATTGAGCGGGTGTTGGGAGAGCAGCGGTTGTAGGACAGCTGGTTAAGATCTTTGAAGCAAGGTGCTAGTGTTGGATCCTCAATTGATCCCTCG
Organism: Elaeis guineensis; assembly: GCF_000442705.2. Classification (NCBI taxonomy): domain Eukaryota; kingdom Viridiplantae; phylum Streptophyta; class Magnoliopsida; order Arecales; family Arecaceae; genus Elaeis; species Elaeis guineensis. The sequence continues at coordinate 116,659,532 of NC_026000.2, read as the reverse complement.
AGGCGATCCTACAAAACCACTGAGCATAGGAAAGTCCTCTGGCCCAGGGGTTCTTGATGATGGATCTTTCGATACCTAAGTTAATCTCTTGTAGAAGTAAACAAAAGAGGTCTAAGCTGAGATAGAGAGTGGATGTTGTGTCAAGTATAAAGTATGAAAAGCTAATGATGGAGAGTGGAGGATGGAAGGTGATGAATGGTGTGTAGAGGATGCAGGATGGTAGATGGAGTGCGGAGAGTGGCAAACTCAGAGTTCTGTGAAGGAGTCGGATTTTAGTTTATATGGAATCCATCTTCGAGAGACGGCATGCGAGGTAGGTGTTTCCTTATCTGGAGAGTCCTAGTAAAACAATTTTATAGATAGAGATGGATACCTAGTGCCTTCAAGGAAATACATTGTTTGCCGGAGAACAGCGGTTATAGAGATGTGCTCTAGCTATGAGGGAATAATGGCATGAGCATCTCAAGATTGTTGAGATCACGGATCTTGCTTAGTAGAGGAGGGAATAAAGCAGCGAGGGGCTGAGCCACTTATCGTTTTGCAGATAGAAGGCTTTAGAATTTCTCTAGCACTATGGTCATAAAAGATCACATGGCTGAGGCTCGAGAATTGCTCCATCATCCTCCACGAAGGACATGTATCAAGCTTCCACTAGATCGTCGGTGTCATGATGGACGGTTTGTCTTAGGATGTATTAAGAGCCATTCATTGAGATTGGCCCTACAAAAAATACATATTTTTTTGATAAAATGAATGAACTAATTAATTAATGAGTATGTACACATGTATAAAAATTAAAAAATAAAATACCCAAAAATTGGCACAAAAGATGTATTGAAGAATCCCATGGTATATATATATAGGTGTGACTGGTCCACAAAATCAAACATAGCCAGAAGCACGTTTATCTCGAAGCTCCAAAACCATCTCTTGTTTTTTACCAAAAGAAACAGAAAATAATCTCTTTTGTGTTGACCAATCAAATGAAACAGGATTCGTCAGTTTTCTTGGTCAATAACAGCATCTGTTAATTTTGACGTAGCAGACAATGATTACTAGCTAGCCTTTGTCCGGCAGAATTTTTAGATATATATATAGGTGTGACTGGTCCACAAAAGTCAAACATAGCCAGAAGCACGTTTATCTCGAAGCTCCAAAACCATCTCTTGTTTTTTACCAAAAGAAACAGAAAATAATCTCTTTTGTTTTGACGAATCAAATGAAACAGGATTCGTCGGTTTTCTTGGTCAATAACAGCATCTGTTAATTTTGACGTAGCAGACAATGATTACTAGCTAGCCTTTGTCCGGCAGAATTTTTAGACTTATTCCTTCATACCTTGCATTGTAAGAATATACTGTAAATTTGCAAGGATATATTGTAGCAGAAATGATGCATTTTTATAATTTAAAAAGGTTTTGGTTCTATATCATTTGCCATTTGTGTTGATCATTACCCATTTAGAAGTCTGGAAAAGGAAAGCTAAGAAAGCAACCACTACGTATGTGCAAAAACCAATGGGCTAGTATAAATCATCTCAGATACTAAACTCTCTTTACCTTCACCTGAAACTATAGGGAGAGAGAGTCCATCAAAATAGTAAAAGACAGAAAAAAAACAACCACCAGGAACGGTGAAGAATACCACTTTCGCTTTAACGAATCTTATCAACTTTCATACTTCATAAAACAATTAGAGCTGAACACTCCCTTTGTCACGGGCCAAAACAAAACAGTAAAATACCAACTTTAAAATGGAACACAGAAACCAACAGAAGCAACCAGTAGAGCTTAGCGGGAAGCAATGGGCATGCTATGCAGCACCACAGTCTCAACCGTGAGCCCCGGCCCGAACCCAAAGAGCACTCCCCACTCCAAACCCTCACCGGTCGTCGCCAACCCTTCCTCCGCTGACCTCCTCCTCATCTCGTCGAGTATAAACAGCACACAAGCACTTGACATGTTTCCATATTCCTTCAGCACCTCTCTTGTTGCCCTCATCTTCTCTTTCTTGAGCCCCACCTTCTCCTCCACTTGATCCAGTATTGCCGGCCCTCCCGGGTGCGCCACCCAAAAAATAGAGTTCCAGTCATCAATCCCAATTGGCCGTAGAGCCTGAACTAAACTCTTCTCAATGTTCTTCGATATCAGTCCAGGCACATCCTTCAGCAAGTGGAAGGTAAGCCCCACTTCTCTCAAGTGGCCATCGATGGCGCCTTCAGAATCAGGAAGGATGGTCTGGCTAGCTGAGATGAGTTGGAAGAGCGGTCGTTCGATGGCTAGATCGGGATCAGCGCCGACGATCAGGGCTGCAGCACCATCACCAAAGAGCGCCTGACCAACAAGGCTGTCAAGATGGGACTCAGAGGGGCCTCGGAAAAGTGACGGCAGTGATCTCGGAGCAAATAACAAGAACACGAGCATCACGGTTGTTCTCAGCAAGGTCCTTTGCTAGGCGGAGCACGGTGCCACCAGCAAAGCAGCCCTGCTGGTACATCATGAAGCGATTGACGGAGGGGCGAAGCCCAAGCAGCTTGGTGAGTTGGTAGTCGGCCCCAGGCATGTCGACGCCACTGGTGGTGCAGAAGATGAGGTGGGTGATCCGGGACTTGGGTTGGCCCCACTCCTTGATGGCTTTGGTGGCCGCCTCCTTGCCGAGCTTCGGAACCTCGACGACCACCAGGTCCTGTCGGGCATCTAATGATGGAGCCATGTATGCACACATGTTGGGATTCTCCTTCAGAATCTCCTCCGTTAGGTGCATGTAGCGCTTGCGAATCATTGACTTATCACCTGCCATAGATCGATTGCTGTAGTTTCAGTAATCGTATATAACACTTTATGGGTTTTATTCTAATTAGTTAAGAGACACAAAGTTTTTCCTTTTTTTTTTTTTGATGATATTCATTTGTTTCTGATTCAAAAAAACCTGTTATAAGGAAGCACATGGAAGAGAATGCACTGCTATGAGAGTATGGCTGCAGTTTTGATAACGATTACATGCATGTTCTGATTTACAAGCCTATTATAATATGGTAGGTGGGAAGAGGTTGACATTTTCTCCCTTGCCTGTTTAGCATTACACACCATGACTCGGCAAAACAATCCTATATCCATTTATTCGCGAGCCAGTAAAAGTACCTATCATGACTGCAAATTCCAATTATCTGAAGTGCAACTTTTTTCAGAAGCTAGTAAATCTAAAAGCCCAAGGTCATTCTCGCTGTGGAACAGCTCAGCTCATTTCTTATCCAGTTTGGCACTACATGCATGCTGTTTCTTAGTTTAATCTTTATTTATATATCTCACCCAAAACGCACTTTTTGAATGGATGGACTCTCACTCAATGCTCAAATCGAACTTTGCACTCTCTTTATCACTTCTCCTCCACCCCATGCAAGCTTATTGAACATAAATAGACATGCATATAGCTATAGACTTACACATTCTCTTAAATTTCTCCCTGAGGTCGGTGAGATGCTCGCTGTTGGTGATTCGAAAGTAGTAATCGGGGTAGTCGGCCTGGTACACGGCATTAGCAGGGGTGGCGGTGCCGATGGCGAGCACCGTCGCTGGTCCCTCGGCCCTCTGAGCCTCACGGATCTCCTCCACGGTCATCGACATGGCTTCTTCAATCAAAATTTAGCTCAAAGAGGAGAGAAATAATAGAAGCGGAAGAGCTTGGAATGGTGGGAGAGGAGAGCAGTGGGTGAAGCTTTATAGGTGTGGGTAGGTTGGGACTTGGGAGAGAAGGGTAGATGGGTCAACGCGTGGCGTTACGCCGTGCGGTCCGAGGCTCGGTGGATGGCCAGCCTGACGTGGTATATACGTTAACAATGGGTTGGTGGCGGCGTGACGGTTCCCATCCCGATCAGCATCTCCGGGCGTATACCGTAGAAAGCACCGGGTTGTCCGAAACCAATACTAGAACGGATTTAACCGTTGACTTGGGATGCAATATTGAAAAGTGTTGATGTGTTATGAATGACTAGATAGCTGGAGTGAAATTGCAAAGACCCAGATACTTTGGTATCAGAATGGTTCATCAGAAAGTTATTTATTTTTATATTTAATGATATAAATTATTTAAAATATTCATCAATAATTTTATAAAAATAATCAAAATAAATAGAGAATATTAATTAAATACATAATTCATTATCATGATTGTTGGTGTTTAGCCATTAAAAATTAAATATTGGTAGGTATTAAATGACGACCACTGAAAAGCTTCGAGAAATAGAATTGCACCATTGCAAAATGTCCGTTGCTTCAGTGCACACTTAATGAAAGTCATTCAGATCTTTAAGTGTCATCTGTGTGAACTCAGACATAATTGTGGGAACTTTCTCGCACAAACTTTTGATCTCTTTGTTTTCCGACAAACATGTTTTATACTTCCTTCTATCCTAACAAACAACTAAGCTAGACTCTTTTTTGGAATGGAATATATGAAGATATCTAATGCTGCTCTTCTTTACATCGATCAGCTGTACATACTCTTTTTATCAGTCTATCAGCTATTCCACGAGAGCTTCTCCCTCCACTATTTTGAAAATGAACTATGTCAATTCTGCACTGGAACACTAGGAAATCAGATAAACCAAATAAGAGGCACTACAGGAAAAATGGTCATTAACGACGCTATTAATGGTCATTAACGACGCTTTAAAGCATCGCTATTTCTCTTTACGACGCTTCGAAAAGCGTCGGCAAAGCGTCGCCTATGTAAGAGTGGAGACGAACAGCGCCGACGCTTTTTAAAAGCGTCATTATTTTTTAACGACGCTTTAAAGCGTCGTAAAAATTAACATTAATGGCGCTTATAAGCGTCGTTAAACTTGTCTTAATGACGCTTATAAGCGTCGTTAAATATATTTTTAACGACGCTTTAAAGCGTCGCAAAAAGCAATTTTAACGACGCTTTAAAGCGTCGCAAAAAGCAATTTTAACGGCACTTTTTAGCGTCGTTAATGACTCTGCGTCATCCACTCTACCAAGACGCTTTTCGAAGCGTCGGCTTTTTGTCTTTAACGACGCTTATAAGCGTCGTTAAAATAATTTTAACGACGCTTATAAGCGTCGTTAAAGGTTTTAAGAGAAAAAAAAAATACAGGTATTATCTACAAAAAAAAAAAAGAATCCAATACATTCCTGTACGAAATTATATCAATTATTCGAACATAAACCTGTACAATCACCACATTCACATTCACACCTGTACAATCACCATCATTCACATCAAAAGCAAACTTAAATAGAAAATTTAACCAAACCAAAAGATAATATTTTATATAAATAAAAATAAAGTACTAATCGTCCATTACAATCAAGAGTAATATAAATAAATATAAAAATATAATAAAAATAAAATAATATCAATCTGCAGGCGGATGGTCGTCGTTGTCTCCACGTGACGTGCCGCTATCTCGACGGGTGCCTGATATGCCAGGAGCCTACAAGAAACATATCAAAAGCATGATTTGCATATCTATAAATAAAAATATATAAATCATTAAATTAATACAAATATATATATTTAATATTATGTGTTTACCTGAGATGAACCATACATCTCTAATAAAGATGTAAGGCGATCAATCTGTCCCCTCATGGCCTGCATCTCGGCACGGCTCTGTCGCATCTCCTCCATCTCAGCGGCACGACTCTGTCTAATCTCCTGTATCTCCGCCTCGAGTCTGCGAACGCGTGAATCCTGAGCATCTGCTGCAGCATACTGCGTATATCTACTAACCTCAGATAACTGAGTGGGGGTGACTCCTACTCCATAACCCCTCACTCGGCCGTAGCGCTCTGGTCCCATCAACTCTGTGAACACCTCGGCCTCGATACGGTTCTGCTGCGTAGATGCTGCGGACTCGTCGTCACGCTCCGCAATGAGAGATGTAGCCCTCTCCTGTATTTTTTTTTGAAAACAAGAGTTATACATTAATAGCTAACAAAATTAAATTTAAATCACTGCAAAAAATATAATATTAATTGTTGGTGCAAAAATCCGCCTGCGCCGGAGAAGCTGGAGTTGAGGAAGCCGCGGTCGCCGTCGGGACCTGCAAGGGAAGTCTAAACCGGAGGTGGGGTTGCTCCGGCAAGACCCTCCGACGCTCAAGTCAGTTCTCTGCCTCAACAAGAATGGAGTGCTCGAACGGAGAGTTTAGCAGAGTTTTGAGGTAAGGCAAAAGAGCTTAAAGAATAACGTATCTGAGTCCCCCTTTTATAGGCGGGGGAGGCAACGGACTGATGGCAACGTTTGTAACCGCCTGGTAGTGGGCCGCCCACGGTCAGGGGAATTGATTGCGAAAGATAATGGAGCAGACACGTGGGCATCACCTCGACCCGCCACGTGGAATCTGTTATGAGGGCTGGAGCAGCGTCCGTCGTCAGGAGAATCGCGTGGTATCCGTCGCAGGAGGTGGAGCAGGTTCGTGGCCGTCACTGTGGCCTGCCAGGGGATAGTGGAGCTGTGCGGAGTCCGCCACAGGAAGTGGAGCAGGGCGGCTATGGCTACTGCGGCTTGTCAGGGAATGATGATACTGCGCGGAGTCCGCCACAGGAAGTGGAGCAGGGCGGCTATGGCTACTGCGGCTTGTCAGGGAATGATGATACTGCGCGGAGTCCGCCACAGGAAGTGGAGCGGGGTCGTGGCCGTTTTGAGGGCCTGTCAGGGGGCGTGGATCTGTCGATTGAAGCTCGGTAACGGCCGGAGCCCGATTTCTGTTGAGGTCCGGGTGAGGCCCTCCGGGCGGTAGGGGTCGTGAGCGGAGCCCGGCTCCCGTAGAAATCCGGGCGGAGCTGTTCTGATGTTGGCGGCGGAGCCCGGCTCCCGTAGGAGTCCGGGCGGAGCTGCAACTGCTGTCGGTGGTGGAGCCCGGCTCTCGTAGGAGTCCGGGCGGAGCTGCGCTGCAAACAAAGTTAAGGGTGAAACCCGGCTCTGATAGGAGTCCGGATTGAGCCTACCAGCAGTTGATATTGAGAGCGGAGCCCGGCTCCCGTAGGAGTCCGGACGGAGCTGCACTTGCTGATGGCGGTGGAGCCCAGCTCCCGTAGGAGTCCGGACGGAGCTGCACTTGCTGTCGGCGGTGGAGCCCGGCTCCCGTAGGAGTCCGGACGGAGCTGCACTTGCTGTCGGCGGTGGAGCCCGGCTCCCGTAGGAGTCCGGGCGGAGCTGCACTTGCTGTCGGCGGTGGAGCCCGGCACCCGTAGGAGTCCGGGCGGAGCTGCACTTGCTGTCGGCGGTGGAGCCCGGCACCCGTAGGAGTCCGGACGGAGCTGCACTTGCTGAGGGCGGTGGAGCCCGGCTCCCGTAGGAGTCCGGGCGGAGCTGCACTTGCTGTCGGCGGTGGAGCCCGGCTCCCGTAGGAGTCCGGACGGAGCTGCACTTGCTGATGGCGGTGGAGCCCGGCTCCCGTAGGAGTCCGGGCGGAGCTGCACTTGCTGTCGGCGGTGGAGCCCGGCTCCCGTAGGAGTCCGGGCGGAGCTGCACTTGCTGTCGGCGGTGGAGCCCGGCTCCCGTAGGAGTCCGGGCGGAGCTGCACTTGCTGTCGGCGGTGGAGCCCGGCTCCCGTAGGAGTCCGGACGGAGCTGCACTTGCTGATGGCGGTGGAGCCCGGCTCCCGTAGGAGTCCGGGCGGAGCTGCACTTGCTGTCGGTGGTGGAGCCCGGCTCCCGTAGGAGTCCGGGCGGAGCTGCACTTGCTGTCGGCGGTGGAGCCCGGCTCCCGTAGGAGTCCGGGCGGAGCTGCACTTGCTGTCGGCGGTGGAGCCCGGCTCCCGTAGGAGTCCGGACGGAGCTGCACTTGCTGTCGGCGGTGGAGCCCGGCTCCCGTAGGAGTCCGGACGGAGCTGCACTTGCTGATGGCGGTGGAGCCCGGCTCCCGTAGGAGTCCGGGCGGAGCTGCACTTGCTGTCAGCGGTGGAGCCCGGCTCCCGTAGGAGTCCGGGCGGAGCTGCACTTGCTGATGGCGGTGGAGCCCGGCTCCCGTAGGAGTCCGGGCGGAGCTGCACTTGCTGATGGCGGTGGAGCCCGGCTCCCGTAGGAGTCCGGGCGGAGCTGCACTTGCTGATGGCAGTTCCGCCGTGGGTTCCGGCTGTGGGTATTTTATACCCAACACCAGTTCCCCTACATCCGAGTTTTGAATTTCAAACGAAGGAAGTACACAGAAGTACAGCCGGAACCGTCCCTTCGAATCCCGTGCCCCGCCGCTCCCAGATATTTTCGCATTAAATGAGCGCGTGCCGGAGTCTTTTCGAATTGGGGCGATACGAGGGGACGCTTCGAAGACCCCGCAGGTACGCTGGCCTAGGTACGGTGCAATTATGACCCTGCCAACCGCCAGCCGCCTTCAGCCGTCTGCCACGGGGAGTGGGACACGTGTCGGATGCGGACTGGCCAGGGGGGATTCGATATCATTATGGCGCCGGATCCCAGGGTCTATTTAAACCCGTCCTCCCCCCTTCAGGCGCCCCACTCCGTTTCTGATTTCTTGCTGGCGTCTGTCACCTCCCCGAGGGTCTGCTCTAGCGAACGCCCTCTCGAGCCGTAGGCGCCTTCCGTTTCTCGCTCCCCAGGCCCCCAGAGCAAGATAGGTTAGTGCCCACCTTCTTCTTCTTACCGCCTAGGGTCCTCTCCTCCTTTCGCTTCTTTTGTGTCTTCTCCTGAGTTGACCTCCGGCGTCTCCCTCCCTTCTCGACTTGCTTTTCTAGGGTCCTTTAGGTTCTCCCCCAAAGAAAAATGTCTTCCGATTCTTCTGCCCCTGTAAGTTCTGGGAGTTCTTCTGCTTCAAACCCCCAGGCCCCTGTCTCTGCGGACGAACCCGCGTTCGGGGCAGGGCCTCGCCCGGTTTTCGCACCGGGCGCCATTCCTTGTTCGTTGACTTCGGACGAACTTCTCCTGATAAGGGCTCGGTACAGGGTCCCTTCAGAGTATGACCTGGAGCTCCCTGGCCCCTCTGATCGGGCCAGCGCTCCCCCTCCTGGTCGCTTTTGTTTGTACCAGGAGGCATTCCGTGCCGGACTCCGGCTTCCGCTTCCTGCTTTTGTTGCCGCCTTCTTTCGTTTCTTAGACATTTCTCTCGCCTCAGTCGCCCCGAATTCTTTTAGGTTTTTGATAGGGTTTCTCTCTCTCTGTCATATAGCCGAGGTCCAGCCTTCCCTCTCCCTGTTCAGACATTTCTACACCTTCAAACGCCATCCTTCAGCGAAGGATTGGTGGTACTTCTCCCCCTAGTTCGGTAAGAAGGGGTTGCTGAAGGGCGCCCCTTCTTCGATTCACAACTGGAAGAGAAAATTTCTCTTCATTTACTGTCCGACCCTGGAACTGGGCCTGCCCCCTTGGGGGTCTCTGAGGGATTCCGTCCGCCGGGCTCCCAGCCTGGGAGAGGACGACCTTCAGGCCGCCCAGAAGCTCCTGAGTTACCCCGCTCCTTCCCTTCCAAACCTACTGAGGGAGCAGCTTCTCTTCAACATCGGCCTGAGCCCTCAGGATCCAGCAAGTATACATCTTTCCTTTTCTTGTCTTCTTCTTCCCTCTCTTTCTTTCTCTCTCCTTTTTCCTCTTTTCTCTTTCTCTTTTTTCTTTCTTCTTCTTCTTTTTTTTTTTTTTTTTTTTTTTTTTTTTTAGCAATGGACGCCGAAGCCACACGGATGCTCGCCAAGGCTATGAGAGCCCAGAAAAGGAAGGGCGCGACGACTTCTGGCTCGACGAAGAGGGCCAGGGTGGAGGAGACGAGCTTGGCCGCGCCCGTCCAGGCGACCCCGGCAATCGACATTCCTTCGGATGCCGAGCCAGCGGCCCCCCGGTCCGCCCCGCGGAGGCGCCCGCCGCGGGGAGGAGGAGAAAATCGATGGCCCACAGGCCGAGCAGCCACCGAGCTGCTGCAGACGAGTCCGTCTGCTCCGAGGGGGGATCGGAGAACCCCTTCAACGACAAGGCTCTGATCCGTCGGCTGCTCGATGGTTGCATTCTGTCCGATGTCGTGGAGAGGATCGACCGTACCGATCCCGAGCAGCGGGCCTGGGACACCTTGGGGTCCTTTCTTGAGGTAAGCAGAATTTTACTGGCACAGTTGCTCGGTCTTCATTGTGATTCTCTATCTGTCCCTGCAGATCGGGCACCAGCTCTTCGCCTATGTCGAGGCGTCGGGCCGCATGAGAAGGGATCTTCTTCGGACGGAGGAGCGCTGCCAAGACGAGGTTGCTCGTCTTCAAGCGAAGACGACCGAGGTGGCCGCCCTCCGGGAGACACTGGAGAGAGAGAGACAAGATCGGGAAGAGGAAAGACGAGTCCGGGAGGAGGAGAGGCGAAGCCTGGAGGAGTCGACAAGGAAGGCGGAGGCCGAGGTCGCCCATCTGGCCGAGCAAACTCCGGTTCTAGTCTCGGAGGCCAGGACCCTTGCGGTGGAGGAGTTCAAGACCTCCGCGGAGATGAGGGAGCTGAACGTCCAGTTCGGCCTGGAGGCGTTCACCAAGGGGTTCGAGCTCTGCCGAGAGAGGGTGGCCAGCAGATATCCCGACCTTGATCTCGGCTTTTTGGAGGAGTCTGACGACGAGGCCGCCCCTTCGTCCGCTGCTGCCGCAGTCGCGCCCCCTGCGCCGAGCTCTCCACCCCCTGCCCCCGAGGTCTGAGACCTCCGATCTTGTATCTTTCTTTTGTCGCCATATTTCCTTTCCGCTTGTCTTCAAAATTAATCAATAAAGTTGAATTTCTTATTGTGGATGGCCTTTCCTTCCCCCTGCTCCTTCTTTTCTGCCTTTCTTCTTGTAATAAGTTGGTCTTTGACGTTTGCTTCTTCCGATGGCAGTGTCCCGCCGAAGCACTCCCCTTGCCCCTGGGGATCCCGCTGAAGTCAACTATCCAACGGCTAAAAAAGGAGGTCCTCCACCTGACGAAGAAGTTGAAAAAGTCGGAGGACGAGCTCCGCAAATCGAAAAAATGCTATTCCGAGGCCGCCGCTGAGGCCGCCCACTTCAGGAGTCTCCAAGTGAAGGCAATCATGGACTACAGCCGGAGGAAGGCGAACTTCGCAAAGGAGCTCGAGGAATGCACGAAGAGCGCCAGCGACCGAACTTGGGCTCAAGAAGCCAGGATCAGCGCCCTTAAGGTGGAGCTGTCAGCTGCGAAGAGGAGGATCGGCCAACTGGAAGGGAACTCATCTCGACTCACAGTGCAGGACGAGCAGATATGGTCACAAAAAGTTTCCGACCTCCAGAAGCAGCTTCAAGATGCCGAGGTGAGCCACGACGTGCAGCGGGCCAACTGGCGCCAGCAGGTAGAAGAGTACAAAGGGAGATTCCGTCGGGCGGCGGACGAGGTTGTTCGTCTCCAGGGGCAGTTGGTTACTAGGGCGCAGCTTGCTAACGCCCAAGATACCGAAGAGCTCCAAGCCCTGAGAGGCACTGTTGAAGGGATTTCCGTCTCCCTTAGGGAGAAGACAGCCGAGCTTCAACAAGTAAAAATCCAACTGGGGCTTGAGCGGAAGGCCGTCGCGGACGCAGAGGCGGAGTCCGAAGTTTTGCGGAAGTGGCATCGGGAAGCGGAGGCTGAGAGCCGGCGACTTCGTCAGGCGCTCCAGGATATGCTGCAAAAGAAGGAAGAACTAGAGGAAATGGTGGAGAGCCTGAGGTAGCCCTGGTTGAGGGATGGAGGTGATCACCCTAGGTTAGAGGGAGCAGGACCTCCTTAGAGTTCTTTTGTAGTCACCCCCTTTTTGTAGCTGCCCTTTTTTTTCTTGTCGTTTTGTCCCTCTTTCTCTGGCCGTCCTGGCCCTGTAGTACATATATCGAAAATGAGGAAAAAGCATTTTGTGTTACCTTATCCGCACGTAGCACCAATATTGTCGTTCGTTGACCCTTTCTCGTCGTTTGGCCTGTTTGGCTTAGAGGTCGTCGTGGGAAGGGGCTCTTCCCTTCCATCTGATCTCGTCATGTGGCCAAGCCTCGCCACCATTCTTAACCCTTGCTGGCGAAGTAGCGGATGGAGCCCGGCTTTCTTGGCGGTGGAGCCCGGCTCCCGTAGGAGCCCGGGCGAAGCTTTCCTGGCAGCGGAACCTGGCTCCCGTAGGAGTCCGGGCGAAGCTTTCCTGGCGGCTGAACCCGGCTCCCGTAGGAGTCCGGGCGAAGCTTCCTTGGCGGCGGAACCCGGCTCCCTTAGGAGTCCGGGTGAAGCTTCCCTGGGCGGTGGAACCCGGCTCCCGTAGGAGTCCGGGTGAAGTTTACCTTAGCGGCGGAACCCGGCTCCCGTAGGAGTCCGGGCGAAGCTTCCCTGGGCGGTGAAACCCGGCTCCCGTAGGAGTCCGGGTGAAGTTTACCTTGGCGGCGGAACCCGGCTCCCTTAGGAGTCCGGGCGAAGCTTCCCTGGGTGGTGGAACCCGGCTCCCGTAGGAGTCCGGGTGAAGTTTACCTTGGCGGCGGAACCCGGCTCCCGTAGGAGTCCGGGCGAAGCTTCCCTGGGCGGTGAAACCCGGCTCCCGTAGGAGTCCGGGTGAAGTTTACCTTGGCGGTGGAACCCGGCTCCCTTAGGAGTCCGGGCGAAGCTTACCTTGGTGGCGGAACCCGGCTCCCGTAGGAGTCCGGGTCTTCCATTTTGCTTGAGCCGGCGCGAGGTTCTCGTTATCAGCCTGGCTTGTGGGGGCGCGTTAGGGCGCTATAAGGCCTCTCCCCCCTCCGGTCTAAAAGAACCGGGCCTTCAACTTTGCTCATGTCAGGACGAGGTTCTCCTCCTATTCCTGACATGGCTGTGGGGCACATTAGGGCGTTGCAAGGCCTCTCCCCCCATCCGGTCTAAAAGAATCGGGCCTTCGACTTTGCTCAAGTTAGGGCGAGGTTCTCCTTCTGTCCCTAACAGGGCTGTGGGGGCACATTAGGGCGTTGTAAGGCCTCTCCCCCATCCGATCTAAAAGAACCGGGCCTTTGACTTTGCTCAAGTTAGGGCGAGGTTCTCCTCCTGTCCCTAACAGGGCTGTGGGGGCACATTAGGGCGTTGTAAGGCCTCTCCCCCCATCCGGTCTAAAAGAATCGGGCCTTCGACTTTGCTCAAGTTAGGGCGAGGTTCTCCTCCTGTCCCTAACAGGGCTGTGGGGGTACATTAGGGCGTTGTAAGGCCTCTCCCCCCATCCGGTCTAAAAGAACCGGGCCTTCGACTTTGCTCATGTCAGGACGAGGTTCTCCTCCTGTTCCTAACATGGCCGTTGTTTTTGGAGGGGTCATATCCAGTCATAATACATCCGCGTTAAGTAGGAGGAGCGCGTTAGCTAGAAAGAAAAGTAGATTCAAAATGAAATAGTAAGCAATACATTTACAGTTCTCCCGCTCCTCCTAGAGGCCCTCCGGCGATGGAGTCGATGGTCCCGATAGGAGGCCGGTCCCCGGGCTGCTCCTCCCTTTGCTTGATGTTGATGAGGGACTCCGAACCCTTTCTGGGACATCGGCTGCTGACAAAATGGGCCACGAATTGGTGGCTCATTTGATCAAAGGAGAATACGGTACCCGGTTTTAGAGCCGAGTACCAGTTTCTTGCTGCTCCCTTCAAGGTAGACGGGAAAGCCCGGCACAAGATGGCGTCAGGGGCACCGTGGAGCAGCATCATCGTTCGAAAGGCCTCCAGATGATCGACCGGGTCTGACGTCCCGTCGTAGCTTTCGAACTGAGGAAGCTTGAAATTCGGCGGGATCGGTTCCTGCATAATCATTTGGGAGAAGGGAGGGTCAGTGCAGATATCCTCACCGTAAGCGGGAGGCGCATGGCGGAGTTCTTCGATCCGTCGGTTCATCTCCTGGAGCTTCCGGTCCAGGAAGTCCTCTCGACTTCGAGTCTCGAGGGTCCTCTGGCAGAACGGGGCAGGGATCTTCCAGGGGTGGAGTCGTGGTCCGATTGAGGGCTCTCCACCCTTGGATTCGCCTTCCCGGGGAGGACGGGGCGACTGGCCCAGGTGGCCTGCCCCACCGCCGGGTTCTGACATTCCGGAGATGCCCCTTCCGAATGCGCTGACGCCTGCGGCGGCTGCTGCTGCATTGCCTGTACGGCCTCGATGAGGCCTTTGACCTGCTGTGCCAGCAAGTCAAACTGCTCCGCGCCGACCGCCGTCGCCGAAGGGGGAGGAGGGGCTGGCTGAGAAACGGGAGGGGAGGCCGGAGCCTGAGATCTGGCCGCGGAGGCCGTGGACCGCCGGGTGGACGCCCTGCGCGGAGGCATCGGGTGTCGATCTCGCAGGGGAGGATTAGGAGTAGATAACGGAGAGATGGCCGGAGGCGGCTCCGTTGAGCGCTCCTTCAAGAACAAGGGTGCTGCGAAGACACAGCCCTTCCTCTAGTGCCAATCCTGTTGGTACAAAAATCCGCCTGCGCCGGAGAAGCTGGAGTTGAGGAAGCCGCGGTCGCCGTCGGGACCTGCAAGGGAAGTCTAAACCGGAGGTGGGGTTGCTCCGGCAAGACCCTCGGACGCTCAAGTCAGTTCTCTGCCTCAACAAGAATGGAGTGCTCGAACGGAGAGTTTAGCAGAGTTTTGAGGTAAGGCAAAAGAGCTTAAAGAATAACGTATCTGAGTCCCCCTTTTATAGGCGGGGGAGGCAACGGACTGATGGCGACGTTTGTAACCGCCTGGTAGTGGGCCGCCCACGGTCAGGGGAATTGATTGCGAAAGATAATGGAGCAGACACGTGGACATCACCTCAACCCGCCACGTGGAATCTGTTATGAGGGGTGGAGCAGCGTCCGTCGTCAGGAGAATCGCGTGGTATCCGTCGCAGGAGGTGGAGCAGGTTCGTGGCCGTCACTGTGGCCTGCCAGGGGATAGTGGAGCTGTGCGGAGTCCGCCACAGGAAGTGGAGCAGGGCGGCTATGGCTACTGCGGCTTGTCAGGGAATGATGATACTGCGCGGAGTCCGCCACAGGAAGTGGAGCAGGGCGGCTATGGCTACTGCGGCTTGTCAGGGAATGATGATACTGTGCGGAGTCCGCCACAGGAAGTGGAGCGGGGTCGTGGCCGTTTTGAGGGCCTGTCAGGGGGCGTGGATCTGTCGATTGAAGCTCGGTAACGGCCGGAGCCCGGTTTCTGTTGAGGTCCGGGTGAGGCCCTCCGGGTGGTAGGGGTCGTGAGCGGAGCCCAGCTCCCGTAGGAATCCGGGCGGAGCTGTTCTGATGTTGGCGGCGGAGCCCGGCTCCCGTAGGAGTCCGGGCGGAGCTGCAACTGCTGTCGGCGGTGGAGTCCGGCTCTCGTAGGAGTCCGGACGGAGCTGCGCTGCAAACAAAGTTAAGGGTGAAACCCGACTCTGATAGGAGTCCGGATTGAGCTTATCAGCAGTTGATATTGAGAGCGGAGCCCGGCTCCCGTAGGAGTCCGGACGGAGCTGCACTTGCTGATGGCGGTGGAGCCCGGCTCCCGTAGGAGTCCGGACGGAGCTGCACTTGCTGATGGCGGTGGAGCCCGGCTCCCGTAGGAGTCCGGGCGGAGCTGCACTTGCTGTCGGCGGTGGAGCCCAGCTCCCGTAGGAGTCCGGACGGAGCTGCACTTGCTGTCGGCGGTGGAGCCCGACTCCCGTAGGAGTCCGGGCGGAGCTGCACTTGCTGTCGGCGGTGGAGCCCGGCTCCCGTAGGAGTCCGGGCAGAGCTGCACTTGCTGTCGGCGGTGGAGCCCGGCTCCCGTAGGAGTCCGGACGGAGCTGCACTTGCTGATGGCGGTGGAGCCCGGCTCCCGTAGGAGTCCGGGCGGAGCTGCACTTGCTGTGGGCGGTGGAGCCCCGCTCCCGTAGGAGTCCGGGCGGTGCTGATGGCGGTGGAGCCCGGCTCCCGTAGGAGTCCGGACGGAGCTGCACTTGCTGATGGCGGTGGAGCCCGGCTCCCGTAGGAGTCCGGGCGGAGCTGCACTTGCTGTCGGCGGTGGAGCCCGGCTCCCATAGGAGTCCGGGCGGAGCTGCACTTGCTGATGGCGGTGGAGCCCGGCTCCCGTAGGAGTCCGGGCGGAGCTGCACTTGCTGATGGTGGTGGAGCCCGGTTCCCGTAGGAGCCCGGTTCCCGTAGGAGTCCGGGCGGAGCTGCACTTGCTGATGGCGGTTCCGCCGTGGGTTCCGGCTGTGGGTATTTTATACCCAACATTAATAATGCCGTACATATAAATCTCTCGACTCATCTCGAATAAAAGTACCATCCTGATGAGTATGTGTCATTCGGTAAAACTCTACTTGTCCGGGTTCCCTCCCATGCTCATCCTCCTACACAAATAATTTCAATTTTAAGCAAACAGTTATAATAATTTAAAAAAATATATGAGTATCATGATACAGACATGGTCCACGATACATAATGATATTAGTTATATAAATATTTCAACATAAAAATTAAAAGTTAATTATGAAAGTTTAAGGAACATACAAACTCCTGTCGGAGTCGTGCATAACTTTTCGACCCCGATGTATGAGGAACAGACTGAGCTGCTCGTGCAGCTCTACCAATAGCAGAATAAGTCTGTAAAATAAAGTAAAGAACTTGTTATATATATAATATATAATAAAAATTAATATTTTTATAAAATATTTAGAAAAAAAAGATAATAAACAGATAATATACCTGTGCCCTCTCGGAGAACCAATAATGAACCAACTCCATCCACTGATGAGGGGGTACATCAGGAGGACAATTCCTAGCAACCTCCTCCTCTGTCATACCCTGTCTCATATAGTCCTTCTTCAATTGTGCTCTATATTCTTTCCATTTGCGGTTAAGAGACTTCATTACAAAATCATGAGTGGATGGAGGGAGAACAAACTTGCTCTATAAAAAAAAAGTTAAATGAAATAAATTATATAAATGATTAACAATTAATATACAGTATGGACATCAATTCATTACCTCTATAACTCGGAATAGCTCAACTTTGTACGTTGGAAGCATGTCATTCCATTTTGCATAGCCCAACGGACATAGCTGAGGCCTCCGAGCAACAGTCCCCAAAAATGAAGTCAATAAGCAGGCAGCTTTCTTAATTGGCTGACCTAGCTGATTGCACTCCACAACAATCCTCTCACCCTCACGCATCTGCCACACATCTCGTACTACTGTGGGTCCGCGTCTGGGGCGTACTCTCCCGGATCCGTCTGCAAAAAATACATAAAAGTAACTATATCATAAATATATATAAAATGAAATAAAAAAAAATTACATGAAAGACAATATATACCCTGCACGTGTATCTCATCATCTGGCTGATGAACAGGAGGATCGTGCTGTGCTGATGATGAAGGACAGGGCTCAGAATGCTGGGCAGCTGAACTAGCCTCAGGCTGCTGTGCTGAAGAAGACGTACCGGCCTCTGTCTGTGAAAACTGGAACTGCACACCAGCATATCGTCCCCTACGACGCATGATGTCACCTAGCATTTATATAAATAAAAGATAGAATCAGTTAATATATGGAGTAAAATAATATAATAATTAATGCAAAATATATACATCATAAATAATTATTACCAGTAACAATCAAGCAGTAGTGTTTTCTTCGAATTCTGTTCTAACCAACGTCGTCGTAGCATTTAAATCATCAGCTGGCACAAAATTGTAGGGCATACATTGTGTATAAGTGTCATCGTCATCATCCTCCATTTGGTTTCCCATATCATATAAGTCTCTAGGTTTTGTTTTGATGACAGTAAACCAATCTTTATCTTTTGCGTCTTGTACATAAAATACTTGACGAGCTTGAGATGAAAAAATGAATGGATCATCCTTCAATAACACACCAGTGTGTATCAACCTTGAAAAATTTACAAGTGTAAATCCATTTGCATCTTGTTTCAAACCCCTTGGTGAGTTTATGTCTATCCAATCACATCTAAACAGTACTACTTTAAATTTTTCATAATAATCCAACTCATAGATATCTTTAAGTGCACCATAATAGGATTTTCCTTCCGCTTCCACCATAACACCGCTATTCTGTATTTTTCTAAATTTCTCTCGTTCTCTGGTATGAAATTTAAAGCCATTAATTATGAAACCATTATATCTATTCACAATCTTATTAGGTCCTCGAGCAAGAGCTATTAGTTCATCTGAATTATTTGAAGCCATCAGAAGCTATCAGAAGCTAAGCCAAACCTAACACTGCGAACATCAGAGGCAAAATCAGGATGCCTATCATCAAATGCTTTCCATTGAAGACTATCTGCTGGATGTCTCAACATTCCATCCTTTGTACGTCCTTCATGATGCCATCTCATTCGTGAAGCTGTTTTTGATGATGTATAAATCCTTTTCAATCTAGGTATAAGAGGAAAGTAACGCAATACCTTGGCCGGTTTCTTTTTACTCCGCGTTGCATCCAATTCATTCAGTACATCATCTCGATCTTCTTTTTGTGTTATCCATCTTGAAGATCCACATACATTGCATGACTCTTGATTAGCATTTTCACCCCGATATAACATACAATCTTTCGGACAACTATGAATCTTTTCGTATCCAAGATCCAATTCCTTTACTACTTTCTTGGCTTCATAATACGATGGTGGTAAACGAGTGCTTTCTGGAAATGCATCCTTTAATAACTTGAGCAGCATGGTAAAACTCTTTCCAGACCATCCATTCAAATATTTTATATGAAATAAATGTACAAGAAAAGAAATCTTAGAAAATTTTGTACAACCCGGATATAATTCTTCGTCTGCATCTTTCATTAAGGTGTGATAACGAGCTGTCTCATCATTAGATGTATGTATGGGCTCCTCAACATGCATACGTTCCGTATGCGTACATCCATCAAACATCCCAACTGTTTCTTGTATACTACTGGATTCTCCTAAATTTTGAACATCAAATCCAAAAGCATCTGTGATCAAACCCCTTATATCATCATCTCTTGCAGAATTGTCTTCTAGGCTAGTGGATCCAAAATGAGTCAGGGGTTGGTTACATGATGATGGCAACATAGATTCTCCATGAAAAATTCAGTCGGTGTAACCTCTTAAAAAACCATTCCATACCAAATATTCTTCAACATTTTGTAGATCTAAAGAAGAACTATTTACACATTTTCGACATGGACATAAAATCTTTCCATTCAAACTACTTTTCTCCATACCAAATTTAATGAAGTCATGAACTCCATCTAAATATTCTTTACTATTCCTTGGTTTATTTATCCAACTTTTGTCCATTGTAGGATAAAACTGACTGAACTTGCAATTTATCTAAAAATAAAAAAAATTATACAATCTATATTAATGCAATGAGTAAAAAATATCAGTCATTTCATAAAATTCAAAAAAATAACAGCTACATAAAGTTTACATAGTAAATGCTTGCTATCATCAACTAATAGGTAAAGAAGGTCCTATCCCATTCAGAAAATGCATTAATTCTATAGGTCAATTACAAAAATCAAATGATATGCAACAAGAGCCGAAAAAAATTTCGGCAGCATTTCCTCTTAGTTCTTCCGTATAGGAAGAACAAAAAAAAAATACCATCCAAAATTTATTCCGAACCCTCAGCATACCATTTGATTATGGTAATGACCTATAGAATTACTCACATTTTCCAAACTATCCATACTGGACAATCAATTGATCAATGTACATAATTCTTTTATCCGTACAAAAATAAATAAATGTACGGATACAATAGAATATGTACATTAATCAAAAGATGGGTCTACGTTTCTATGTAATATAATTTTTTTTAAAATTAATTCATAATTAACATTGCCTGGCATTAAATTCACAACCATCACAAAAACATCCATGAAAATCTACTTAGCATGCATTTTAAAATATTGCTAGCCATTTCTGTGATAAATTTTTATATTAATGCAATTTAAAATTATTTAGATAAATTTCAACTCTAGCTATTTCTGTGATAAAAAGTTGCAACTAATACTACAATTTAATGAGAGATTATCAACCAACTTGAATATTTCACAATGATATAGAAAACTATGCACCATGTGCTCATAATCTTCATATAACAGAAAAGATATTTAACTTTTCAATCACAAGAAAATGAAGTCTAATCTGATAAATGGAAAGCTTGATATCTCGCTAGCATTAGGCTAAGAGCCACAAGGAAAAAAAAAACAAGTGTCATTTGATTGGACTGATCAGTAGTATGTGAACATTAGACCATACAAATCAAACAAAGCCACTTTCAACCATAAATACATGTCAAATAAGGACATACAAACTAGATTTGGGTAGTCACATCAATAACTAAAAATGATCACAATCAAAATAAAAGAGCTTTCCTCCACCTTAAATTGAGTCCATGGTAGATGCTAAGTTATCTTATGGGCCTAATTCTCATGCGAAAGTTTAAAATTTAAAGCTAATTAGCTTTTTATCTTGTAAGGTGCTTGATTAGGACATCATATTTTACACAACTTACTAGTTAAAATAAATAAGTTTTATTTTTGCTTTTGAGGAAATCTTAAGTTATATTACTTATTAAGATGAAAAATATTTCAATACTTCAATTATAGTTAATTTAAAATGACCATTTACAATGCGATATCCTTTTTTCTTCTATTTCCGACTTTGTAATGAACTCTATCTCAGAATGCCTTGAGGGAGCTGATAATATCTTTCTAAAAATTTGAGCATCTACGAGGTGGCTTCCAACATCTTGAGAATTTCACCTTCCGATGATACGTAAACTCAATTTGCTTTTTTCAAGATTTCGAATTATTAGAAATGTATCTCCATCCTCATTTTGCAAGGAGGGCTGTATTTATCTGACGAATGTCCTTGATACCAAGACCTCTTTCTCTCCTATGAAGACAAGTGCTTGAACAGTTAACCTTGTAAGAGAAACCACTATAGGATGTTGAGCCCGTCTATAGAAATGACCTTCTGAGCCATTCAATCTTCTTGATAATCTAAACCGGAAGCTTGAAAAGGGACATATAGTATAGAGGAAGTACAGTGATGACATAGTTTTATCCATATGTTTTATCATTCTCGGGCATATGCCAGCTGATATCATGATTAAAACACTCCTGTGGAGGTATCCATATGTCACTTTACTCCCTCCTAGGCTAGCTGTGATTTTGAAAGGATATTCTTTTACAAGGTTCTAAAAACTAAATTTAAATCCAGTTTCCTGTACTTTTCTTTTTATTAAATTCCGTGTAATCTTCCACAATAAAAAAGAAAATATCATTCTAGTGCCATGGTTCCAATTTCAGGACCTTCAAAGAGAAACACATCGTCTTGTCAATGGAATGCACAGAAACCACAATTTTCACTCAGGAGCACGTGTAGATTGCTTGACAAGCTATGGGCATGATGGCCTTGGAATACAGTTTGGATTGCTCTTAGTAATTGTGAAGACCTCTAATTTTCTAAATCCTTTTTAAGTAATTGAGGCTTATTCTTATACTCTAACAGCTTCACTGTATCAAATCTCACAAGCTTCACACATGATCTATCTTTCGAATAAGATTGGGCAATAAATTATTTATACTGTGACTAACTATATTCTGAAACCATGCTTTGCTTGCACCTTAAGTCGTAATCTCACCTCCAAATAATCAAAATTTCTACAAATTAGCTCATAGAAAACCTAACATGCCCAGTGCATTTCATTTGTTCAATTCTTCCCTTCTTTGTGAAGTGCAGCTCACAATAACCCAACCATTTATGATGAATTTTGGGTGGATCATATGTCCGCATTTTTTTTTTTCTTTTTCTTTTTTTTTTATATTTTTTTATTTGGTAAGATAGGAAGGTGGAGGTGTTGAAGAGAAGAGGGGAGGAAAAGAAGACAGATCTAGTCTAAATTTTTTGAAGGTCCAAAGCTTGAACCTAAGAGCTCTGGCCACAAGGGTTGATGCAAGTCTGTATTCTCTCCTGCAATTGGTCATGTGAAAGTTGACAATGCCAAAGCATGTTCCACCAAAATCCAGCATTTGATGATAGGCAAAGGTTGCCAACTTCACCAGAACTTTTTTAAAAAAGGAGGAAGCTTTCCCCTACCCGATCTCAAGGCATGGATGAGGATAAGGCTACAAGAACAGTCGGATTGGGTGTCGTATGCCAGTGAGGGATGATCGATGGTGTTTGGATTGATTACGCCAGAGAGTAGCTAAGTTATCCATTGATTAATTGAGTTAATCTCCTTTCATATCCTCTTCTTTTAAATCCCAATCTTCTCTCGGTTGATCTACCATTAAAACCTCCCCTCCTCCCTCCTTCCTCATCCCTGCAGTTGCCATGCTTTTGCCGAGTGTCGCCACCCTCCTAAGATCGGTTATTCCTCTTCAAACCACCATTGTCCCATTTCTTTCTATTCATCAACCCCCGTCGAGATCCATCCCACCGGCTTGCAACCCATCGTCGCCACTGCCATGTCACCATCGTCGTTGACCTCCATCCCCTTCTTCTCCCCTCTACCCTCCCCCTTGATGGAACCCTCTACGGCTTGGGATAAGAGAAAGAACGAAAGAGGAAAAGAAAGAGTAGAGAAAAACGAGCGGAAAAGAGAGACAGAGGAAAAAAAAGAAGAAAGAAAGAAAAGAGAAAAAAAAAGTACCTCGGAGGACAGGTACTCGAGGACGGCGGCGAGGAAGACCGGAGTGCCGGCGCTCACGGACGGCGGCTGCGCTACCACAGGTCGGCGGAGGAAAGGATGGAAAGCAGGGGCGGCGGGAGATAGATTAGGGCACGGGAGATTGGGGGTATTAAACGAACCTAACGACGCTTTTTAGCGTCGTTAAATACTGTACAAAAGCGTCGGTATTTTTTTTATTTAACGATGCTTTTGCTAAAAGCGTCGGCGTTGACGTTGGATAGTTTTACGACGCTTTTAAGCGTCGTTAAACGACGACGCTTTTTAAAAGCGTCGGCAGGTCAGCGCAACCTGCCGACGCTTTCCAAAAGCGTCGGCAAAAAAAGGTCGGTATTTCACTGTTTTTTTGTAGTGAGGCGTGCTATCAGGGAAGTCATTAGACTTTCAAAATGTACAATAGCCTGCCTTCAAGAGATGAAACAAGAGAAGATGAATCACCAATTACAAAGAAGTATATGTCGCATATAGTTAAACGAATGGAACACAAAGAATGTACTTGGCTCAACAAGAGGCCTACTAACATGCTGGGATCCCACTGTGGCAGAAGGGCAACTTTTAAACCAATGTCGCTGTTCCATCACCACTCAGTTCACATGCAAAATATCATGATTTCTATGGATATTAACGAATTCATATGGTCCCCTTGAGCAAGCAGAAAGAAGATGTTTCTTCTCAGAACTCACACAGCTAAGACAAAAGCATCAGGAATGATGGATTCTGAGGGGGATTTTAATGTAATCATATTTTTTGAAGGTGGAAAAGGGAAAGATAACAATGCCTCGGCATCAAGTTTGTTTAACACCTTTGCAAATCGCAACTTGCTTCTAGAACTTAGCCTCAACACCCAACATTTCGCATGGTCTAACCTTAGAAAAGAAGCAGCACTGGCCAAGCTAGAAAGATGCTTTGTTTCTTTAGATTGGCACTGGCAATATCTTCTGGCAGTACTTTCCACCCTAGTTCCAACAACTTCTGACCACACTCCCCTCATCTTGCATTAGAAATGAAGATTACGAGGTATGTCCTCCTCCAACAAACCTTTTCGTTTTGAAAACCTGTGGTTTGCTTGCCCAAAGTTTGATGAATGGATCAAATTTTGGTGGGAATCGGCACCAAAAGCCTGTGAAGCTGCTGACAACTTGGTTAGAACGCCGAGCTTTCTAAGATCCCAACTCCAATGCTCGAATAGAAACATTGTAGAAAAGACCATTATAAGAAAGGAAGAACTGTGAACAAGAATTGATTTTTTTGATACCGAAGAAGAATTAAGGCAACTCACACCCCATGAGATAGATGAATGATTTTTTTGATACCGAATAAGAATTAAGGCAACTCATACCCCATGAGATAGATGAATGTGTACACCTCAAAACAGAACTCGACATTATTCTGAAACAAGAAGAAGACTTATGGAAATAATGTTCTAGAATGCTGTGGCTATGAAACGGAGATCGCAATATGAAGTTCTTTCATGTATGGACAAGCTATAGGAAAAGGAAGAACACAATCACTGAACTCTGGCAAGGTGACCACAATCCACAAGGTCACTGAACAAACCTTCTCATCTCAGTCATCATCAGGAAGCTCATGCTTGAACTTAGGTTGTTGTGCAGATGATGATGATCCTATCCAAAGCTATTGGGACTGATTGAAAGATGATCCAGCCTGACAATGTTAAAACTATACACCTCATAAATGTCTTCGCAGCATGACGTTCCTAACCTGCACAAATTAATTGAATATCAATTAATAAAAATTTAAATACAATAACAAATTAATTGCTTCACATTAATTTGTATTAAATAGGTAAACGTAATTTCACACAATCTATAGTAGCTAGAATCATACACCATCCTAAACAATCTGTGATGTTTGTTTTTTTAATAGGTGATGATTGTTTTCTCATCATATTTATCATTGATATACAGAGTTGTCCATTAATAAAACAACGTGGTAAGTTAATTATATAATTCAGAAAATATAAAGAAGATATGTTCATCCACTAGTACCATTGAATAAAACTGATCCCAATCATTGTTATGAGAAGTCCAATTCCCGTACCAAGGTAAACCAGTCATGAAACTAAAGCACTACAACTTGACAAGCGGTGCACTAGTTATTAGTATATAAATCAAGCTATAAATTGACTTATTTATAAATATTACTATACTTATACTATCTTAGCCACATATTCATCAATACAAAAAGAAAAGCTATAGAATAATTACACACAATATAATCCAACACTAAAGCAATAGAATAATGGAAAATAAGCAGAACTAAAGGTTGGAGGTTAATAGGTTGCAATGATGGATAGAAATTAGAAAGCATGTGCAATGATGGAAAGAAATTAGTAAGTTTTTGTAATGTTTGGCAAGTGAATATGCAAGGAGTAGAACATAGATCTTCTAAAATACAATCCTCTTTCCCTTTGCTAAGAACAAAGCCAGTTCCACTTCTTCAAGAGGATTCAATTAAATGACAGAAAGTTCATTAGTTGATACAAAATGATTTCTAGATGACGCAATATTAAAAAAAAAATTTGCAAATTGCACCAATATCATTGGTCAATCCATGGGCTAGAAGCTAATTCTCAACTTGCATACTCAATCATTCGCTTAGGTCATAATCCAGAGGCACCCTGACCATGCTTATGCCCTAGTATCATCTTCAGGCTGCAATGAATGATGAAAGAAAGTCTCTATCTTTCATTCCCAAATTGACTAAGAACAATTGCACATACAGTTGTAGATGCTTATAAGGGACGTGGTAGAAAGGAGGAAAATTTTGGGGAACTTGTCAATGATTGAACTATTTAAGCAATCATTTTCTAATTAGAAATCAAACAACTATATGGTTAAACACAGACGGTATTTTTCAGCTAGAAATATTTAACCAATGTAAATGACATCCACTTACTAGACTAAAATGATTGCAAACTTCAAAAGTGTAACAGTTAACCAGACTTGTTACTTACAAAGATTAGTAACAACAACCACCACCACCTTGGAGAAATCCAGATCCTAAGTCAAAAGGCCATAGAATATTCGGTAGCTTATTGACAGAGATCAAGGAAGATAACATAATAATAAAATCATCCATGATTATCAACATATTGTTTCCATCTTTTGACCACATTCAGAAAGTGGAGGCAAGAAATCAACCTTAATATCTGTTAATCAACCTTGCATATTTTGTTGCACTACTTAAGGAAAGAAAATTAACTAGAATTGAGTGATGTAAAGTGCTTACGTAAACAATAGTATGTCAATGATTTGAAAGTCTAAACTTAAATTTGAGAACATAAGCAACAAAGGGCAACTTCTTGGCAATCTTTGGGAGTTTTGTACAAGGTCACATTGTATTGTCCCTGCAATAACTGAAAATCTTACAATTATTGTTAAATACCAAACAATCAAAAGAAAAGGGTATGGAAATGCTTTCATATATTGAGGCAATCAGCCTAAAAAAAATAACAAGGTTTCCATATAGGGTAAAAGGATTTACTACATTCCTTATACTTCGAGTACTATAGAATTCTCTGATGACCATTGTAGATAGTCAACATGCTAATTATTCTCTTCATACAATGATCTTCTCAAGGCAAAGTGTTAATGAACTACGATATACAAAGCCCTATAGTAAAGTTTGATTTGATGATTACAGCAATACAAGAACGAAATTAGATGATAAATAATATGAATATACAAATAATAAACAATATGATTTTGATGCAAAAAGCAATCTTGAAGAAGCTAGCACCTTAATTTTTAGAGAAAGTGTAGCCCAAAGAATGTTATCAAATCATAGTAGGAAAAAAAAAGCCTAATCCATAGCCAAAAATTTATGCACCCTAATTTCTAGAGAGAGGTGAGAAACTGATGGAGGAGAAGCTGACAAAGAAGTTCAGAAGAGAGAAGACGAAGCCGCTTGGGAGATCTAGCACAGGGATCGGCTAAGGAAAAAGGAGATGAGATCAGCAGCTAATCTAGTGCAGGAAGAGAAGGGCGAGGATGAAGATGGTGTAGGGAGAGGAGGAGAAGATGGGATGAAGAGATGCCAGAATCGAGAGATTTGGTAGCTGAGGGCTAAGGAAAGGGATGTAGTGCCAGCCCTTGGGTAATATTGTAATAATTCGATCCAAATTAGACTAGCCCACCATGAACTAGCCCACTACCAACCCATATGAAAAAAGGAAAAGAGAAATAAAGAGAAAAAAGAAAAAAAGGGCTAAGACGAAGATGTTGGGAATTGTGTTCAAAGTCAATCGTCAACTATTGATGGTTGTCTAATTGATTATTGTTATTTATTTTTTTATTTTTCATAATTGTATCTTTTAATTTGTTATGATGAAAGTCCTTAAACTATTTTAAATCAATAAAGGAGGATTTATCATTTAGTCCTTAAATGAGTTCGCGACCAAATGATATGTTATTAATAGGATGATAGCTATATCAAGTGTAGGTCATTGTGTGCCATATGAGTTGGTTATCCTTTTAATCAAGACTATGAAGACACGGTATAGCAAGCAGATAAGAAGTAGGAGTAACCTCACTGAATGTGACCAACTTCGGAGCACTTGGCTATCAAGAGTTATTCCGAAGGATATGGGTATAAGTTCTCTCCGATATGAGATCACCATGGTAACTTACAACAACTCACTGTGCTTTAGTATCAGACTATCTAATTTTTAATTCAGAATCGAAAGATTTTGGACATAATCAAGTACTTGTGAAGTCGGTGCATGAGTCAAGATGGGATTGATCATTCCAAGGGATTGGAGAGAATGCTTTGTATTTAATTTAGTAAGACTTGGCCAAGAAATCCTTGTGAGGAGTCACAGAATTTATTAGGTTGAGACATATAATGGATATACTGTTAAGAGTTGATAGTTTAAATTTAAGTCATCCTGAGCATCAAGGGTCAAAAGGATGAATTATATAGTAACTATATCTAGTAGGTTCTGAGTGTTGTTTGTATACATTCGCCTATCCAGACGTCAGATACCATTGCTAGATGATTACTTGATTGGTATAGAAATCTATTCTTATACTACGACTTAGGTTCGAACCTATGGGGTCACACATTAGAAGTTTCTCTCCGATCAATTGATAGATTGATGATTGAGAATTGTCTGAAGATAAAATCATCAATATGATTGATGATTAATCCTATGCAATAATTACAATAATATTATTGCTAAGTGTTAGTGAAATTTAAAAAAATTATTACAATTAATTGCTAATTAGCTCAATTTAATTGAGCATTGAAGTCTGGATCAAGTATAATTGAATTGGATTCAATTAGATGAACCCAATTAGGTTATGGGATGACCTAATCGCTAAGAGAGAATTAGCCCTGATTTGATTAGAACCTGATTCAATCTTTTTTTAATTAGATTAGGATTTTAGGTATCTAATTAGATTAGGCTAACTCATCTTTATTTGGGTCTAAACTAATTGGTTTGGATGAAATATAATTAAGAAGTAGATAACCAAAACCCTAAGTCAAAATTAGTTGGACTTCCTCCCTTGCACCACATCTCTTCACCATGCCATTTCTCATCACACAAAATGAGTTCGTGCATGAGAAAAACTCCAGCAAGAGCCCTTATTGTTGCCCACCATGGATAAGGAAGATTGGTTTTAATTTGAATTCAAAAGGGTTTGAATTCAAAATCCTAATCCCTATCCAATTTAAACCATCCATCGCCACCTTGTGAAGGACTCCTTTTGTGCGACAAAAGGAGAGTGCTCCTAATGATTTTTCATGCCCCACACCTCTTATTTGATCCTTCTTTGAATGGGTTTGGATGAGGATCAAATCTAGTATAGTTTGAATTCAAAACAGTTTTGAATTCAAACTTAATTTGATCCCTATCCAACTCTTTCCTTGGTGTTTGGCAACCTTAAAATGATATGATTTTTGTGCACCACTTCTTGAGGGCTTTTAATGTGTGAGAGGGCTGAGAAAGAGAGGAACGAAACTCTCTTAGGGGTGTGAGGATCTAGGGTGGGCCTATCATTTGGTGTGAGCATTGGAGGGGATAAACTCCTCTTCAGGTGAGAAATCTAGAATTGTTCTAAGATTTTCTGATGAGAAAAAATACTAGAGAAAAGAGAGTTTTTCTCTAATTTTTTTCTACCATCCAGCATCTTCTCTAATCCATTTTTGACATCAAAGGATTCGAGACGATCAAAAAGAGAATCAAATCAGATTTGCCATCAGAAGCCGTCTATGCGAGCTAGCACTCTCGTAGAAGGCTAATCGTTTGAGGGCTTCATGTGGACGATCCGTAGAGGACAGACATTTGTCGGTAGTGAGTGACTAGTAGAGCCTTTGATCCACGAGTCTTAATTGGGTGTTCATCTACCCATGCTCAGGTATAGGGTTCGGAACCCTATAGCTATAGATATAATCTACTCCTCTTACTTATTTTTTTCCACATACTTGTGGATTTTAATTTCAAATTTTTTATGTATTGTATATCATGTCATAAATCTTTTGTAGATATTTTAAGATCTGATCTATGATGTATTTGTAGATTAAAATATTTAATCTACTTTATTCATTGTAAAAGTTTTGAAATCCATACATGAAACCTACACATTACCAATAAGTGGTATTAGAGCCCTAGATTCTTTATGACATGTATATCTATGCATATAGTTTGAAATCTAATTTTAATGAAGCATGTGATGTTTATTTTGATGTTTATTATCTAATTTTGATGTGATCAAAATTTAATAATCAGATCTGAAAATAATTTAAATTAGATCTAAATTAATTTGATTAGATGATCTGAGTAGTGTAGTAGTCGGATTGAGTAGATTGTTCTGACCGTCTGGTCATAGGAGAAAGTAGAATTTTATGGTCCTCTCTTTCCATTCGATGGGTTCTCCTATGCATATAGGGGTACTTTTTACCTATGAAGATGAACGCAAAAAGATATGACATCTAATCTTATGATTAAAATTATTTTAATCATTAATGTGCAAAATAATTTTAAAAAATTAAGCAATCTGTTTTGTTCTATCGAACTAAGCTGACTTAATCTTGTTTGAGTTGACTCAATTCGGGAGTTTGTTGACCCACTCCTTATTTGGATCAACCTAGTGTCTGGTGAGTCGGCTTAGTTTCTTACTGAGTCGACCCAGTTTCTGTATCAGAAGTCCTGATCACCATAATGAGCGATTAAGTTTCAAAATTTGATCATTTATTTTGGTGAGCGACTCAATTCAGGGATGAACGACTAATCATTCAGAACTATTATTTTATGCATACATTTATTTATAAAAATATTTTATAAATTTGAAACTATTTTAAATACCAAATCCTAACCCATATCAGTCTCAAACTTAATTAAGAATTAAGTTGAACCTATTAGATCTAGAATTATGAATTAAAGATCTAATGTCATTCGTATAAAATATGGAGAGGGTTAATGGGTTAGATGGATCAGATCCTCCTAATTGGGTTAGACCTAGGGTTAGAATCAAAATTAAATGGACTAAATAGAGAAATTGATTAAGTCTAATCAAAATTGAATTAGATTAAATTAAAATTTTTTAGAGCTAATACAATAATTGTAGTTGGTCGAGTCTATATCTTTGATTAGATCTAAATGGACTTTAATCTCTAGCTTAGCGGTCGAACTCAAATTTATAAGTTGATTGAGTTGAAACTGATTAATAGTTAGTATCTAAGATAAGTTTGACAGTCTTAATTGGTAGTCATTAATTGGGAGCTACTCACATAGATTGAGTCTATGACGAGTTAATGGTATATCCCTCCCACCGATCTCACTTATTGGCCAACATGGTGAATCATATTTTGATCAGATCGTTTAATGATTAGGGTTGACCCATGCTTACTAGAAATTAGTTCGACTATTTAGGTGCCCTTAGTTCGATTTGTCTTAGTCTTCATCATGATTTGGTGAAGTCAGTGAGAGGATTGATGACTTATTATTTGGACCAGTTAGTTTCTAGTTCATCTTGATCTGACTTGGTGATGTTAGTGAGAGAATTAAGATTAGCTGGTCTAGGTCTTTAATTCTATTAAATTATATTAACCAAATTTTTATTAGATCCATAAAATGAGCTGGTTATGGGGATAACTAAATCAGAGCCTCCTATTAAGATGAATGATAATGGATCCATTATTTCAGATTGATATTGCAGATGCCATACGTCTGGTGTTTCTTTGAATCATAAATTATCATTCATTATATAGTGACTCTACTATACTATCTGATGAATGATTGGATTGATCAAGCCATATTCGAGCCTGATCATTCATTAGTTAGAACACCAGTAGGTCATATTAATGGTTGGACTTAATCAGGACTTTCAGTGGAGGCCCTTAACCTACTGAAATGAAATCTGAGATGAAATTAATTACTAAAAATTATTTGAAGAATAATTGATTGAGAACCTACTCATAGATGCATATGAGTTGGTCGAGATAAACTCGGACCATATGCAGTCTATGTGGATTTTATTATCCATTAAGAAATTAAGGTAATTCTTCGAATTGGAGGTAGAGGCTAGTAATTTATATAAAATAGTAGGAGAACTTTAGACTAAAGTCTATATCTTTAAGCTTAATTAATTCATATACTAATTAGGTATGTATTTTTTTTTTCTTTTCAGAAATGATCAGAAATGTGTCGCTCCACTCACTATTTGATAGTGATGAGCTTATTGGACCCAACTTTGATATCCAGTATTGAAAGTTAAATATTATCTTGAGCCAAACTAGCTGAGAAGTCTGAGGCTAAATCGAGTCAGACAGACTATGACCCAAATAGGCTAACGGAAATGAGCAATTAGTTGTTGATCAAGGTGCTTATATGATAACACCTTGTAATTTTTCTATATGTGACACTACTATCTAGTATTGGATATCAAAGTTAGTTCATATTTGCAGTTCATTGTAAGAATTCAAATTAGTAGAAAATTTGAGAATGACGAGAGATTCCTAATGTGGGAGATGGAAGTCAAGTTCTAATCCTAACTTTAGGAGTCGTCGAGCTTGTTTTCAAATCTAATAATTCATTTTGAGTGATTATCACTATTGTCCATCTTCTTGATGAATATAATCTCTATTGGCTTTTGATCAAAGATGGTTATAATTTATTAATAAAGAATAATTATTGTGATATTATTATGAATGATATTATAATAATGAGGATAATTAAAAAATGATATCTATATTTTGTCATAACCTATGAGTGTAATGTATATTTCAAATAAACATCCTAAGTTAGATAATATCATGGATGCCTATCTTTGGCATTGTAGACTCGATTACATTAACAAGAACAGGATAAACAGGTTAGCACAAGAGGATATCCTAATATCAATGATTATGAATCATTGTCGATCTGTGAGTCTTGTCTTCTTGGAAGATGACTAAGTCACCTTTTACTGAAAAAGATGAACAAGCTAATGATGTTCTAGATCTAATACATAGTGATGTATGTGGATCTATGAACATTAATACCAGAGGAGGGTATAGCTATTTATTATATTTAGAGATGACCTATCTAGGTATGATATATCTACTTGATAAACAAAGTCTAAATCGTTTAAAATATTCAAATAATTCGTAATGAAGTAGAAAAGCAAACTAAAAAAGTATTAAAACTCTTCGATCTGACGAAGGGTGAATACCTTTCTAGTGAATTTTGACATATGTAGGAGAGAATAAGATTCTCTCACAATAGACCCTCTAGGGATACCACAGTATAATGGCGTCTCGAAAAGGAGAACCGAATCTTGTTGGATATGATTCGGTCCATGATGGGTTTGCAAGTTTGCGATCTCCTTTTGAAATATACACTTGAGACAGCCTATTTTGTGATTAATAATATTTCGAGCAAATCAGTTAGTAAAACACCATATGAGTTATAGTCAGGGAGTAGGCCGAACCTCTCTTACCTTAAGGTTTGGAGATGTTCGACTTATATCAAATGATTATAGACCGACAAGCTCAAACCTAGATTCGATAAATATAATTTTGTAGGGTATCCCAAGAAAATGAGGGATATTATTTTTACCTTTCTGTTGAACAAAAGATATTTATCAGTAGTAAGACACACTTTTTGGAAAAGAAGTTCTTAGTGAAGGAACAAGTGCTTTAAAATCGAGCTTGATGAAGTTCGAAAGGTAGAAAACCGACACCAGTGACTGAATCTGAACTGAATTTGATTAGATCAAATTTGGAGCCCAATGTAGAACCACCCTTAAGATGATCCGATGGAGTACACGTCAGCCAGACAGATACTATGATTTTTTGATCGGATGGAGATCCTTTGAGCTCGATGAGAACAACGAGGATCCGATCATTATATGGATGCGATGAAGAGATCGACTCTGAGAAATAGCTTAAAGTCATAAAGTTGAAATGGAGTCCATGAAGGTCAATAATGTATAGATATTAGTTATCCACCTGAAGGGATAAAACCATAGGGTGTAAGTGGTCTTCAAAAAGAAAAGAGATACAGACGGAAAGGTGAAAACCTATAAAGTCTGTTTGTTGCCAAGAGATATTGTCGCATTATGGTGTTGACTATGATGAGATGCTCTCTCCTGTGATAATGCTTATGTCAATTCGGATTATACTTGCGATAACAGCATACCTAGACTATGAAGTCTGGTCAATTGATGTGAAGATAACTTTTCTAAATGAGAGCTGAATGAAGAGATGTATATGATATAACCTGAAGGGTTCACATCTACAGATGAGTCTAAGGTGTGCAAGCTTCAGAGATCCATTTATGGATTGAAGAGATATCTCGGAGTTGGAACATACGTTTTGATAAAGTGATCAGAACGTATAGCTTTATTAGAATGGAGAGGAACTCTACATATACAAGTGGCTAATGGTTTAATGGTTGTATTTTTTATTTTGTATTTGGACGACATTCTCTTAATCAAAAATAATATCCCTGCATTACAGGAAATAAAAGTGTGGCTGTCATCAAGTTCTCCATGAAAGATCATGGAGAAGCAGCCTACATCCTAAGGATGAAGATCTATAGGATAGATCTAAGAGGCTACTTGGCTCTCCCAGTTTACGTACATAGATACCATGCTGAAATGCTTCAACATGGAGAATTTCAAGAAGGTTATCTTTCGATAAGCCATGAAAATTTTTTTCGAAGAAGGATTGTCCGACACCCCTCAAGAGAGAGAGCGCATGACTAGAATTTCATATACCTTGCAATGGATTCTATAATGTACACAATCACATGTACAAAGATGTAGCATACTCACTAAGAGTAGTGAGCAGATACTAATCAGATTTGGATGAAAACCATTGGACGGTTGTAAAAATATCCTTAAGTATTTAAGAAATACTAAGGACAGTGGCTCGTTTATGGAGAATCATCTAACTTGAAACTTGTAGGATACACTAATTTCAGTTTTCAATCAGATTGTGATGATAGTAAGAGTGTGTCAGGATATATATTTATCCTAAATGATGGAGCAGTTTGCTAAAAAAGTTTTAAGTAGCATACTGTGGCCGACTCAATATGCAAGGTGGAGTACATCATAGCATCTGATTTGCAAAAAAAGTGTGTAGCTAAAAAAGTTCATCATCGAGCTTAAAGTGGCATCCTTCTTGATAGTCTAGTTATGATCTACTATGACAGTACTGGAGCCATACCTCAGGCAAAGGAGCTGAAGGCACATCAATGGATGAAGCATATTTTGCATCGCACCACTTTGTTGAGAGATCGTGGATTGAGGTAACGTCGAGTTTCAGAAGATCGATGAAAAAAAATCTGATCGATCCATTCACTAAAGCCTTTATGATCAAAGAGTTCGAAAATCATAAATTGAAGATGGATATACGATACTATATCGATTGGCTTTAGTACAAGTGAGAGTTGTTGGAAATTGTATCCAAAGCCAATCATCAGTCTGTTGATGGTTGTGCTAATTGATGTAATTATATATGAATTAATTAATAATAAAATATTATTTACTAGTTTTTCATCATAAGCTTGTGCATCTTCCTTTTTAAACTTCAGTGTTATGATGAAAGTTCTTAGGACTATTTTAAATCGATAAAGAAGGATTTATCCTTTAGTCCTTAAATGAGTTGCGATCAAACGATATGCTATTACTAGGACGATAGCTATATCAAGTGTAGGTCATTGTGTGCTATATGAGTTGGTTGTCCTCTTAACCAAGGAGTGTGGAGATACTGGTATGGCATGCAGGTGAGAAGTAGGAGTACACCTTATTGAATATGATCAATTTTGAAGCACTTAGCTGTCAAGAGTTACTCCAAAGGGATATGGGTATAAGTGTCCCTCTGATCTGAGATCATCATGGTAACTTGCAAAAAACTCACTGTACTTTGGTACCGGACTACCTGAATTTTTAATTCAGGATCAAAAATTTTTGGACACAGTCAAGTATTTATAAAGTTGGTACGCGAGTTAAGATGGAATTGACCACTCCAAGAGATTGGAGAGAATACTTTATGTTTCAATTTAGTAAGTGTTGGAAAATATGTTTCGAAAGCCAATTGTCAGCTTGTTGACAGTGAGCAACCTTGTATTGTAATTGATTTGTTAATAAATAAAATATATTTTTGACATTTTCATCATAAGTTTCTCTTCTAATGAACTCCGTTGTTGTGATGAAATCCTTAGAACTATTTAGGTTCGATAAAGAGAGAATTTATCAATTAGTCCTTAAAACTGTTCATGACCAAATGATAGGCTGTTAATAAGGACGACAGCTTCTATCGAGCATAGGTCGCTGTAGGCTATATGGGTTGGTTATCCTCTTAACCAAAGAGTCTGAAGATACTGGTATGGCATACAGGTGAGATGTAAGGGTACATCATCATTGAATATGACCAACTCCAGAGCATTCTACTATCGAGAATATCTCTGATGGGATATAGGTATAAGTGTCCCTTAGACCTGAGATCGCCTCAATGACTTGCAAGCAACTCACTGTGCTTTGGTACTGGACTAACTGAATTTCTAATTCAGTGACGGAAGATTTTTGGGCACAGTCAAGTACTTATGAAGTTAGAATGTGATCAAGATGGGATTGACTACTTCAAGAGTTGGAGAAGAATGAGTCGCTATATTTCAATTAAGCAAAACCTTGACCAGGATAATCCATCAGATGGATTTGATATTTTAAAATACAATATAGACAATCTGATCAGAGTTGACAGTGGAACTCTGAGGTATCCTATGAGCATTTTGGTCAAGGGGATGAATTATATGAAAATTATATCTGCATGGGTTCTAAGGATGTTGTTCTACACATTCGACCTATCCGATCGTCGGATTCCATTGCTAGATGGTCACTTTGATTGATACAAAAATTTATTTCTATACTACTGACTTAGGTTCAGACCTATGAGGTCACACATATTAGAGTTCACGATCCGATCGGATGGTTGATCAACGATTAAGAATCGTTCTAGGGTTAAACGATCAATACGATTGATATTTAACCTAGTGCAAGTATTGCAAGAGGATCGATTAGTAATTCGATTGTTAATTGACTTAATTTGATTGAGCTAATGAACTAAGATTATATCTAATTGAATATTATTTAATTAGATTTAGTTTGGACTTGATTGGATCAAGTCTAATTGATTTATTGGATAAGCCAAGTGCAAGAAAAAACTAGTCCTAGTTCAATTAGGACTTGGGTCAACCTAATTTCTAATTCGATTAAAAAATTAAATCAGATTTAAATTTAATTTAATCTGATTAAATTAGTTTTTAATTGGGTTAAGACCTATTTTAATTAGATTGATTTGGTTTTAATTTGATTTGGTTTGAAAACTAAATTTGAACAAGTCATAGATTGAACCCTAGTAAGACTAGAATTCCACCTTGTGCCACCTTAGCCCCCCATGCCCACTCTCTCTTATTTTGTGTGACAAAATCTTCTCTCCCAGGCTTTCACGCATGCCCAAAGCTTTCCACTCTTTCTCTCTTACATGGAATGTGGTTGTGGACCAAGTCAAAGTAGGAATTAGTTTGGATTTCAAATTCTATGAGATAGATTTTTAGAAAACCAAAACTCTTTCCTTATGGTACTGATTTTACTCAATTTTTTTTGAGATTTTTATGGTTTTATGGCACATATTATGCACCCTTTGCTGATGGTCTATGGCAGAAAAAGAAGGAGGGGTCGCCCAAGAGTTGGGCACCCCTTGTCTTGCCCTGTTTGGATTTTTCTTGACTAGGTATTTGACCTAGACAAGGATTCTTTATATCTCTTGATTTAAGATGAATTTCTTTAAGAAATTATCATGAATTATAGAGCATTGAGAGACCTTTGGGGTATGTGAAAATTAGGGAGAAAGAGTGTTGAGGCGTGGAGATATAATAGATACAAAACTAAGTGTCTGGGTTAAAGCAAAGAGAAGAAGAAGAGGATCTTCTTCTAGGGTTGCTGAGTTCACCTCTTTCCTTCCTCCATCTGTAAGTTTTCTGAGGATGTCTCATATCTAAAACTCTTTCTCCTACTTTTCATCTTTGAAAGAATCCAAATTAAGAAGAAGGAGGCATCTAATCAACCATCGAAAAAGGATCAACACAATACTATCATACTGTATTAATTTCCTGGACTAAGACTTCTGATCGTGATTCGTGGGCTTATGTGGATGACTCCTAGAAGTCGGATGCGTGTGCAGCTTGAAACATCATCCTCAAGTCTGGATCAGCAAAGTTAGAACGTCTAACTTGCAAGGTAATAGATCTGATCTATTATATTTTACATACATTAGATGTAGTATAAAAATATATTGATATGATCAACATGTAGTTCTTGCTCTTTATATTTTAATTTTTGATTTAATATCATATAATTATCATATAATAAGATCTTAGATCTAGGGATTTTCTAATTTTATAAGATAAATTTTGATTTATTTTAGTCTTCCACTGTCTGATTTTGAAAAAATTTCAAGATCTAACCCTGAAACCCTAGATCTGGTTCCTTCAATTGGTATCAGAGCCTAGGTTGTTTATTACATGATTATTTATACATGCTTAGATTATTTCTTAAATTAGATCTAATTTATAATCTAATTGTTAAATTTAAAATTAAAATTTTTAGATCAATCACGAATTGTAGGTTGTCCTACTGTAAGGTTTACCCCTCACAGTGCAAAGGTTGTCTTAGTTCATATAGATCTATATTTAATCATAAATTTGTTAGATGTGATCTAGATTAAATTTATGATTTATTAGATTCAAAAGGTATTTAAATCTAAAATAAAATCTCTATGTTAAATAATTTTTGCGCAAAGAACCATTGACAGTTCTGCTGAAACCTGTCGGGCTGGCTCGGGCACAAAGCTGAGCCGAGTCAGGGATTAATCAAGCCGGCTCGGTGCTGATTTGAGCCAGCTCTCTCAGGCAGACAGAACTGATGCTCGGGCAAAATATCGTCGAGCCAACTCGACTTCACTGAAGAGCTGACTCGACTATCATATATTTGCCTGAAAAATTTGCACAATTTAAAGTTAAAATTGTTTCAATTATATGAACCTGTTTAAATTAGATCTAAAGTAGTTTCATGCTTATTTCACTTGCATTTTGATTATGAATCAAACATACAACTTGGTTGGTAGAATCATATTGTAAAAATATTTTACAAACATAAAAATTATTTTCGAAAAGCCGAACCCCAACCCTCAGTCCAAAATTTAATTGAGAATTAAGAAGTTATTTGATTAGGTTCTAGGATTGTGAATTGAAGAACCTAAGACACAAACCATAACACATTGGGTTAATGGGTTAGTGAGAATTAGGTCCTAATTGGGTTAGACCTAAGATTAGATTAAAGATGGACTTAATTAGAGAATTGACTAAATCTAATCAATTATTATCTTAGATTAGGTCAAAGATTCTCTAGATCAATTACAATAGTTGTAGTTGGTCAAGTCCATATCTTTAACGAGAACCAAATGGACTTGATTCTTGGCTAAGCGGTCTAGCACAAACTGTTAGGTTGATCTAATTGAAACTAATTAAACCAGTTCGTGTCTAAGATAAACCAGACTGGTGATTTTTAATTGGCAGCCCACTTACTTGGCCATTTCTGATGATGTCTAAGGCAATCCGACAGATCCTCCCATCGATCGAACTTACCTGGCCTCTTGGTGAAATTATATTTTGATCGAATCATTTGACTATTCGAGCTGACCCATGTCAGCTAGGTAAATCAGTGTGACTGATTTAGGTGCTCCTAGACCAGCCCTTTTAATGGTCTCCCTTAAGCTGACTTGGTGAAGCCAGTGAGAGGATCATGATAAGCTGGTTCATCTGACCTCCTCCTCTAAATCAATTAAATCCTCTAAAATTATTAGGTCTTTAAAATAAAATAGTTATAGTGATAACTAGATCATAACCTCCCATTAAGTGGATGATCATAGGTCCATTAGTTGGATAATCATTAGAGGCCCAAAGGCTTGATGCTTATCGGTTGATGGAATTATCATTCATAATATGATTTCTTGACTGCATCTTTCTAAATGGTGGCTAAGTTTGCCAACCAAAGTTGGGCCTAATCATTCATTGGCTAGATGGGCCAAGTATGGTCATGTTAATGGTTGGACCTAACCAGACCTTTTCAGTGGAGGCCAAAGCCTACTGATTAGGGACTGAGATAAAATTAAAATTACTAGAAATTATTTAGAAACATAATTGATTATGAAGCTACCCTTAGATGTACATGGGTTGGCCAACCAAAGTTGAGCTTGTGTGC
Source organism: Elaeis guineensis (assembly GCF_000442705.2). Lineage (NCBI taxonomy): Eukaryota > Viridiplantae > Streptophyta > Magnoliopsida > Arecales > Arecaceae > Elaeis > Elaeis guineensis. The sequence continues at coordinate 116,620,201 of NC_026000.2, read as the reverse complement.
AGTCTAAGTGGATTCTAGTACCCACTAAGGAATTAAGGTAATTCCTCAAATTGGAGGTAGAGGCTATCAATTCGAATAAAATAGTAGGAAAAACTTTTTGATTAAAGTCCAAATCTTTAGATTTAATGAATCAATTACTAATTAGGTTATAATTTTTTTTTATGTAGATATTGCCACTTTTCTATCGCTTCGATCATTATTGGACAATGATAAGTTAGTGGGACCCAACTTCGATAGCTGGTATCGAAAGTTGAAGATAGTCCTGGAGCATGAACGGATCCTATATGTGATCACGAATCCTACACTTAAGGATCCAGCTGCCAATGCATATGAAATAGTCAGAGACACTTACCAGAAGTGGCTCAGTGACAGGATCATGGTGCGTTGCATCATGCTGGCTACCATGAGTAATGAGTTCAATCGCAGATTTGAGATGGCTCAGTCAAAGGACATGCTTCAAGTGTTGGAGGATGCCTTTGGCACATCCGATAACATGGAGAGGCACAAGACTAGTTGTGCCATCTTCAACACTAAAATACGGGATGGTGCCTCCGTCACTAATCATGTATTGTACATGATCAAGCTGATGGAGCAAGCTCGGCTTTTTCTTGCATGAGCAGCTTGGGAAAGATGCCATACTGAACTCGCTGCCCAAGTTTTATCTCTCATTCCTCACTCATTATAGAATGACAAAGCCTGAAGTAAACTACCATGGGTTACTGGGGTTGCTTCAGAATTTTGAGAAGGATCACCAACTCCACAAGGAGTCGATGAATTTGGTGGGAGGTTCATGTTATGGTTCTCGACCCTTTAAGAAAGGGAAGAAGAACAAGAAGAAGAAAGTAAAGAAGGTACAAGTTCAGGCTGGAACATCAGTACAGGGCCAGATCAGAAAGATCAAGCTCGATAAGAGTGAAACTGAATGCTTCTTTTGCAAGAAGCGGGGGCACTAGAAGAGAAACTATCCTCAGTACATTGTCTCCCTGGATCCGAACAGGCAGAGAAAGAAGCAAGCTATTGCTGGGTAAGGTATTTATATGATAACTCCTTGTAATTTTTTTATTTGTGATATAACTGACTGGGTATTGAATACCGATAGCCCTTACCATATTTGCAATTCGTTGCAGGGGTTGCATATCAGTAAAAGATTCGAGCAAGACGAGAGGTTCCTGAACATTGGAGATGGAAGGTTAGTTCCAGTTCTAGCATTAGGAATCTTGAAACTTGTATTTGAGTCCATACCGTTGTTCTTAATGATTGTCATTTCTGTCTCAATTTTTTTTAAATATTATTTCTGTAGGCCTTCTAGCCAAAAATGATTATAAAATTTTAATAAAGAAACAAGTTTGTAATATCATTATGAATGGTGTTACTATTTTTTATGGACATTTGAATAATAGTGTGTATATGTTATCACAATCTGTTAACATAGTCTATTCTACTGGCAAGCACCCTAGATTAGATAGTGTATCAGATATCTATGTTGCTCCTAGATTGATTTTGATGATTACAAAGCAGATTGAAGGGATACAAATAATTTTAAATTGAAAAAGTCCTTGTGCTCTTCAAGGGCAAAATCATAATTTTGCTAAAATCCTGATTTGATAGTACCATTTGGTAGAACAAATGATTTGAAATCTATTGGTGAAAATTTTATTATTTTTGGACTTATATTTTTGAAGTTATGAAGGTTTGAAGTGCATGAGTCGACTCATGAGTCAACTCATGACACTATGAGCTGATTGGCACGCAAAAATTACCCATGGCACGCTGGATTTTTGGCTTGGCACGACCTGTGAGTTGACTCATGAGTCGACCCACAAGGCATGAGTCGACTCATGAGTCGACCTCTGCTGATTTGAGCCAAAAAATTCCAGAAACCAAATCTCTGGTCTTTGCAACAGAGGTCGACTCATGAGTCGACCCCTGAAGCATGAGTCGACTCATGAGTCGACCCCTGCGACGGAAATCGTCCGTAACGGCTAGTTTTTTGCCCATTTTAATTGCCTTTTATGCTTCCTAAAAATGCTCTAACGGCTCTTTATCTGCTTAATATGTTTTCTCTTGTTTCTTAATGCTATAAAAAGGTTTCTAAAGGTGAAAGAAAATAAGAGGATTGATAGACACAAAAGAAATACAATTGAGAGGATCCAAAATACAAGAGGTGATCAACGAGATACTCTAGAGAAAAGGAAAAGAGGATCCAAAATCTGCACGAGAGAGATAAGTGATTCACAATATACACGAGAGATTGTGAAAGAGATTCAAGAGCATTCAAAGAGAGGATTTCTCACGCCTATTGTTCAACCTTGATCAAGAGATCTTTCAGAGCCTTCAAGAAGTCTTCAATCAAAGATCATCTTCTTCTCAAGCATTCATTCAAGCGTTCATCCATCTTGAGAAAATCCAAAAGGGAATTCTTCATTTGAGTAAAGTATTTTTATTGTTATATTCGCTCATTTAAGGAGCTGTTATTGTATTAATTTGTGCTCTAAGCTATTTTACTCTTTGTGAGTATTTGTTCTTGTTTTTGGAGGATTTCCAAAACAAGGGAAGGTTGATCCGAACCTGAAATCGGAGTATTTTGGGTTGACTTGTACCCGGAAAATAAGTAGACTAGCTTGGGATAGCTAGTGTCGGAGTTTCCGACGTTTGTATTCGGGTTGAATACAAGTATAGTGATTAGAATTCCCAAGTAGGAGCTTGGGGAGTGGATGTAGGTGCAAGGTTGGCACCGAACCACTATAAATCCTTGTGTTTGTGGTGTGCTTTATTGTTTCGCTTTATTTCTTTATCATATCCTTGCATTCTTGCTTTAGGAAATTAATCTTGATTTAAAGTCTTTGTTCTCATTCATCATAAGTAATTGATTAAGCCTAAAATTTTTAGAAACCCAATTCACCCCCCCTCTTGGGTTGCATAACTGGGCAACAAGTGGTATCAGAGCCCGATGCTCTAGCCCTTCTTTGATCTAAAAATCAAAGAGCCAAAGATCTATGGCAACCCATGTCGGTACTTCTCTAGCCGAGGGGCAATCTACAAACTGACCTCCACTTTTCAATGGGTCTAATTACACCTATTGGAAAGCTCGGATGAAGATATTCATACAAGCACTCGACTATGATATGTGGAGTATCATAGTGAACGGTCCTCACACACCCACCAAGATTATAGATGGTGAGAAGTCAACCAAACCCGAGAAAGAATGGGATGAGGTTGATAAGAAATTGGCACAATTAAATGCCAAAGCTATGAATGTTCTTTATTGTGCACTAGATGCAAATGAATTTAATCGCATTTCTACTTGTGCATCTGCTAAAGAAATATGGGATAGGTTAGAAGTAACCCATGAGGGAATAAATCAAGTAAAAGAGACTAAAATAAACATGCTAGTGCATAAATATGAATTGTTCAAAATAGAGCATGATGAGTCCATAACTGCTATGTTTACTCGTTTTACTGATATAATTAATGGTTTGAAGAGTCTTGGCAAATCTTATACTAACAGTGAACTAGTAAGAAAGATTCTCAGGTCATTGCCAAGAACTTGGGAAGTCAAGGTGACTGCCATCCAAGAAGCAAAGGACTTGAACACTCTACCTCTAGAAGAGCTTCTTGGATCCTTGATGACTCATGAACTCAGCATGAAGCAACATCAAGAGGATGAAGTCAAAAAGAAAAGAACCATTGCCCTTAAATCCACAGCTTCACCTGATTATGAAACGGATGACACTGAAGATGAAGAACAGGATGAAGAAATGGCACTCATCACCCGGAGATTCAAGAAATTCCTAAGAAAAAGAAAACAGGGGATGAGAAAGAAGTCATTCACAAAAGGAGAACAAAGCAAAGAGAAAGAGAAAGATCAACCCCTTATGTGCTACAAGTGCAAGAAGCCGGGACATTTCAAATCCGAATGTCCACAACTGAAGAAAGGTCCCAAAAAGTTTAAAAAGAAAGCAATGATGGCGACTTGGAGTGCGAGTGATGACTCAAGCTCCGATGAGGAAACCTCAACAGAACAAGCCAACCTGTGCCTTATGGCACACGAAAATGAGGTAACTTCTGAATCCCCTAGTGAATTTACTTTTGAAGAATTGCATGAAGCATTCTATGATTTGATTGATGAATTAAAGAAACTAGAGATGAAAAACAAAGAACTGAAATTGAAAAATCAGTCCTTAGTGAAACAAGCTGAAAACCTTTCAATTGAAAAATTCACCTTGATTCAAGAAAATCAAAGCTTAAAGAATGAATTTAACAAGCTGAAACCTATAGTAGATAAGTTCACCTTAAGTTCAAACAAATTAAATATGATTCTTGATAATCAAAAAGTTGTATATGATAAGGCTGGACTTGGATATAATCCCTTGAAGAAACAAAAATTTCTGAAGAATATTTATGTAAATTATTCAAGTAACAAGTCTGCAAATATTACTTGTTTCAAATGTGGTAGAATAGGACATAAATCATACACATGCCTCAAATCTGCAAACACAACTATAAAGAAAATATGGGTTCCAAAAGGAACCATTCTGACTAACCTAAAAGGACCCAAGAAAGCTTGGGTACCTAAGACAGAAACTTGACCTTTGCTTGTAGGTGTGTCTAGCATCCCAAGGAGGAAACAGAAAATGATATCTTGACAGTGGATGCTCGAGACACATGACTGGTGATGAATCACAATTCATCACGCTTGATGCTAAGGATGGAGGGATGGTCACCTTTGGAGATAATGGCAAAGGAAAGATCATCGGGATAGGTAACATTAGTATCACTCCCTCCAAATACATTGAGAATGTTTTATTAGTTAAAGGTTTAAAGCATAACTTACTTAGCATTAGTCAATTCTGTGATAAAGGGTATAAAGTAGTTTTTGAATCATCTGTTTGCATTGTGACTAGTCCTATTAACGATGGCATCAAATTTATAGGACATAGGCATGGCAATGTTTATATGGTAGATTTGAATGACTTAGCCAAATTAGACATGCAATGCCTAGTATCCTTGAATGCTAAAATTAATGAGACTAGTTGGCTGTGGCATCGTAGACTTGCACATATTAGCATGCATTCTCTTTCAAAATTAATTAAGAAAAAATTAGTTCTTGGTTTGCCAAAACTGAACTTTGAAAGGATAGAATTTGTGATGCATGCCAATTAGGTAAACAAACTAGAGTTTTATTTAAATCCAAAAATAATGTTTCAACTTCTAGATCTTTAGAACTCTTGCATATGGACTTATTTGGACCAACTAGAACCACTAGTTTAGGAGAAAAACGATATGGCTTTGTAATTATAGATGATTACTCTCGTTTTACTTGGATTTTCTTTTTGGCACACAAAAATGAAACTTTTCATATTTTCACTAAATTTCACCGAAAAGTCACTAATGAAAAAGGGTTTACAATTCAAAATATTAGAAGTGACCATGGAACTGAATTTGAAAATCAAGATTTTGAAAATTTTTGTGATGAAAATGGAATTGGCCATAACTTCTCTGCTCCTAGGACACCTCAACAAAATGGGGTAGTTGAAAGGAAAAACAGAACCTTAGAAGAAATGGCCCGTACCATGCTTTGTGAAAGCAACCTTCCAAGATATTTTTGGGCGGAAGCAATTAACACAGCATGTTACATTTTAAATCGTGCATTGATTAGACAATTTTTAAAGAAAACCCCCTATGAACTTTGGAAAGGAAGAAAACCAAATATTGCATATTTTCATGTCTTTGGTTGCCGATGTTTTGTATTAAATAATGGCAAAGAAAAACTTGGTAAATTTGATGCAAAATCAGATGAAGCAATCTTTCTAGGTTACTCCTCTACTAGTAAAACATTTAGAGTTTTCAACAAAAGAACTTTAGTAGTTGAGGAGTCCATACATGTTGTTTTTGATGAATCTAACGATCTTCCTTCAAGAAGAATGAGGGTGTTGATGATGCAGATCCACTAATAGAAGGTATGAAGGAAATCACTCTGAAAGATTCTGCAACTCCAGAAGACAAGGATCAAGAAGACAAACAAGATGAGAGAGGTGAAGAATTTCAAGAACAACCTCAAGGTACAAATGACCTACCCAAGGAATGGAGGTATGTTCACAACCACCCTAAGAAGTTAATTATTGGTAATCCTATGCATGGGGTAAAAACTCGTTCTTCACTTAGAGATGTAGTTAATCATTGTGCTTTTGTATCTCATCTTGAACCTAAAACTTTTGAAGAAGCTGAAAATGATCATAATTGGATTAATGCTATGCAAGAGAAACTTAATCAATTTCAAAGAAATAATGTTTGGACCTTAGTATCATGACCTAAAGATTATTCAATAATTGGCACAAAATGGGTCTTTAGAAACAAATTAGATGAGCATGAAAATGTAATTAGAAATAAAGCAAGACTGGTTGCTAAGGGATATAATCAAGAAGAAGGAATTGATTTTGATGAAACCTTTGCACCTGTTGCTAGATTAGAAGCTATTAGACTTCTACTTGCATATGCTTGCTTTATGAAATTCAAGTTATTTCAAATGGATGTTAAAAGTGCATTTTTAAATGGATATATTGCTGAAGAAGTATATGTAGAACAACCCCCTGGATTTGAAAATCATGCTTTTCCTAATCATGTCTTTAGATTAAATAAAGCTTTATATGGATTAAAACAAGCACCTAGAGCATGGTATGAAAGGCTAAGCAAATTTCTACTAAATAATGATTTTACAAGAGGTAATGTAGATACAACCCTATTTATTAAAAGAAATCAAAATGATATGCTAATTATACAAATTTATGTTGATGACATAATTTTTGGGTCTACTAATGAATCCCTTTGTCAAGACTTTGCTAAGCTTATGCAGGGAGAGTTTGAGATGAGCATGATGGGAGAACTCACCTTCTTCCTCGGACTCCAAATCAAACAATCAAAAGAGGGAATCTCCATCACCCAAAGCAAGTACACCAAGGAACTACTAAAAAGATTTAGAATGGAGAACTGCAAACCAATTGGCACACCAATGAGTCCCTCAAGTAAGCTTGACAAAGATGATGAAGGTAAATGTGTAGACTTAAAATACTATAGAGGTATGATTGGCTCATTATTATATTTAACTGCAAGTAGGCCTGATATCATATTTAGTGTTTGTTTATGTGCTAGATATCAATCTAATCCTAAAGAATCTCATTTGAATGCTGTTAAAAGAATCCTTAGATACTTAAATGGTATTCAAACTCTAGGGTTATGGTACTCTAAGGACTCACAAATTAATTTATTAGGATATTCAGATGCTGATTTTGCTGGATGCAAATTAGATAGAAAAAGTACAAGTGGAACTTGCCAATTTCTTGAAGTTAACCTAATCTCATGGTTTAGCAAGAAACAAAATTCGGTGGCACTGTCTACGGCTGAGGCCGAATACATTGCAGCCGGAAGTTGTTGTGCTCAAATATTATGGATTAAGCAACAACTCGAAGACTTTGGAATCAAACTTAATGAAACACCAATAAGATGTGACAACACAAGTGCCATAAATCTATCTAAAAATTAATTCAACACTCAAGATCCAAACATATTGAAATAAGACATCATTTTATAAGAGAACATGTTCAAAACAAAAATGTAATTCTTGAATATGTTTGCACTGAAAATCAATTAGCTGATATCTTTACAAAGGCCCTTAGTGAGGATAGATTCTGTGAAATTAGGAGAAATCTAGGAATTCTAGATCCATATACCTAAAATTTCTCAATTTCTAAAGAATTGATGTCAAAAACTCTTAGAGCTCAATTTCCAACATCTATCCTGGTCCCAAAAGCTCAAATTTATCATTCTAAAAACTTATCTTTGAGCAAAACTCCTTCTCCCAAAATTTCAAATATTTCTGGAATTTATTCACATTTTTTCTGATTTTCTGAACTTCATGAGTTGACCCCCATGAGTCGACTCAATGGCAAACTTGTAAATCCCACCAACTTCAAACGGGTTCATTGTTTTTATATGGGACCCTGTTCGTGAGACGACTCATCTTCTCATCGTCCTCCTTCCAAAAGCCGACTTCTCAAATGCTTTTGCTCCAAATCCAAGGATCCAATTCGAAGCACTTCTCCCTCCTCCTCTCCACCAAAAATCGCTACCTTGGAAAGGGATTTTTTGTGCTTTCTCGCATTGTTTGGCGCGGTTGGAACGTGCCCTAACACTTCATCGTTCTTCCCAAATCCACTTATTTTCTCCACCAAAATTCCTCTTTACTCTCTTGTGATCCCTCCTCCACTCATTCACGTGTTCCTCCAAGTCTCCTTGCCTGCTACTATAGTGAATATGGCTCCGAAGATGAAACTTCCCCAAAGAAGAAAGTCAATCCGTGAGCCTGAAGAAATTGTCCGAAAGAAAAGGCATGCTCAGACTTCCACTGCTCCCACTTTAGTATCTGCTCAAGATCCCCCTCAATCCTCCATAAGCCCCAGTAAGAACCCTCTTTCTGATAGAAAAGTAGAAACCGGGAAAAATATAGATTTTCGGTTCTTTGAAGATGAGGGCTTTACTTTTGCTACCAAGATTAAAAACCAAGGATGGGATTTCTACTGCTCCCTTAAGGAAGTCACTTATGTTGACCTAGTTAGAGAATTCTACCAGAACCTACATTATGGAAATGGGTCAGTGACTTCAATAGTCAAGGGAATTGATATCTGCTTGGATTCTAGGATATTGGGAGAAATATTACATTTGCCTAGTGAAGGTTATTCTTATATGGAACTCCCAGTAAAAGAAGAGGGGATCAGAATTATTTTAGGAGAAACTTATTCAGGAAGTTTAAACAAATTGGAAGCAAAGATTTTGTCTATTGAGATGAGGATCCTGCATCAGATGGTAACAAAGCTCTTCTTTCCTAGGAGTGGTAGGCATGATCTACTGTCTGGCAGAGATGTATGTATCATATTTCATGTCATCACTCAGACCCCCTTGAACCTCCCTGCACTTATGATAGAGGCCATGAGAGAAACTTTGAACAGATCCAAGGCACACTTGCCTTATGGTATGGCCCTTACTAGAGTATTTAGGAGGTTTGGAGTTAGCTGTGAGGGGGAGGCACCTACCAAGCTATCTCATGTGGACACTTTCAACCAACACAGCCTGCACCGAATGGGATTTACAAAGACTGATGGTGGTTGGATCAAGGGCTCTGAAGAAAGAGCTGAGGATAGAGCTGAAACAAGAGCTGAAGACAGAACTGAAGGCAGAGTAGAAGAAGAAGGTCCATCTTCTCCTGTACATGACTTCAGGGCAGCATCACCAGATACCCAGTTCATTCCTGATACAGAGGCTGACCCTTCAGAGTTTACTAGGATGCCCACACCAGTGTATCAGCCAGAGAGCAGAGCACCTCATTCAGAGTTCAGACTGACTGACGATCAGATAGAGCATATTTCACAGCGTGTGGCTGCCTTGCTATCTAGCCAGTGGAGTAGTACTACTTTTGCACTTGGAGCTACGTCTTCTGATCAGACCATGACTCCCCACATATCCACTGTGTTTCAGATGATGTCAGATCAGTCCATCCGGATTCAGCAACTTGAAGACACTGTCTGGAGATTGACTGGCAGAGTTCTTGACTTGCAGGGGCAAGTCCTTGCATTGGCCCATCCCCAGCCACAGGAGTCTACTTTTGAGGTCACAGACCTCACTGCAGAGGCTGGAAGGCTCAGAGGAGCACTAGAGGGAGGATATGAGTTACTGAGGAAAGAGATCCGAGGATCGAGTGAGCAAGCATCCACTCAGTTCACTGCTCTACTACAGTCTGTTTCCAGAGCACTGAACGTACTTGATTCCATTAGACTCACCCTTTCTGTTCAGTCCTTAGCCTCTCAGCGTTCTCAGCCACCCAGTACATCTCGCTCTCCTGCTCGTGCCAGAGGCAGACGGGGTAGAGGATGCACTTCTGATCCATCAGCTTCTCATACCATATCTGATGACTCCGATCCATGATTTGTCTTGATCATTACTAGATCCTAGGTGTTAGTGTTTTGTTCTAGGATCTGTATCTGGGGGCCATGTATTGACAATTAGCTGTTTGACTTTTATAATATGAACTATGTATTGAAACAATTATGGTTTTAATGGAATCATCTTTTACTTATATTTCTACCTTTTTGTAATGATGTTGATCATATTTTGGTTATATATATTCTCCTTGTTGAAATATTGTCTTCTCTTTGTTGTTGTTTGCTGTTAATAATTACTGTATTAAGGGGGAGCAAACATCTGTGATTAACTCTAAAGGGGGAGAAATTAAAGAATTTTTCAGAAAAAGGAGAAGTTAACCATGTTTGATGATGTCAAAAAGGGAGAGAAATTATTAAACAAAAATTAAAGAGAAATTTGGTATCAGACAAATTTGGTATCAGACAGAAATTAAACAAAAAGCCATCCATCAAAAGCAAAACCATAAATTATGAGCAATTAAAGAAAAAGCAATCAAAACCACAAATTATGAGAAATTAATGAATGAATTGAAAATTTAAAGAACAATATCAAAAATACAATGCTAAGTACAATGCAAATAAGTAACTTTGAAATTACTTCTTTATATATGCTCTGATTTACATTAAAAATTTAAATATGCTCTGATATACTTCAAAATTATAACTTGCTCTGTTACATCTCTTGAAATTTTATTTACCTTGATACATCTTAAGAAATTTATCTTACTCTGATACATCTTAAAATTTTTTAAACTTGCTCTGATACATTATAAAACTTGCTCTGATACATTATAAAAACTTGCTCTGATACATTATAAAATTTTGCTCTGATACATTATAAAATTTTCTCTGATACATTGTAAAATTTTTCTGATAACTTTGTAAAATTATTTTTCTTGCTCTGATACATTGCAAAATTTATTTTTCTCTTGCTTTGATACATCTTAAACTCAAAATGATCTAATACAGTTTTCAAATCAACTCTTAAACATGCTTTGGCACACATAATTATTTTTTGTATCAAAAAGCAATTAAAGTACATAAGTATTTTTTTGCTCTGATGCTAAAACTGAAATCAAATGAAAATGAAATTTTCAAAATACAGCTTAATCTGATAACAAAAATAAGTTTTCCGCTCTAACACCAAAATCACATAATCCAATGAGCATATCATTAAATCCTTAAGCAAATAGACAAATTATTTTTGTATATGACCATTTATATTACATGCCAAAAGAATCATACTCTTTTCAAGCATATACATCTATAATGCATTCTTTTGAAATTAGTGTTTCACATAAATGCTTTTGTTCAAATATTTTGTCATCATCAAAAAGGGAGAGATTGTTGCTCCTAGATTGATTTTGATGATTACAAAGCAGATTGAAGGGATACAAATAATTTTAAATTGAAAAAGTCCTTATGCTCTTCAAGGGCAAAATCATAATTTTGCTAAAATCCTGATTTGATAGTACCATTTGGTAGAACAAATGATTTGAAATCTATTGGTAAAAATTTCATTGTTTTTGGACTTATATTTTTGAAGTTATGAAGGTTTGAAGTGCATGAGTCGACTCATGAGTCAACTCATGACACTATGAGCTGATTGGCACACAAAAATTACCCATGGCACACTGAATTTTTGGCTTGGCACGACCTGTGAGTCGACTCATGAGTCGACCCACAAGGCATGAGTCGACTCATGAGTCGACCTCTGCTGATTTGAGCCAAAAAATTCCAGAAACCAAATCTCTGGTCTTTGCAACAGAGGTCGACTCATGAGTCGACCCCTGAAGCATGAGTCGACTCATGAGTCGACCCCTGCGACGGAAATCGTCCGCAACGGCTAGTTTTTTGCCCGTTTTAATTGCCTTTTATGCTTTCTAAAAATGCTCTAACGGCTCTTTATCTGCCTAATATATTTTCTCTTGTTTCTTAATGCTATAAAAAGGTTTCTAAAGGTGAAAGAAAACAAGAGGATTGACAGACACAAAAGAAATACAATTGAGAGGATCCAAAATACAAGAGGTGATCAACGAGATACTCTAGAGAAAAGGAAAAGAGGATCCAAAATCTGTACGAGAGAGATAAGTGATTCACAATATACACGAGAGATTGTGAAAGAGATTCAAGAGTATTCAAAGAGAGGATTTCTCACGCCTATTGTTCAACCTTGATCAAGAGATCTTTCAAAGCCTTCAAGAAGTCTTCAATCAAAGATCATCTTCTTCTCAAGCATTCATTCAAGCGTTCATCCACCTTGAGAAAATCCAAAAGGGGATTCTTCATTTGAGTAAAATATTTTTATTGTTATATTCGCTCATTTAAGGAGCTGTTATTGTATTAATTTGTGCTCTAAGCTATTTTACTCTTTGTGAGTATTTATTCTTGTTTTTGGAGGATTTCCAAAACAAGGGAAGGTTGATCCGAACCTGAAATCGGAGTGTTTTGGGTTGACTTGTACCCAGAAAATAAGTAGACTAGCTTGGGATAGCTAGTGTCGGAGTTTCCGATGTTTGTATTCGGGTTGAATACAAGTATAGTGGATTAGAATTCCCAAGTAGGAGCTTGGGGAGTGGATGTAGGTGCAAGGTTGGCACCGAACCACTATAAATCCTTGTGTTTGTGGTGTGCTTTATTGTTTCGCTTTATTTCTTTATCATATCCTTGCATTCTTGCTTTAGGAAATTAATCTTGATTTAAAGTCTTTGTTCTCATTCATCATAAGTAATTGATTAAGCCTAAAATTTTTAGAAACCCAATTCACCCCCCCTCTTGGGTTGCATAGCTGGGCAATAATCTACTTATGGCACTATAGGCTAGGTCATATAAACAAGAATAGGATAAATAGGTTGACTCAAGAGAGAATCCTCAAAGTAAGTAATTGTGAATCACTTCCAACCTGTGAGTCCTGTCTTCTTGGTAAAATGGTCAAGTCACCTTTTACTTTAAAAGGTGAGAGAGCTACTGAGCTCTTGGGCCTAGTACATACTGATGTATGCGGGCCCATGAGCACAAGTGCTAGAGGTGTATATTTCTACTTCATCACTTTCACAGATGATCTATCCAGATATGGATATGTCTATCTGATGAAACATAAGTCGGATTCATTTGAAATGTTCAAACGATTCCGAAGTGAAGTAGAAAAACAAACTGGGAAGAGTATTAAAACTCTTCGGTTTGACTGAGAAGGAGAATACCTTTCTGATGAGTTTCTCACATATCTAGAAGAGAATGGGATTCTTTTCCAATGGACTCTTCTAGGAATACCACAGCATAATGGTGTGTTTGAAAGGAGAAATCGGACTCTGTTAGACATGATCCGATCCATGATGGTTTTTGCCAGCTTGTTGATATCCTTCTGGGGATATGCACTCGAATCGACCTGTTATCTGTTAAATAAGATTCCAAGTAAGTCTATAATTAAGACTCCATATGAGATATGGACAGGGCATAAGCCAGCACTTTCACACCTTAGGGTCTGGGGGTGCCCGACCTATGTCAAACGTTTAGTTACAGATAAACTTGGACCTAAGTCTGACAAATGCACATTCATAGGGTACCCCAAAGAGATCAAAAGATATTTTTTCTACCATGCTGATGAATAAAAGGTGTTCGTTAGTCTTAAGGCAATCTTTTTAGAAAAAGAGTTCTTTGGTGAAGGAACCGTTGCCTCTAAGGTTGAACTTGGTGAAGTTCAACAGATAGAAGGACCGACACCAATAGCTGAACCTGAGTCAGATTTGATTAGATCAGATTCGGAGCCCAATATATCTGTACGATTAACATGATTTGATAGAGTACCGCATCAGTCGGACAGATACAATAATTTTTTAGTCTGAGATAGTGATCCCATCGAACTCGATGAGAACGATGAAGATCCGATCACCTATATGGATGCAATGCAGAGACCTGATTCCAAAAAATAGCTTGAAGCCATGGAAATTGAAATGGAGTCCATGAAGGTCAACGATGTATGGATATTGGTTGACCCACCTAAAGGGGTTAAACCCATTGGGTGTAAATGGGTCTTCAAAAAGAAGAGGGGCGCAGACAGAAAAGTGGAGACCTAAGCCCGTCTGGTTGCCAAGGGATATCGTCAACATTATGGTATTGACTATAGCGAGACGTTCTCCCCTGTGGCAATGCTCAAATCCATTCAGATAATACTTACAATAGCTGTCCATCTGGATTATGAGATCTGGCAAATGAATGTAAAGACAGCTTTCCTGAATGGAGAGCTGACCGAAGAGGTGTATATGATACAACTTGAGGGGTTTACATCCACAGATGAGTCCAAGGTGTGTAAGTTTCAGAGATTCATTTATGGATTGAAGCAAACTTCTTAGAGTTGGAACATGTATTTTGATAAGGGGATCAAAATGTATGGTTTCGTTAGGAACGAAGAAGAGCCTTGCATCTATAAATGAGCAAATAGTTCAGTTGTGGTATTTCTTGTCTTGTACGTGGATGATATTCTCTTGATCGGGAATGACATCCCCGCACTACAGAGAATAAAAGTTTGGTTGTCATCGTAGTTCTCCATGAAGAACTTGGGTGAAGCATCCTACATCCTAGAGATGAAGATCTGTAGGGATAGATCTAAAAGGATGCTTGGGTTATCTCAGTCCACGTACATAGACACTATGCTGAAGAGGTTCAGCATGAAGAATTTCAAGAAGAACTATCTATCGATAGGCCATGGTATTTCTCTCTCCAAGAAGGATTGTCCGACAAATCCTGAAGAGAGAGAGCGTATGAGTAGAGTCCCATATACTTCAGTCGTGGGATCTATCATGTATGCCATGATATGTACAAGGTCAGATGTGGCATACTCACTAGGAGTAGTGAGTAAATACCAATCTGATCTTAGAGAAAACCACTGAAAAATGGTTAAAGCCATCCTTAAGTATTTAAGAAATACTAAGGACCAATGGTTGGTTTATGGTGAGTCAGATATGAAACTTATGGGGTTCACAGACTTCAACTTTCAATCTGACCATGATAATAGCAGAAGCATGTCGGGTTATATCTTTACTTTGAATGGTGGAGCCATCTACTGGAAGAGTTTCAAGTAGCATACTGTGACAAACTCTATTTGTGAGGCAGAGTATATCGCAGCATCGGATGCCGCGAAGAAAGCTGTGTGGCTGAGAAAATTCATCATCGAACTCGAAATAGCACCCTCTCTCGATGGTTCGGTCCTGTTCTACTACGATAGCACTGGTGCCATTGCTCAAGCAAAGGAACCCAAAGCACACCAACGAACAAAGCATATTTTGCATCGCTTTCACTTGATGCAAGAGATCGTGGATCGAGGTGACGTCGACCTTCAAAAGATCGATGAAAAGGAGTACCTGACCGACCTTTTCACTAAAGCCCTGACGATAAAGGAGTTCGACAACCATAAGTCGAAGATGGATATTAGATACTATGCCGAGTGGCTTTAGGACAAGTGGGAGTTGTTGGAAAATATGTCCCAAAAGCCAATCGTCAGCCTGTTGACGGTTGAGCAACCTTGTATTGTAATTAATTTTTTAATAAATAAAATATATTTTTGATATTTTCATCATAAATTTTCATCTTCTAATGAACTCCGTTGTTGTGATGAAATTCTTAGGACTATTTAGGTTCAATAAAGAGAGAATTTATCGATTAGTCCTTAAAACTGTTCACGATCAAATGATAGGCTGTTAATAAGGATGACAGCTTCTATCGAGTATAGGTCACTGTAGGCTATATGGGTTAGTTGTCCTCTTAACCAAGGAGTGTGAAGACACTGGTATGGCATACAAGTGAGATGTAAGGGTACATCATCATTGAACATGACCAACTCCAGAGCATTCTGCTATCGAGAATATCTCTGATGGGATATAGGTATAAGTATCCCTTAGACTTGAGATCGCCTCAGTGACTTGCAAGCAACTCACTGTGCTTTGGTACTAGACTAACTGAATTTCTAATTCAGTGACAGAAGGCTTCTGGGCATAGTCAAGTACTTGCGAAGTTGGAGTGTGATCAAGATGGGATTGACCACTCCAAGAGTTGGAGAAGAATGAGTCACTGTATTTCAATTTAGCAAAACCTTGGCCAGAATAATCCATCAGATGGATTTGATATTTTGAAATACAATGTAGACAACCTGATCAGAGTTGACAGTTGAACTCTGAGGTGTCCTATGAGCATTTTGATCAAGAAGATGAATTATATGAAAACTATATCCGCATGGGTTCTAAGGATGTTGTTCTACACATTCGACCTATCCGACTGTCGGGTACTATTGCTAGATGGTCACTTTGATTGGTACAAAAATTTATTCCTATACTACTGACTTAGGTTCAGACCTATGAGGTCACACATATTAGAGTTCATGATCTAATCGGATGGTTGATCAACAATTAAAAATCGTTCTAGGGTTAAACGATCAATACGATTGACATTTAACCTAGTGGAAGTGTTGCAGGAGGATCGATTAGCAATTTGATTACTAATTAGCTTAATTTGATTAAGCCAATGGGCTAAGATTAAGTTTAATTAAATATGATTTAATTAGATTTGGTTTGGGCTTGATTGGATCAAGTTCAATTGGTTTATTGGATAAGCCAAGTGCAAGGAAAAACTAGTCCTAGTTCAATTAGGATTTGGGTCAACCTAATTTTTAATTTGATTAAAAAATTAAATCAGATTTTAATCTAATTTAATTTGATTAAATTAGGTTCTTAATTAGGTTAAAAACTATTTTAATTGGATTGATTTGGTTTTGGTTTGATTTGATTTGAGAAATCAAATTTGAACAAGTCATAGATTGAACCCTAGTAAGACTAGGATTCCACCTTGTGCCACCTTAGCCCCCCACTCCCACTCTCTCTTATTTTATGTGACAAAATTTTTTCTTTCAGACCTTCACGCATGCCCAAAGCTTTCCACTCTTTCTCTCTTACATGGAATGTGGTTGTGGACCAAGTCGAAGTAGGAATTAGTTTGGATTTCAAATTCTATGAGGTAGAATTTTAGGAAACCAAAACTCTTTCTATATGGCACTGATTTTATCCAAATTTTTTTTGAGATTTTTGTAGGTTTTATGGCACATATTGTGTACCCTTTTCTGGTGGTCCATGGCAGAAAAAGAAGAGGGCACTCAAGAGTTGGGCACCCCTTGTCTTGCCCTGTTTTGGATTTTCTTGACTAGGTATTTGACCTAGACAAGGATTCTTTATATCTCTTGATTTAAGATGAATTTCTTTAGAAATTTTTTTGAATTATAGAGCATTGAGAGACCTTTGGGGTATATAAAAATTATGGAGAAAGAGTGTTAGAGCATGGAGATATAATAGACACAAAACTAAGTGTCTGGGTTAGAGCAAAGAGAAGAAGAAGAGGGTCTTCTTCTAGGGTTGCTGAGTTCACCTCTTCCCTTCCTCCATCTATGAGTTTTCTGAAAGTGTCTCACATCTAAAACTTCTTTTCCTATTTTTCATCTTTGAAAGAGTCTAAATCAAGAAGAAGGAGGCATCTGATCAATCATCGAAGAAGGATCAGCACAGTACTAGCATACTGTGCTAATTTTCTGGATCAGAACTTTTCATCGTGATTCATGGGCTCGTGTGGACGACTCCTAAAGGTCAGACATGTGTGTGGCTTATAACATTATCCTCAAGCTCGGATCAGCAAAGTTAGAATATCTAACTTGCAAGGTAATAGATCTAATCTATTATATTTTACATACATTAGATGTAGTATAGAAACATGTTGATATGATCAACATGTAGTTCTTATTCTTTATATTTTAATTTTTGATTTAATATCATGTAATAATCATGTAATAGGATCTTAGATCTAGGTATTTTCTAATTTTATTAGATAAATTTTAATTTATTTTAGTCTTTCGCTACCTGATCTTGAAAAAGTTTCAAGATCTAATCTTGAAACCCTAGATCTGGTTCCTTCAGTAATACCTTGGCCAGGACAATCTTTGTGATGAGTCACAGGATTTATTAGGTTGAGATACATAATGGATGTACTATTAAGAGTTGACAATTTAAACTCTAAGTCATCTTGAGCATCAAGAGTTAAAGGGATGAATTATACGGTAACCATATGCCATAGGTTCTAAGTATTGCTTTACATACATTCGGCCTATCCAAATGGGGTACCATTGCTAGATGATTACTCTGATTGGTATAAGAATTTATTCTTATGCTATCAACTTAGGTTCAAATCTATGGGGTCACACACATTAGAAGTTTCTCTCCGATCAATTGGCAGATCGATGATTGAAAATTATTCGAGGGTAAAATTGTCAATACGATTGATGATTAACCCTATGCAATAGTTGCAATAACATTATTCGTTAAGTATTAATAAAATGTAGAAGGATTTATTAGCAATTAGATTGCTAATTAACTTAATTTGATTAAAAATTAAAGTTTGGATCAAGTATAATTGAATTGGATTCAATTAGATCGAATCTGATTAGGTTATGGGATGACCTAATCGCTAAGGGAGAATTAGCCCTGATTTGATCAGAACTTGAGTTCAATCATTTTCTAATTAGATTAGAATTTTGGATACCTTATTAGATTAGGCTAACTCATCTTTATTTGGATCTAAACTAATCGGGTTTGGATGAAACCTAATTAAGAAGCAGATAACCAAAACTCTAGAGTCCAAATTAGTTAGACTTCTTCCCTTGCGCTACATCCTTTCACCATGCCATTTCTCATCACACAAAATGAGTTTGTATATGAGAAAAATTCCAGCAAGAGCCCCTTGTTGTAACCCACCATGGATAAGGAAGAGTTGGTTTTAATTTGAATTCAAAAGGGTTTGAATTCAAAACCCTAATCCCTATCCAATTCAAACCACCCGTCGGCCACCTTGTGAAGGACTCCTTTTATGTGACAAAAAGAGAGTGCTCTCAATGATTTTTCCATGCCCCACACCTCTTATTTGGCCCTTCTTTGAATGGGTTTGGATGAGGATCAATTCTGGTAGGGTTTGAATTTTGAATTCAAACTCAATTTGATCCCTATCCAACCTCTTTTTTTGGTGTTCGGCAACCTTAAAATGATATGATTTTTGTGCACCACTTCTTGAGGGCTTTTCAATGTATGAGAGGGCTGAGAAAGAGAGGAACCAAACCTCTCTTAGGGGCATGAGGATCTGGGTTGGGCACTATCATTTTGGCATGAGCATTGGATGAGATACAGCTCCTCTTCAGGTGAGAGACCTAGAATTGTTCTAGGGTTTTCTAGTGAGAAAAAATACTAGAGAGAAGAGAGTTCTCCTTTAATTTTTTCTCTACCATCCAGCATCTTCTCTAATCTATCTTTGACATCAGAAGGGTCCAAAGCGATTGAAGAAGAGAATCAAATCAGATCTACCATCAGAAGCTGTATATGTGAGCTAGCACTCCCGCAGAAGGCTGATCGGTTCGAGGGCTTCATATGGACAATCCGTAGAGGCCGAACACCTTGTACAGCTATAAGCGACTAGTAGAGCCTCTGATCCATGAGTCTCAATTGTGGTGTTCATCTACCCATGCTCTGGTATAAGGTTCTGAACCCTAATAGCTGTAGATATGATCTACTCCTCTTGCTGATTTTTTTTTACATGCTTGCTGATTTTAATTTTAAATTTTTCATGCATTATATATCATGACATAAATTTTTGTATAGGTATTTTAAAATCTGATCTTATGCATGTATTTATAGATTAAAATATTTAATCTATCTTTATTTCATTGTAAAACTTTTGAAATCCATGCATGAAATTTTGCGCATTACCAATAGAAGACTCCTAATGGAAGTCTTCTTGTCCCTCATATCTGACTAAGAGTCAGACTCCTAAGGGCTGACAAAAATCTTTGGGAGTCTTCTATAAAATCTCCTCCTCTCTCCTCTAAAGCCTCCATGACAAGCACCGGCCTTCCTCCCTTTTCTTTCTCCTTGGTTTCTCCCATTGAAGCCATGAATACCCTCTCTGTGCCTATTCAAAATTCTCACCAAAGATGTCACCGGTGTTGGGAATAGTATCCCAAAGTCAATCGTCAGCCTGTTGACGGTTGTGCTCTTTCTTGTATTAGTATATGAATTATAAATAAATAAAAATTATTTTGATATTTTTCATCATAAATTATTTAATCTTCTAATGAACTCCTGTGTTGTGGTGAAGTCCTTAAGACTATTTAGACTCGACGAAAGAGGATTTATCGTTTAGTCCTTAAACCTATTCACGACCAAATGATACGTTGTTACCAAGGACGACAATATTTATCAAGCATAGGTCGTTGTGTGCCATATGGGTTGGTTGTCCTCTTAACCAAAGAGTGTGGAGACACTGGTATGATATACATGTGAGATGTAAGGGTACATCTACACTGAACGTGACTAACTCTGAAATTTTTTCTGCTGTCAAGATTTGCTCCAATGGGATATGGGTAAAACTGTCCCTCTGACTTGAGACCGCCACGGTGACTTGCAAGCAACTCACTGCACTTAGGCACTGGACTACCTAAATTTCTAATTCAGTGATGGAAGGATGCTGGGTGTAGTCAAGTACTTGACTTGTCGGTGCGTGTATCAAGATGAGATTGACCACTTCTGTTCAGGAGCTGTGTACAGTCGTGTTTCAATTTAGCAAAACCTTGGCCGGGGTAGTCCTAGTGAGGAGTCATAGGACTGTTTGAGTTGAGCACGATTCGGATGATCTAATCAGGGTTGACAGTTTAACCCTGAGTCGTCCTAAACACAGGGGTCAAAAGGGATGAATTATACAGTAATCATATTCACGTAGGTTCTGAATATTACAATTGTGACTATTCGACCTATCCATACATTGAGTACCATTGCTAGATGGTCAATTCGATTAGTACAGAAATTGGTTCCTGTGCTACCGGCTTAGGTTCGAACCTGTGGGGTCACACACATTAGAGGTTCCTATCTGATCTGATGGCTGATGAAGAGTCTTACATGTCTGAGACTCTGTGATTGAGAATCAAGATTCTCTGATCACGAGTATTACACATTTTGGGTACCGAGGTCAAGAGTCCCACTGGTTTGGGACTTTTTGATCAGGGTTTCATATCGATGGACTCTGATGCCCGATTGCCCATCAGATTTAGATTCAGTATTTATGAGAGATTTAATTAGTGATTTGATCATTAATTAACTCAATTTGATTGAGTAATTATTTTTGGATCAAGTCCAATTGAATTGGATTTAGTTGGGTTTGACCCGATTAGGTTAAGTGTTGACCTAATCGCTAAGGTGTTTTGGTCACTGATTTGATCAGAGATTGGGCTTAGTCAATTTTTGATTTGATTAAAATTTTATTAAGTATAATTAAGCCTAATTAAGTTGGATTTAACTTAGTCTAAATGTGCCTAACCTATTTTGATTAGGTTGGCTCAATTAGGTTCAAACCACCTTAACTAATCTCCCCGCGCCACCTTACTTCTCATGCACCTATTTGAATTCACGAGAAACAACTTCTCATGAATTTTCTCCCATGCAGAAGCCATCCCATGCCCCTTCTTTGTGTGCCATTTTGAATGGATAAGGATGAGATTGGTTGGCCATTCAAATTCAAAAGATGTTTGAATTCAAATGGATAACAAATCTCTACGCCCACCTTTTATCTTGTGCGCCACTTCTTCCACACGAGAAATGGTTTCTCGTGAAAATTATCCACGCACAAGAGAGCCCACACCCTTCTCTTCTCATGTCTAGAGTGGATAAGGATGGATTGTTTTGCATTTGAATTCAAATTTGATTTGAATTCAAATGAGCAACCACTTATCTTTATCCTCTCACGCGGTAAAAATGCTGCAAAGATGCGGTCTTGCATCATTTTAAAAAGGAGATAAGATAGGGCGTGCACACAAAAAAAAATATCTGAGAGAGAAGGGTGGCGTGAGAGAGGTTTCCTGCATGAAAAAAAAAGAAAAAAAAAAGAAAGAAAAGAAAGAAACAAGTGGGTGCAAGTTTCTTCGGAGTGTACCCTAGGGTTTTGGCTTAGGGTTCGGAAAGTGAGAATGTGAGCTACGAGTGTCGTGAGCCCACCAGATTTTAGGGAGAGCATCATCAACCTCTCAAGTGCATCTGCTAATGATCCAGAGTATCCAAAGAGTCGGTAGATCAAGATCGAAGGAGTTCGATCAACATCGGCCATCAAAAGGGTTCAGCCACGAACTAACATTCGTGAGGAGCCGATCAGATTGGGAGCTTCATGTGGACGATCCACAGAGGTCAGACATACTGTATGGCTATATTATGATGATCAGATCCTCTCGACGGTGATCAGATTACGGTGATCGACTACCCACACAAAAGTAATGTGTTCTGAACATATAACAGTAAAATATTTACTATAGAAGTTTAAATTTTAAATTTAAATGCATGCTATATATATATCATATTTAAATATTTGTATAGAATTTATATATATTAATTAATTAGATTAATTAATAATTTTTACTGTAAAATAGTACTTTTGAAAAAAATTTAAAATTACCGTTTTACCCCTGCACTAATCTTCACTTCAACTGGAGTCGAGGTAAGTGTCGGCCCTTCATCATCTCCTTCTTTCCCTTGTTCTTATGCCCTTGTGTGTGGTTACTGGCCATTGAATTTAGTAGAAAACACATAAAAAATGGATGCCCTAGTTTCCCCTATTTCATTGAGCTTGTTTTCTCTTTTTTCTAGCCATCAGTGCCACCACCCACGGTGCCACACCCCTAGGATGTGACACCCTGCATGTTAGCTATCTTCCCCAGAGGTTTTGGCTATCAGTGATTGACCAATGACCTAAGAAAATGCAAAAAAAAGGTGATCCCCTAATTTTTTGAGTTTTTCTTTTTTTTATTTGGTCTGTCACTTATTGCCGCCATTCCTTGCTCTACCACTGCCCACTGCCTTTGTTGCCACTCATCATCGATCTTCTGGCCATTAGCCATCTTGCTCCCATAATCAGCCAAGGAAAGAAGATGAAAGGAAAAAAAAAGAAAGAAAAAAAAATGAAGAAGAAGAGAGAGAAGTTCTCTCTCTCTTGTGTCCCTCTATGGTTTTCTCTCTCTCATGTCTCTCTTTCCTTCTCTCTAGAGTTTCTCTCTCCTACTTTCTCTCTCTAGATAATGATGGAACCTTAGATGCCATTTTTTTTATTTTTTCTCCTTTCACCCACTTTCTCTCTCTAAAAAGACCTATGGATCCTGTATCGAGTCATTCTTTCCTCTTTTAGGGATCCATGTTGACCCTACCAAGATGATCCCAAATCACTTCGATATCCGGATGATCTATTGAATTGATCACCTAGTCAATCATTTTTTTATTATTATTTAATTTTATTAAATTTATTGAACAAAAATTGATCATAATTTAATATTTTAAATAGGATTACTTGATTCATCTAATGAAGTCTAAAGATTTAGGGTGAACGAGATAAGTGGATCTTACACTCCTTATTTATTTTTAAATTTCATATTTTTTATGCAAATAATCTGTTGTTAATAAAATCATATTTTTCATAAAATAAAGATCCGCATATGAGACATAAAAAGGTATGTTTTATTATGACCATTGATTTTATGAATATATTTTATGAAAATAACATATTTATGAAGTATAAATTTTATTATTTTTTCATCTATATATATGTATATTTTAAAAAAATATATAAAAAATTTAAAGGCTCTCAGATAGCAACAAATGAATCTCTAAAATTGAGAAGGTCGACACTTGGAGCTAGCATCTACAAGAAACATGGCTCCACCAATGGCTATAAAGTTGGCATACGAAACAAGAATTCCATCGATTAAGAAATATAACCCTATCATAGATATAAAGTGATCTAAGTATGAATATCTGTGAGTAATATTTTGAAATATGACATGAATATCTGATAAGAATGATTTATATATCATATTTATGAGATATTCATAAGTTATGCATGCATGATTGTCTTTATAACTCATTTTATCATATGCTCTATGAAATGCTTAATTTTTATAATATCTATTATTTTTTAAATATTATATTATCATAGAAAAATTTCTACTTGATTCGATAAGAAAGTATAAGTTTTACTTACTTAGTTAGTGTAGCTCATATCTTTTGATTTTTTTTTCTTTTATAGAGGAATAATGTTTGAACTAATGAAAGATCCAGACTTGGAGATTTGCATAGCAAGCTTATAGCTAAAACTTAATTTATTTGATAATCATGAACTTATAGTTAACTATTAAAAATTTTGAGATATGAGTTTGATATTTGATTTTGAATTAGATGCTTTGAACTAATTTTAATTTAATTAAAAATTTAAATTAATTTTTTTATTACTTTTAAAACTAATGAAAGATCCAGACTTGAGGATTTGCATAGCAAGCTTATAGCTGAAACTTAATTTATTTGATAATCATGAACTTATAGTTAACTATTTATAAATTTTGAGATATGAGTATGATATTTGATTTTGGATTAGAAGCTCTGAACTAATTTTGATTTAATTAAAAATTTAAATTAAATTTTTTATTACTTTTATTTATGATGCATCCGTTATTCTATTTAAGAAAATAAATGTTGACTTTATATTATTTTGGGCACACCCTTTGCTAGCATGGCCATATTATGTCCTAAATTTGGAGCATGGGATTTTATGGTATCAGAGCCATAGGTTTGATTATAGGTGGAATTTAAAGTGAGTAGTTAGGTCATGCTTAGTTAGATCTGACTTAATTGAACAAGAAAAAATATTTTTCTTAATTGTATTGCTGCCTCGCTATAAAAGTTGAATAATGTTAAAATTGAGATAGGAAACAATGAGCAATAAGGAGAATGAAGTCTTATGTACCTTGTAGGTAGGAGGAAAGGAGCAAGAAGAATTTCCAAGGGAGATGCCAACCACTGGTTAAGCAGGCTCCTAATGTGCCAGCCACTCAGTCAAATATTGCTAGAGTATGTCAAGTGCTAGCTCAGCTTATTCAACAATAGCAGCAGACATAAGCCACTCTTCGACCTACATCATCTATAGAGTCATACTCTAAGAGGTTTAAAAGGCTCAACCGACCACTATTTGAGAGTGGACCTGAACCTCTGGTTGCAGAGACTTAGATTCGAGAGATGAAGAAGATGTTCAATATGCCTTGCAGTATCCCAAGAATGTGAAGGTCAAATTAGCTATACCCATGCTAAAAGAAAATGCTAAGTTTTGGTGGACAATAATAAAGGTTGCATATGGGAATATTGTTGACCAGCTGATTCAGGAGGAGTTCAAAAAGATATTTTATGATCAGTACTTTTTTGAGATAATGAGATTGGTAAAAGAGAATGAATTCTTACTTTGAAGTAAAAGAACTATATGACAGTAATGGAATATGCAAACAAATTTAACGAGTTAGGCCACTTCTACCCCCAGCTCATGGAGTCTAAAAGGAGCAAAGCTAACAAATTTGAACAAGATCTAAGATATGAATTCAGTCTCATTTATCTTCTCATCTTTTCAATGACTACAAGGATGTAATAGAATGAGCTTTAAAGATTGAATCAGAGTTAAAAAGATCAATATAGGAAAGCGGAGATAGAAAGAGGCTGAGATCAACGGGAAATTCAAAAGATCAGCAAAAAAATTCCTTAAAACAATAACTCCGATAAGAAGAAAAAATCTACATCCTATTCATACTATGGCAAAAATCATAACAGATTTGTAGCAAAAAAATAGGAGCATGCTTCTTATATGGTGATAAAGGATATATAGCACATGATTGCCCAAATAAGAAAAGGATGACTCAAAGCCTATCAGACTAGCTGATCAAAAATAGAAAGAGAATGTATGAGTGTTCGCTTTGATCCAGCAGGAGGGCAATGCAAGTGATCAAGTGACGGCAGATACCATCCCAGTCAACTCCATAAATGCTCATGTGCTATTTGATTTCAATTCTTCTCACCCTTTTATATCTTTCAAGTTTGCTGCTACTCTGAATTATATGTTTGAAGAATTGATAGAGCCATTATATATTAGCACACCTCTTAAGAGCATCACTATTGCTAATGTTATATTTAAGAATTGCAAAATCCAAATAGGAAAAAGGGAATTAGTAGCAGATTTGGTTCAATTAAATATGCATAATTTTGATATTTTTCTTGGGATGAACTAGTTATCCTCGTATCATGCCTATATTAACTATTTTGGAAAAAAAAGTGGTGTTCCAAATTTTTGGTGAGCCAAAGTTCTTTCAAAGAAAAGCTCATGATGTGGAGCCCAAGCAGTTTAAGCCTTCTTCGAGTATCATCTCAGCTATGAGTACAAGGAAGGCATTAAGAAAAGGATGCGGGGCATATTTGGCCTATGTAGTGGATACCAGAAGGAGGAGGTGGAGTTGGATGATATATTGTCAAAGAATTTTTGATATTTTTTTAGATGAGCTACCTGGGCTACCTCCAGATCGAAGATTGAATTTAAGATTGATATCACACCAAGGATCAGAACAATATCAAAACCTCCTTATCGAATGCATCACCCTTATGGATTTGCTGGAGTTGAAGGTCCAGCTGCAAGAACTTTTAGATAAGAAGTCCATCCGGCCAAGTACATCACCATGGGGAGCTCCTATTTTATTTGTGAAAAAGAAGGATGAGAGCTTGCGATTAAGCATTGATTATCGAGAGTTGAACAAAGTGACTATTAAGGATAAATATTTTCTTCCTCAAATAGATGATTTGTTTGATCAATTACAAGGTGCTCAAGTCATGTCCAAAATTGGCCTACAATCAGGTTATTATCAACTAAGAATTAGAGATAAGGATGTGCCAAACACTTCATTCAAGACTAGGTATGGCCATTATGAAATTTTAGTAATGCCTTTTGGACTAACCAATGCATCAGCTACTTTTATGGATATGATAAATAGGATCTTCAAACCATTCATGGATCAATTTGTTGTTGTTTTTATTGATGACATTCTTGTTTATTCTAAAAGCAAAGAGGAACATGAGAAACACTTGAGGATTGTGCTACAAACTTTAAGAGAAGAGAAGCTCTTCACCAAGCTAAGTGTGAGTTCTAGTTGGATAGTATCATCTTTTTCAGTCATGTGATATCCAAGGAAGGAATCTTAGTAGACCCAAAGAAGATAGAAGCCATAGTAAATTGGCCTCACCCTACTAATGTGACCAAAGTCAGAAGCTTCTTAGGCATGGCTGGTTATTATAGAAGATTTGTTGAAATATTTTTTCAAATTGTAATTCCTCTGATCTGCTTGACCTAGAAATGAGCAAAATTGAGTGGAACAGTGAATGTGAGCAGAGCTTTCAAGATCTAAAACAATGATTAGTGTCTTCCTCAATTCTTACTTTACCTATTAGAACTAGAGGATTCGTCATTTATAGTGATGCTTCTAAAGAGGGGTTGGTGATAGCATATGCTTCTCGACAATTGAAGCCCTATGAGTAAATCTACCCGCACATGATTTGAAGTTAGCAACCATAATATTTGTCTTGAAGATTTGACGGCATTATTTATATGGAGAACTATGTGAAATTTATACTGACCATAAGAACTTGAAGTATTTATTTACTCAAAAAGAGCTGAATATGAGGCAAAGAAGGTGGCTTGAACTGTTGAAAGACTATGGTCTAAATATTAAATATCATCCTGAAAAAGCCAATGTGGTGGCAGATGCACTTAGCAGGAAATCAATAGCAGATGTGGTGGCTTTGCTTTCTACTTAGTGGTAAATTCTGAAGGATCTTGAAGATTTACAAATCGAGGTGATCAATACTAATGTTAAGAATACGTTAGCCAATTTAATGATATAGCTAGCATTGATTGAATAGATAAAAGTTGCCAATAGAATGCTATTAGTTTATGTTAGTTCAAAAAGACATGGAGAAAGGGTTGCAACTTGAGCTCAGAATTCATTCAAATGGTACTCTATATTTTGAAATAGGTTATGTGTATCTAGATTTCCTAAACTAAATAAAGAAATTTTGGATTGCTCATAAACCTTGTTTGTCAGTTTATCTAGGTAGTATAAAGATGTACAAAGACTTAAACTAATATTTTTGGTGGAATGGTATGAAGCAAGAGATAGCTTAATTTATATCCCAATGCTTGATGTGCTAGCAAGTGGAGACCAAACATCAAAGACCAATTGGTTTGCTGAAACTATTAATTAGAGATATCAAAGTGGAAATGAGAGCATATTACTATGAATTTCATCATTGGGCTTCTGAGGATAGCAAAGAAGAATGATGCAGTGTGGGTGATTGTTGATCAGTTTATTAAATCAGCCCACTTTTTATCCTTTTGAGTTGGTACTCCACTTGATAAGTTAGCACGGATGTATATTGATAGAATAGTACACCTGTATGGTGTGCCGGTAAGCATTGTGTCTAATCGAGATCTACGATTTGCATCCAAATTTTAAAAAATTTTCAAGATGCCATGAAAACCAAATTGAGGCTTAGTATACTTTTTATCCACAAACTAATGGCCAATCAGAGAGGATAATCCAAACTCTTGAGGATATATTGAGAGCTTGCACTTTCGATTTTGGAGGATATTGGAATGATCATGTGGCTTTAATAGGATTTGCTTATAACAATAATTTTCATTCTAGTATTAAGATGGCACCCTATGAAGCCTTGTATGAAAGGAAGTGCAAATCTTCTTTGCATTGGATGTTATTGGTGAAGGAAAATTATTGGGTTCTGAGTTAGTTCAGGATGCTAGAGAGATAAAAATTCATCTGATCAAAGAAAGACTCAAGACAACATAAGATAGACAAAAGAGTTGAGCAGATAGAAAGAGGAGAAAATTGGAATTTCAAGTCAGCAATTTTATTTTCTTGAAACTGTCACCCACAAAAGATGTCATGAGGTTTGGGAGGCATGGCAAGCTAAGTCTGCACTATATTGGACTTTTTGAAGTCTTGACTAAAGTAGGGATGTTGCTTACAAACTAGCCTTGTTTTCAACATTACCTAAAGTGCACAACATCCTTCATGTTTTCCTGCTGAGGAAGTATGTATCTGATCTGAATAATATGGTAGAGTATCAACCATTGCAAATTCATGAAGACATAACTTATGAAGAGTTTTCCTTCCGAATTATTGATTGGAAAGAGCAAGTCCTAAGGTGATGCATAATTCTATATGTAAAGATTCAGTGGAGCAATCATGAAGAGAGAGAGGCTACTTGGGAGCTTGAAGATGATATGAAGTCAAAGTATTCTCATTTATTTGATAATGAAGGTATGCTAAGTTTCAAGAATGTAACTTTTTTTAAGGAGGATAGAATGTAATAATCCTATCCAAATTGGACCAGCTGACCATGAATTAGCCCACACCCACTCCACATGAAAAAAAAAGGAAAAGAAAAAAATGAGAAAAAAATGAAAAAAAAAAAGAGGCCGAGATGAAGACTCCCAATGGGAGTCCTCTTCTCCCCCATATCCGACTAAGAGTCAGACTCCTAAGGGCTGCCAAAAACCCTTGGGAGTCTTCTATAAAATCTCTCCTCCCTCCTCCAAAGCCTTCACAATAAGCATTGGCCTTCCTCTCTTTTCTTTCTCCTTGAGTTTTCTCAAGTTGAAGCTGCAGATACCCTCACCATGCCCTTCCAAAATCCTCATCAGAGGTTCACCAGAGTTGAGGTAAGTGCAACCCTTCTTCTTCTCCTTCTTCCCTTTCTTTCCATGCCCTTGTGTGCAGTCACCGACCATTGAGTTCACCAAAAAAACCCACAAAAATTGGATGCCCTATTTTTCTCTGTTTGGCCAAGCCTATTTTCTCTTTTTTGGCCACCGATACTGCCACCTATGGTGTCACACCCTTGGGATGTGACATCCAACCTATTAGCTATCTTCTCCAGAGGTCTTGGCCATCGGTGATCAACCAATAATCGAAAAAAATAAAAAAATGGGTAGTTTCCTTTTTTTAATTTTTTTTATTTGGCCAGCCTCTTGTCGTCGTCGTTCCTTGCTCCACCATCACCCACCACCTATGTCGCTACCCACTACCGGTCTTCCGACCATCAGCCATCTTGCTCCCTTAATCAGCCAAGAAAAGAAGAAGAAAGGAAAAGAAAAGAAAAAGAAAGAAAAGAAAAGAAAGAAGAAGAAGAAGAGAGAGAGTTCTCTCTCTCATGTCCTCTAGGATTTTCTCTCTCTTATCTCTCTTTCTTTCTGTCTAGAGTTTCTCTCTCCTACTTTCTCTTGCTAGATGATGATGGGATCCTAGATGTAATTTTTCTCTCTCTACTTTCTCTCCCTTCACTTTCTCTCTATAAGAAGACCTATGAATCTTGTATCGGGCCATCCTTTCCTCTTTTAGAGATTTGTGTTGACCTCGACAAGATGATCCTAAATCACTTCGATGCCAGATGGTCTATCAAACCGATCACTTAATCAACTATCTTTTTTTATTATTATTTAGTTTTATTAAATTTATTGAATGAAAATGGATCATGATTTAATATTTTAAATGGAATTACTTGATTCATCTAATGAAGTCTAAAAATGTAGGATGAATAAGGTAAGTGAATCTTTCACTTCCTATTTATTTTTAAATTTCATATTTTTTATATAAATAATTATTATTGATGAAATCATATTTTTTATAAAATAAAGATCAGCATATGAGATATAAAAAGGTATATTTTATTATGATATTGATTCCATGAATATATTTTATGAAAATAGTATGTTTATGAAGTAAAAATTTTATTATTTTTTTATCTATATATATTTTTTAAAAAAATATAAAAATTTTAAAGGCTCTCAGATATCTATGAACGAATCTCTAAAATTGAGAAGATCAACATCCAGTGCTAGCATCCATAAAAAATATGGCCCCATCAATAGGTACAAAGTTGGCATATGAGATAAAATTTTATTGATTAAGAAATATGGTCCTATTACGGAAATAAAATGATCGTATTACTATATCTATGAGCAGTGTTTTGAAACGTGATATAAATATCTGATAAGAATGATTTATACATCATGTTTATGATGTTAGAAAATATACCTCAAGATTCAATCCATATTGAGCCCACAGCAAGGTCCAGGATGACGAATGGAGTCCAACGAGCTCAAGAATAGCCCAAATGGAGTCCAAACAAGAAGATACACATGAAAGAAGGTTCGAAGCAGTGGCACAGCACACGAGGCAGCGGCGGACCAGTAGTGGGCCGGCGGTGGGGCGGTTGGGCCCGATGGAGATGCGCGCACAGGTAGGCATGCATGGCCCAATGCATGGGTGGGCCTAGTGTGGGTACACACGTTGGCTGGCCCAGCATGCACGAGTGCCCAGGCCCAATGCTCCTGCATGGTCCACTGTGGACTGCGGGGCACTGACGGTCCATGGGAGTCACGTGGACTGAACACACAGTCCACATGCGGTTCAAGTGATGTTTTGCACGATTCGACTACCCAAATCATAGCCGATCATGATCGGACGATTGAGGATAAATCTAGGCTTGATTAGGTGATTGGTGGCCCTGATATGCGTGATCGGATGGCTCTAGTGCGAGCCAGTCATGATTGGACGGTCACAGATGATTCTAGGTTTGATTGAAGCTCTGTTTCCTAGTGTAACAGTATTTTAGAGTTTCTGGAGTCTATAAAACTCCGATTGATGAGTCGTCAGTTGCGTTGGAGAGCTGGTAACGTTCTAGAGATATAAAAAGGCTTCAAGAGAGGTTTCAAAGAATTTTTGTGATAGTTTTGAAACTTTTTATTGAAAACTCTTGTACAAAGATTGAGTAGTGAGTTCCTCTTGTATTGGTTTTATTTTATTCTCTCATAGTAAAGCTTGCACACCCCGTGGTGGTAGGCTTGAGGCGATCCATATATTTGTATTATATTTTTTATTTTATTTTTTCTTTCTTCCTGCTGCATCGTATGGTATCGAATCCTGCGCAACAATTGGTATCAGGGCAAGATGGTGTCAGAGCATAGGTTGCAGCAGTGGTGATCGAGATAGAAGATGGAGAAGATAAGTACAATCAAGATGGAGATCAACAAGTTTGATGAAAAAAGTAATTTCTCCTTGTGGCAGGTAAGGATGAAAGATGTGCTCATCTAGAAAGGATTGATTGATGCTCTCTTGTGTGGAGAGAAGCCGACCACCATGGAGGTGCAGGATTAGAGATGGCTCCAAATGCAGGTAGTGAGTACGATCCGCTTATACCTAACGAATGATGTGGTGATCTATGTACTTGGTGAGACTTTTTCGATAATGCTATAGTCAAAGCTCGAGGAGTTGTACATAATGAAGTCTCTCACCAACACCCTCTTCCTCTAGAGATAGTTCTACCAGCTGCAGATGACTGAGGGACAGAGCGTGCAGGAGCATGTCAATCACTTTTAGAAGATCCTCACCGACCTCCTTAGTGTTAGTGAAAAAGTTGAGGAGAAGATCAGGGCGCTGGTCTTGCTAGCGTTGCTTCTCCCTTCGTATGAGTTCTTGGTGACCGCTCTTCTAGTGGGAAAGAGCACCATCAAGATGGATGAGATTATCGTGGTGATTCTTCAGAACAAGATTCTTAGAAGGAAGAAACCAGCTTCTAGCTCAGGTGGTGGCAGCTCAACTTTGGTGGTTTCTAGAGGTGCAGAAGGTGGTAGACAAAGCAATAAAAGATCGTGGCAAGGATGGTCCAAGTCCAGGATGAAAGACTTGAGCAAGACCAGATGTTATCGGTATGACGAGTTAGGACATCTAGCCAGAGATTATCCTCAACTTAGAGATCAGACGAGGGCTACTACAGTGATGGCTAGTAGCAAGTCAGAGAATGATATTCTGGAGATATCTGACGAGGTATCTACTTTTTTCAACAGTGGATTTTAAATTCTGCATGCACCTATCATGTATGTTGCAGTGAGGAGTAGTTTGACTCTCTGGAGAATAGTGAGGGTATTGTTTATCTACCGGATGGATCGAGCTATACAATCAGAGGCATCAGGACGGTCAGATGGAGGACACATGATGGTGCAGTGAGAGATTGGGAGAGATTCGGATACGTATCTAATTTCAAGCAAAATCTTATCTCACTGAGCGGATTGGATTCGAGAGGCTACAGGATGGTAGTTGGTAGAGGAATCCTGAAAATATTGCTTGATGATAGGATTGTTTCAGAGGAAAAGAAGAAAACAAGAGGATATTACTACCTAGCGGAGAGCTCAGGCGAGGGAGTTTTAGGAGCCAGGAGGAGCCCAGAGCAAAGTGGAGCTCGAGATGGAGGTGGATCGGATACTAGACAGGAGACTCGAGAGGATGAGAGGCGACGTCGTAGAGTGAGATTCCTATTACCATAGGATGATACCCTGAGCAAGTCTTTGACCAGAGTGGATATAGCCCATGATGGAAGTCGGATTGAGTGGCCTAGCTCGACTCCCATGATTGCCCATCTATGAGATGACAGGCATGCCCCAGGGCGTGGGGGTGAGATGGATCACAGACTCTCAGAGATAGGTGGAGGCCGAATATTGAGTCGAGATGGAGATTGTTAAGAAATATGCCTCAAGATTTCATCCACATTGAGCCCACAGCGAGATCCAAGATGACGAACAGAGTCCAACGAGCCCAAGAACATTTCAAACAGAGTACAAATAGAGAAGATATACGTGAAAAAAGGTTCGGAGTGGTGGCACAGCGCATAAGGTGGCGGCGGATCAGCGACGGCCGATGGTGGCGTGGTCGGGCCGATGGAGATGCGTGCAGCCTAGTGCGTGGGTGGGCCCAGCGCGGGTGCACATGCGAGCCGACCTAGCACACGTGGGCACCCAGGCCCAATGCTCCCGTGTGGTCCATCATGGACCATGGGGCGCTGGCGGTCCATGGGGGTCGCATGGAGTGAACACACGGTCCACGCACGGTTTAGGTGATTTTTTAGGTGATTTGATGGCCCAGATCATAGTCGATCATGATCGAACGGCTTAGGATGAATATGGGCTTGATCAGATGATCGGTGGCCCTGATATGTGTGATCGGACGGCTCTGGTATGAGCCGATCACGATCGGACGGTCACAGATGATTCTAGGCTTGATTGAGACTCTATTTCCTAGTATAACAATATTTTGGAGTTTTTGAAGTCTATAAAACTTTGATTGACAAGCCATCAGTTGCATTAGAGAGCTGATGATGTCTTGAAGGTGTAGAAAGACTTTAAAAGAGGTTTTAGAGAACTTTTGTAAGGGTTTTAGAATTTTTTATTGAGAAACTCTTATACAAAATTGAGTGGTGACTTCCTCTTCTATTGGTTTTATTTGATTCTCTCATAGTGAAGCTTGTATGTCCTGTAGAGGTAGGCTTGAGATCGATCTACGTATTTTTATTATATTTTTTATTATATTTCTTCTTTCTTCTTGCTACATCGTATGATACTAGATCCTGCGCAACATATGAAATATTTATGATTTATGCATGCATGATTATCTTTATAACTCATTTTATTATATAATCTATGAAATACTTAATTTTTATAATAATATTATTTTTTAAATATTATATTATCATAAAAAAATTTATATTTGATCTAATAAAGAAGCGTAAGTTTTACTTACTGAGCTTATATAGCTTATATCTTTTTTTTTTCTTTTATAGAGAAATAAGATTTGGACTGATAAAGGATCCAGACTTGGGGATCTA
Source organism: Elaeis guineensis (assembly GCF_000442705.2). NCBI lineage: Eukaryota > Viridiplantae > Streptophyta > Magnoliopsida > Arecales > Arecaceae > Elaeis > Elaeis guineensis. The sequence goes on along the minus strand of NC_026000.2, from coordinate 116,585,586 downwards.
CATAACAAGTTTAAGAATTTTATAGTTGAAAGTTAGTTATTTGATGATCACAAACTTGTAGTTAACTATTACAAATTTTGAAAATGGGTTTGATACATGATTTTGGATTAAATGCTCTAAACCAATTTTGGTTTAATTAAGAATTTAAATTAAAATTTTTATTAATTTTATTTATGATGCGTCTATTATTCTATTTAAAAAAATGAATGTTGGCTTCATGTTATCTTGAGCTACACCCCTTGGTAGCATCATCGTGTTATATCTCAAATTTTGGGTGTAATAAATATGGTTTCAGATGATGCCAATAAGCATCATCTTGTTAATGGTCTTCAACAACGCTTGTTAGCACCGTAAAGGTATCTTCATTTGTGATGTTTTTTAAAAGCATCGATAAGTTTGTGCTGGATTTTTACATTGCTGATGCTTCCCCTAGTGTAGGCAAATAAAAATCAAAAACCCCCTTTTCTTATAGTGTACCAACCCCTTGTTCCATCTCATGGAACCATAGGTGGTGGCTCCTTGTTCTCCACCATCGACTTCACCTCCTTAATTGGTGGCCCCTACTTTGCCACCAGCTTCATTGTCTAAATAACCATTCTTCTATCTTCTCATCTTCTTTTTTATTCTTTTCATCTTTTTTTTCTATTTTTTAAAATATTTTAGAGGCGATTATGATGATGCTTATATCCAACTCCATGCAAAGGTTGCAAGGATGGAGAATCTCAAATTCTTTATAGGTAAACCTTGATCTCTAATCCTACGATTTGTAGGCTCTTGGAGGTTGCAAACCCTAAATCCTAAATCTTGAGATTCTTAGAATTGTGGGAACATTAAACCCTTAATCAGCTCTTCTAGATTTCCATCCCAATTAACGTGGGGCAATTTTGAATAGCTTATTTGGCGGTCGCAGCAGCCCATTCCTTGGGAAGAGATTTTGAAGTATGGGTGGAACAGAAGGGAAAAAATATTGTGATCAATGATAAACAAATTTGGGCCTCTCTCCCTTTTTCTCTCTATTTTATATTATTTTTTTCATTTCCCTAATGATATTTTCTATTTCAAGAGTTAGAACTTAATATTACTTTTAGGGTATTTGTCAATTTAGTTGAGTATAGCATAAGAAAAAATGCATGTTTTTAAATTTTCTTCTCATGTTGATGGATTAACGGGATCAAATTGTTGCTCATATGTCATGCATGTACATGGAGGGAAACAATGTAAGAAAGAGTAGGGGACAAAAGGAAGTCAAATAGTGGAACATTTCATCCTAATATGGGATCAATTTATTTCTCATGTTTATCCTCTGTAAGGGTTGATTAATGTGAATTTCCAATATGTATATTTATAATAGTAATATGAATTTTGTTCCACATAATCTAAGATTATTGTATAAATTACTACTATTTAGGATTCACTTACAGAATTACGTCTTATTGGAGGGGAACAACACATACTAGCTAGTTTTGTTTTTTATAAATATAAGTATTTCATCTTCTTTAATTTATTTTTTTATCTCTTTTTTAAGATTATTGATTTATATAAGTTATTTATTAAGTATTGTAATTACTTGTAGATGTTTAAAAATAATTCTATGCAATCTTTACATGATTTCCTTCGTCAATATAAGAGATCAAAAAGGCTCAAAAATCCAAAATGGACAAATTATTACAATAACAAGAAGCTAGACACCAAGATGTTTGATTCTCATTTTGGGTGTTTTTTAAATCAATAAAGATAAGAAGTAGATTGTATTTAAAAGCCCCCTTTTTAAAAGAATGTCATTTTTTTAGGGATCTATGGAGGAGGATACCTGAGTAGAAGAGGAGTTTATGTACATATATTGATTGTTTACAGTTTCCTTAATGCATGGATGGAATAAAAATTGCCAAAAGAAAAGGTGCTTGGTGGATTAATTATATTTTCTCAAGAGCATATGTTTTTGTTCCACTTTTTTGTTGGTGTATTTTACTTTCACATAAATATTAGTCTATTTCTGACAAAAATATAATATAAATTAAAAAACCAATATTGATCCTTCATGAAATTAAATTTCATATTCTAATAATTGCCCAAAGATTTTTTTGGTTTCTTAAGATCATAACATATCAGTTTTGAATTTTAAAAAAGTAGAGTATACATAATAGAGATTTGAAAAGGTATACTCAGTACTAAAAATAGATAGGATATGGCTCAAATATCAAGATATCCATATCCATATCACTCTTTCTTCAATGAATATAGATGCGGATACAAATATCAATTTACTATTAAAATCATATCTATATTAATCTTATATAAATATTGATGCAAATTATTATAAATCAATATATGGTTGGCATCGAGTCGGTTTAGTATGGACTGAGATACATGGTTGGGATTGATTCAGCAATCATTGTTTACAAGAGTTGCATGTGGCTAAAAATGATTGCAAATAGAATCTAATATTTGCATATGAATCAGATAATTTTCTAAACATATCCATTAAAGAAACTCTATAGGGATTTGGATAGTAATAATTAGTTACAAACTCAAACTTGTATCTACACTTGGATAGATATGGATGTTAGTCAAATATAAAAATTCATATCTATATTTATTTTTAAATGAATAAGGATTCAAGTAGAATACTGAAAGTATGGATATAAATTGCATAACTAAACTTTATGACTAGAGAATCAAAGATATGACTAAGTGGATGAAAAATAGAGTTAATAGTAAGTTAATGTGGTCATTTAATTTTTTTAAAAATTTATGAATGTAGTATAAAATTTAATAGGATTACAAATAAAATCAAATATTCGGATATGGATTGGACATATTTAGATTTATTTTTTTTAACGAATATGGATATGAATATGAATATTAGTTAGATGCTTAAATTTCTATCTATATCCAAATAAATTCAGATATGAAAATGGATTTGGTTGGATATTATCTGATCCACTTTCAACCCTATGGAAGAGTGATAATGGGTTATGTATAACCTAATATACTAAAGTGAAATTTCGAAGATCTAAAAAATTTGGTAGCAAAATGGTGCATCAGAAGATTATTTTTTGATATTTAATGATATAAACCATTTAAAATATTCATTGATAGTTCTATAAAAGTCATCAAAATAAATAGCAAATATTAATTAAATTTATATATTTATTATCAAATGGCAATTGATAGTCTTTAAGGAAGATAATCATTGGTATTTAGCCATTAAATATTAAATGTTGGTACGTAGTTATTCAAAAAGGATAAAGGTTATTCTCAATCTTTGGAAATTAATCACCAAAAACTATCCAAATAGATATTAATTAAGAAAAAAATAAAAGTTAGCTGTTAGAGTCAAATATTTCTTTAATGTTGATGAAGTTAGATTTACATTGGGTAAAAATCAAAAATCGTGCGTCCCTAAATTTTCACTCTCTCACCCCTTCACCACTCAAGCCATGCATCCCCAATTTTCTTTTGCTCTCCTACCCCTTTGCTTGTGGAAGCCATACGTTCTTAACAAATTCTTTTCACTCCCATGACCACTCTCCTTTGTTGTGTACCCCTTGTTTTACCAAACTCCATTATCTTCTTTGCCCTTCAACTCCCTACTCGCCTTCATTGCACACCCTTCGCTCGCTCCCAAGAAACTCTCCTCTCCTTCAATGTGTTTTGCCTCACACACTCCCCTTTGTTGGCTTTTGTGGATTCCACTTTGCTCCACTACTAGAATATAAGGTGAGGGCTTTTTTCTCCACTATTGCAATCAGGTTTGCCTCCCTTTCTCTCCTTCACCACATGCCTTTCACTCACCTTCACAAAACCCTCCTCTCCTTTAGCATCCTAGGGCACCTCACTCCACTACCAAAACCCTAGATGAGGGCTTCCTTCTTTACCAGCTCCACCTCATTAAACCCTAGATGGCAACTCCTCCTTTACCTTGGCTTTGTCTCATCCACTCTCTTCTGCGATCAACCTCCCCTCTCCTACTCTCCTTTACCTGATCCATCTCCACCACCTCCACTGCCCCTTGTTTTGCCACCGGCTCTGCCTTATAAAATTTTAGGTGGTAGCTCATCCTTCTCTTACACTAGCTTTCCTACCCCTACTCTCTTTACCTAAACCATCTCCACCACCTATGCTGCTCTATGTGAGTTAAGACTAATGCTATATTATAATATTTACAATAGTGATATGTCAATAATGATATGGATTTTATCCCACATATGAGTTACCAATAGTATATCATATAAATTGTCACTAATTATGATTTTCGTATAGGATCAAATCTTATTGGAGGGGAACAACATAGACTAGCTAGTTTTTTTTTTTATCAATATAAGTATTCCATTTGCCTTAATCTATTTTTTTCTTATCCTTTTCTCAGATGATTTGTATAAGTCTTTTTTTAAGCATTGTAATTAATGGGAGATGCTCAAAAAATAATTCCATAGAATCTTTAAATGACTTCCTTCATCAACATGGGAGATGAAAGGCTGAAAAATTCAAAATGGACCAATCCTGGCAACAACAAGTAGCTAGATACTAGGATGTTTGAGTCTTATTATGGGAGAGTTTTAAGTGAATAAAGATAAGAAGTACCTTGTGTTTGAAAGCCATTTTTCTAAAGGAACGTGTATTTTTTAGGGATTGATGGTGGAGGATACCTGAAGAGAAGAGGAGTTTACACATATATGTTGATTCTTTATGGTTTCCTTTATGCATGGATGGAGCAAGAATTGCCAAAGAAAAGGTGCTTAGGTAGCCTAAGGAGAAATATATTTTCTCAAGAGAATAAGTTTCTATTCCACTTCTTTGTTGGTGTATTTTACTCTTGTATAATTGTTAATCTACTTCTGAAAAAGCAATATAATATAAAGTAAAAAACCTACATCAATCCTTCACAAAGTTAAATTTTGTACTCTAATTATTACCTAATTTTTTCTTGGTTCCTTGAGATCACAACTCCCCGATTTTGAATTTAAAAAATAAAGAATATATAATAGAGGTTAAGAAAGTTTTTCTTTGGGGCTAAAAACACATAAGATATGGATCAAATATCAGGAAGTGCGTATCCATATCTCTCTTTGCTTGACGAATATAGATATTGATACAAATATCAATTTGATATTAAAATTCATATGTATATCTATCTTATATAGATATCAATGCTAAATGTTATAAATGGATATATGGTCAGCACCGGGTCGACTTGGTACAATCTAAACTAGTCAATTTGTGTTGATCTAGCAATAATTGTTCATAAGAGTTATATGAGATTAAATATGATTGCAAATAGAATCTAATATTTAGATACAAATCTATTAATTTTCTTATCATATCCTTTAAATAAAAGTCTATAGGGATGTAGATAGTAATTAGTTGGATACTTATCGGAATCTACACTTGGGTAGATTCAGATATAAATCCAGATAGATTTTTTCCTATCAAATTTTACATCTAGTTTACTCTCTCTCTATCAAATAATACTTATACTAATAATAATGCTAATAATAATAATAATATCAAAAAGAATAATGGAAGACCTAAGGTTTAAATCCTATGTGCATCACTAAGTATCAGTATCTTGATAATTACAATCTAGATGGATCTCTCTTTCTCTAAAAAAATATGATGATAATAATAATAATAAATATTATTAATAATAGTAATAACCTACCATTAACCACAACTGGTGCTACTCATAATAATAGTAGCACCACTAGAAGCAACAATAATGACAACAAGAATAATAAATATCAAATAATGTTTTACTTTAGACAAGACAAATGAATTTTTTTTCCATTCTTTTGTTGCTAAGGAAAAGAAATACATTCTAGAGAGTTACTCAAGCAAGGGAAAATGATGGATTTGTTAATGTGAGTTTCCCTACAACAAATAATGAGCAATGGTATAGGGACCCAACATTATTATGTAATGCATTATCTTGTCATCCTTTTATCTGTGATTAGTCTCAGAATCTTCCTGGAGATGCAAGAATGTTTTGAGTACATTTAGACTTTTTCCCAACCCAAGTTATATCCAATCAGGACTTTGAAGTTAGATCCATGTATAGGCTTCCTTATGGACTAGATGTTGGCAAGGCTTTTATCACCGCTAGGGATGGATTTGACTCAAAGTTTATTTGACAGATCTAGCGATAAGGGATAGATGTATGGAGGCACCACCAATGTTGATTAGCTTGAAAGAAGATAATCAAAGAAAAATAATTCGAATAATATGGGTCTAGGTTCTTTGACGTTCAAGAATTTTCACTTTTATCACATCACCGTTCAAAAAATGACAGACAAGTTGGATAGGGTGTAGCCAAAGTAATAATTGAAGAAATGTATAATTAATTAGGATAAATTGGATTTATTAGTATGTAAAAGGATCCTTGTTTCGGAGTATAATTCACTTATTTATACTAAAAGACAAATAGCATAAAAACTACTCACTTTAACGATGGGGCCTATGTTCATCCTCCAGGTCTGATGGTTTTGGAACCTGATGCCAATTGACCTCCCATTACTTTATATTCACCAGAATAGCATGATACTGTATCACCCATTAAACCAATAATCAAGTTTAACCAACCCTAATCCCATTGTTGCACTTTCATTTGCCATATCTTGTATTAATTTACTCTCAATTTTTTCTATATATTTGGCCTCTAGCATGATACCCTCTGGCTGACTTGGTCAGTTTCCATATGGTGCCTATTATTTTGGCCTTGGCTCGTGGCATATTCACCTGAAATCACATTCTTACCCCACTACATGGCTAAATGAGTATGCATCTCCTACTTGTCATATTGAGCAAGGATGTGTTATAAATACTAGAACAAGAAAATTCTGCCTAAACTTGAGCAACATATATATCACTGGAACATACTAGAGCATGATAACTTAGTCCCACTAGCATCATCTTTGTAGCAGTTGCCTCAGCATTCAAAGTTCAACTACAAATCAGACTAACTATTGATTCGTAGCAAGGATAGTTACCAATATATGCCTACTCAATTGTTCATTCAGGATTCTTTTGGGCATTGTAGAGTATTTCCTCCCCTTAGAAAAGCAATCATAAAGGGGGCGAGTGCTTTGGTAGTCCCCTGGATCATGGATATATAGAGGTAAAATGGTACCAGAAATACTAGGAACAAACCATAAAGAACTGAAAACGGCATGTCACGAAAAAAAGAGAAAATATGGGGAAAAGAAATAGAAATTATATCTTCTATAGCAATTCCAAATGGACATCAAAAATCAATAAATCATTAGAGTTCCCAAATTTATTTGGTTGGTGTGTGTGTATATATATATATATGAGGTCTATAAATGATTCAAGCTACTCACAAATGGTTTGCCTTCAACTAAATTTAAGGTTAAAACAAGCTGAACCCAATGCATATATGCCAAATTCAATCCTGGCTTTTTGGCTCGAAATCAGTTTCATGCTAAACCTCAAACCTAGCTCCTTATATTGGAGTTTTATTTTAAAAAGTATTTAAATTTTTCTTATCCCCTAAATTTTAGTTATTTGAAAATTTAATTTTTTTTTTTTAATTTAACACTTCTTTCCAAAGAGATACGGTTCTCCAGAAGAGAAAATTTCTGAAAAAATACGATGTTATATCTTTTCAAAGCCATGGTGCCTCCTTAGTAATTCAAAGAAAATCTATAAATCGGTTCTGGATCTGACTATTTCAAAATGAATAAAAACTTTCAATCTCTTCTTGTGTTTTACCTTTCTCTATTTCTTTCGAAGATAGAGATTGTCTTTCTCCCTTTTTTTTACTCTTTTTTTTAGTTGGGCATCTGAAAAAAAATCTTCTGGGTTAGCCTCCCCAATTATCATACTTGTTAGAGGAGGAACAGATTGAGCGAGATCATTATACCTTAAGGATGAGATCGGTATCGAAGGCAAATCATGTTCTTAAGGCAGTGTTTCACATGCTTCGATTCAGATAATATCTTCTCTATTGTTTTCTCATTTTGGTATTCTATTTTTTTTTATAAAATTATCTTAAAATCATGTGAACATAAATAGTAATTTCTAAATATTTTGAATGATTTTTTTTCCAACGCATTACTCTTCTGTGGTACTGTTTCTATTATCCATATACTAACTAGTGACACCATTAGCAAAAGTTGCTATGGTTTCGCTCAAGTATGTTGATTACTAAGTAAGATCCCATTGGCTCATCACAATAGAAAAACTTTGCAATGCTAAAGATGTGCGTGGAAGGAATCAGTGCGTTTGGCCATGTATTAATATATAAAAGAAAGTCAACAAGCTCCTTTTACCCTCAAAAGTTTGATAACTAATGCACAATGCGACGTATCTTTGACAGGTGACCGAAGACTAAAGTGACGTATCACAAACTCTCACCACGCCACTAGCTTTGTAGGATTGACGATACGAGTTGGCTTTGAGGCACCATCCTTGTAATAGAATTCTATAATAGAAAGCCTATCTTTGATGACTGCATTGCTTCATGCAATGCTATATTTCTAGTCTCTTAGTACTTGTCATTTGGTTCCACACGTCAGGGCTAAAGTTCATTGTAACTCTTCAGAATTTCTTGTCATTTGTGAAAAAAATTGTGCAAGTCCAAATCATATCATTTCAATATTCATAATGTGAAGTTGAATAATTTTTGCTTTTGAAAAAGAAAATATTAGTCATATCCAAATTCATAACATAACAGTAATATTTGTCAAACTCCAATAATACTAAAAATATTAGTCATATCCAAATTCATAACACAACAAAAATATTCGTCAAACTCCAATAATGCCACATAATTAGTCCAATCATATACACACTAATATCTTGCATACGTCATACATATGATAGGGTATATGAATTTTTAATTTTTTTAATTGTAGATATATTGAAGGAATCAAAAGGGCTATCTTTTTATTTTTTGTTGGAGATAAAGATAGAAGTGCGCTGATACAAAAGACAATCAGATTACCAAAAACGAAAAAAAGAAAAAAGAGGAGAAAAGCTGATAGCTCTCTCTCTCTCTCTATATATATATATATCTCTTTCTATATATATATATATATAAAAGATGGCATAATAGTGGACTTATACTTCTTGAGAGGAGAGAGAGTATCCATCCTTTTCAACTATAAAATTAATAATAAAACATCTAAACCGGAGATCCATACTATTAATCATGATTTAGTGTGCATTTGGTACACGACTGGAATTGGAATCAAAATGATTGAGAATGAGAATCAAAATGGCCAACTCCTCCGACATATTTAGTTCATAATTGAAATCAAGAAATAATGAAATTTGAATTATAGGAAAGAAAAGGGATTGGGTTTTGGGGCATTGGGTATTCTTATTTTTTTATGGAATCAAAATAGGAATAAGCTTTTTTCCAACCAAATGGCTAGAATAAAAGTCACTCTTTCCCCTTCTCTCCAACTCTATCCAACCAAACCAACCCTTGTATCACTTGAAGTATATAGAAATCAAAAAATACATATTTTAACAATCTCTAACTTATATATCATGTGGATACAAAAATAAACATTATGCTATATGCTAACATATATGACAAAATATTTAAAATTGAGAATTCACTTTATTGATCATTTTCTACAAATGTTAAAAATATATAGACTGTAAATTGATAGATTTTATTGCTTAGATCATAGCAAAACATAGTTTCTTATGTTTTTAAATATTTGTTGTTTATATCCATATGATGCATAAGTTAGAGACTTAGGTAGTTTAAATGGTATAGACTGTTATTAATAATATAGATCTTTGATTTAGATGTCTTGTTATTGATATAGGAGTCGAGAGATGTAAATACCTTATCTTCCCAAGAGAAATAAATTCCATCTTTTATATGTATACCTGCAATTAATATATAAATACGAGAGATCTGAAATCTAGGAATATTCCATCAAAATTTGATTTATTATTATTATTTTAAAAGTACATATGGAAAAATTTGAAATTTTAATTTTAAATAATAAGAAGATTTTGTGTAACTATAGCCACATACAGAGATGAACAAATAAAAGCAAAACTTTTGGCTTTCATTACAAGAAGGTAAAAATTGTAAAATAACTAAGTAAAAGCAAATATAAAAATCAATCAAGCATTTCTTTGCTGCTGAGATCATGCCAAAAATGGAAATCCTTTCCTACTATTATTATCTTACCACTATTTGATGAGAAAATAAATAATAAATATCTAAAGAATTTGAAATCATGATGCGAATAAATAGTACTTAAAATAGCATAATGAAACATATAAAAATTGAATAAATTAGAAAATAAGAAAGAGTAACAACATCTAAACAAGAAAATATTTAATTATGATATCTATAAGAGTAGAGAAAAAAGAAAAATTCAAAAAAAATACTGCATACAAATATGGAAAAATCTATTTCTTTTTTATGTTATTTTAATAATTCAGTTATATTATAATTTTGAATTTTGTATTTGTTAATGTAATCAAAAAAGTGATAAGAGACTATTTCTTAGGATGTAAGACAATGAGAAAATATTAAATGGACTCCCACAATTCTACACCATTCGATGTACGCATGCCACCACCTATGCATAAAGAAGCATCGTACTAGAGATGAGTCATTGAACCCTATGTCTTTGAGTTCAGCTAGCCAATGGTTGTGTATATTATAGGAAAAGGAAAAATGAAAAATATTAAAGCCTAGTTGGGAAGCAAAATATGCAATTTGTAAATAAGTTATTATTATCTCCAATAGTTAGAGCAAATATCGGGATAGATGAGAATAATACAAAACTAATTTTTGGAACAAGTTTTTAATCTAAGATAACATAACAAACCACAGCTAAAATATGTTGATTTTTATGACCTCAAGATTTTAATTACTTTTTGCTAATAAATGGATAATTAATCTTTCACTAATTAATGGAGATAAAGCTAGTTCCTTGGTATCTAAGGAACCACCAATCCCCACTTATCCCCCACTTGACCAACATGTTAAGGATGGCTGGTTAATTCCACACTGTATTGGGAGTTATTCCAGAGATAACATGGATAGCACCCTTATGATGTAGAGTGCTATCCCACTTCCAAACTAGATCTATATGTATTAAAGCTGTACTTTCACAAGTTATTTCTATTTTTTATCCAGTTATAATTTTTCAAATCCTCTGACCAAGTCTTTTTATTCATGAAAAAAAAGAGACTAGCATTAACCAGATATGCATGCCTATAACAATTTCTTTCGGAATAGTTATACTTACTACAAATAGGTCTGACAGGATAACTATTTCGTAATTATGCTTATCATCCAAAAGTTGTTTAGCTAATACAAGGCACACTCAATGCATAATTTACAAACCATAAACATTGTCATGATGAAACACAGTGCCTAATCCTCTTCTAATTAGTTATTTTTCTGATGTTGTTGGCTCCTTGTCAATCTCAAAATGCATGCAAAATTTTAGACGATTTGATTATTCAGTTCACCTAAGATACTCCTATAATTTTTTTGTTAAAAATATATGAATTTAGTTTATTGAATTTAACATATGTCAAATATTTCATCAGATGCTCAAAGTTCTTTTCAGATCCAAGGAATCCCAATTGCATTGGATGATTAAATATTTCGATGAGTGCGGGAGCCAACCTGATTCCCCTAGCTTGTATTGGTACTTAATGAGGTATAGACTCATCGAAACAAGAAACTATATCTGACACTGCATGTATATTAATTAGTATGCCGTGCATGCCGTCAATCATGAAAATATATACATTAATGTGAATTTTATTCATCTTTTATGCTGTCTCAATGATTAGCCTCCATGATTGATGATGTACATGACTATGATGGTGCATGCAGGATATAATTTTCCTATCGAAACACAGAAACATGTTTATGCACATGCTCTTGAACATAGAATTTTTCAAGATCAAAATTAAAGATGCATTTGATTAGTCATTAAAAACATAGTTTTTTATTTTTTAAAAATAAAAATTAAAAAATAATATTTGATAATATTATGAAAAGTAAAAAATAAAAATTAAAATAATCAAAATAATTACTTTATATGTAAAGCAAAAATTTTTTACTTTCCAAAACTTACTTTTATATTTTTTTTTACTTCTCCATATCTAAAATGCCAAATCAAAAAGGAAAGAGTCCGAACCCTTCTCTTTCATCAAGCTCTTCACCTCCCCACCCTCTTTTCCCTTCCTCTCCAATCTTTTCTTCTTCATCGAGCTCTTCACCTGCCATCTTCAAATATTATTTTTTATTTTATAATAATATAATTATTAAATATATTTTTTATTTTTTTATTTTTATTCAATAATAAAAATAAAAAAAAATAAAAAATATTTTTTAAAAATTAAAAATCAAAAAGTGTATCTAAACGCACCCTAAGTTGATTGCAAAACCTACAGGCTGGCAGGTGTTCGGACGCCCTTGGGTTTGGTTTCACCGTCATGTGAAAAGTCCTAGGCGCATATTGGTTGGTGAGAGCCTACGGGGTCGTCGGCGACGAAGATTCTTTTCTCCGATGGCATCCTGCTGGAGCCACTTGGCCTCCAAAAGTCAAAAAGAGAACAAAATAGATGGGTCATAAGACTCTTCCACTAGGTGTTCAAAGTGCCTCGCTCCCAGTTGTAGATTAATGAATTCCTCATCTTTGAACACGTGCAAGGGTTGGTGCTTAGAAGTTTAGATAGCTAGATTTCAAGCATGGACATGTAGGACGACTTATCAATTTGGCCATCATAGAAAGGTTGGTCATAGATCCATGGTTCTATTTTTCGATACCAATCCAAAATAGACAAAGTTTTAACAAACCCAAAAATGATAAAATTCTAGTATTGCATTGTCCTTCACTAGGTGGTTGGACACAATCACTTGAACCCACTAGTTAGGGTGCAGGGTTGCACAAGTAGGAGAAGTCAGGAATGTTGGAATAGGTATACTAGGTGTTTGAATTTGGTGGAAGGGAGGTTATGCATACATGGAGAAGAGATGAGAGATGTAAAGGATTTTGTGAAGAGAAAACTTGTATTATTGCTCAATGCCTTTGGTTACACATCTCAAAAGAATGGGAGGATGCCTATTTATAGGCTCTAAAAGAAAATTCTGGATACAAGATATTCTAAGCATATTCCAAGTATATTCCAAGCATATTCTAGAGAAAGTTTTAGACCCAAAATATTTTAAGCATATTCTAGAGATATTTTTGAAAATAAATTCTCTAGAATTTGTGCCGTTATTAGCTCAATTCAAAATTAATAGAGCCTATTTTTTTTTACTTTTATGATCCAAAATCAAGTTTATTTTCCAGCACCCCCCTTTAAACTTGATCTTGTAATGCCCCACAAACTTCTTAACCTCACAAACACTTCTTGCTTGAGTGACTTTGTGAGAATATTAGCAACTTGATCTTGAGATCTTGTATACTTCATTCGAACTTCCTTCCTTTCAATGCTTTCTTGAATGAAGTGATAGTGTGTGTTATATACTTGCTTTGATCATGAAAAACTAGATTTTTTTATAAGAGCAATAGCAGACTCATTGTCTACAAATATTTTTGTAGCTTCTTTTAGAGTCATATGTAGCTTTTTCAATAAGTTGCGAAGCCAAAAGGCATGGCAAACACATGAAGTAGCCACCACATGCTCAGCTTCACATGTAGATAGTGTGACTAAAGATTGCTTATTTGAAGTCCAAGTAAAAGCAGTAGCTCCCATATAGAAGAGAAATCCCACTGTACTCTTTCAATCATCAATATCTCCAGCCCAATCACTGCTGCAGTATTCCATAAGATTAAAGTTGTTAGAAGATGAATAGAGTAGACCGAAATTGATGATACCTGTAGTGTAGCATAAAATCCTCTTCGTAATCCTCAAATGTATTATAGTAGGTGCTTCCATAAAATAACTGATCAGTCCAACATCAAAGAGCATGTCTGACCTTGTACACATTAAGTATCTTAAGCTTCCAACTGGACACTTGAAGTAAGTTGGATCCACCTTCTCTCCATCATCAAACTTTGACAACTTCACTCCAATTCTATAGGAGTTTGAGTGGACTTGCAATTGTGTATGTTAAACTTATTGAGAACCTCTCTTAATAATTTTCTTAATTGATGAAGATGCCTTCTTCCACTTGCTTCACTTCGATCCCAAAATAGTAGCTCATGAGCCCAATATCGGTCATCTCGAACTCTTGAGCCATGACTTGCTTGAATTCTTCAAACATGCTTGGATTATTCCTTATTGTTGGTGCAGAATTCCGCCGACGCTGGAGAAGCTGGAGTTGAGGGGATCGCGGCCGCCGCCGGGACCTGCAAGGGAAGTCTAAACCGGAGTTAGGGGTGCTCCGACAAGACCCTCCGATGCTCAAGTCAATACTCTGCTTCAATAGAAATGGAGCACTCGAATGAAATTTTAGCAGAGTTTCAGGATAGAGTTTAGAGTTTAGAAGAGAACGTATCTGGGGGGTCTCTTTTATAGACGAGGAGCATAACCGCTTGACAGCGACGTCCGTAACTACCTGGTAGTGGGCCATCTAGGGCCACGTGGAGTTTGTTACGGAGAGTGGAGTGGTGTCTATTGTCGTGACTTGTCAGAGAATGGTGGGGCCACGTGGAGTCTGTTACGAAGAGTGGGGTAGTGTCCATTATCACGACTTGCCAGAAAGTGGTGGGGCCACGAGGAATCTGTTACAGAGAGTGAAGTGGTATCCGTTGTCGCGACTTGCCAGAGAGTTCGGACTGGATGGCTGAAGCTCGGCTGGGATGTCTGATGGAGTGGAATGGCTCTCTGTCTCAGCAATCTAAGAGAAGTTCGGATGTTTTCGAGATTGCTGACGAGTCCACTGTCGTCGGGTGCCTTGGGTGCTAATGCTGCAGGCGGAAGTCATCTGCTGTAGAAGCTCGGACAGAAATTTTCTGTTGGAGAAGTCCAGTAAGAGGCCGATTGCTAGAGAAGTCCGTCTGAAATTTGCCTGATGTAGAAGCTTGTCTGAAGACTGTCCGTTGGAGAGGTCTAGTTTCATGAGGAATCCGATAGAAGGTAGACCGATAGTGGAGTTCGGATGGCGTTGTGGGAGTTCGTCTGCTGGAGGAGTCTTGAAGACACTGTGGAAGGTCGACCACTGGAGGAGTCTGGGATTCAATTCTGTTGTAGAAGTCCGGATGGAGTCCGGCTCTTGTAGGAGCTCGGATGAAATTCGAAAGGCGGTCGACCATCGTAGAAACTTGGATGGAGTTTGGTTACTGTAGAAGTCCTGCTGCTGGAGAAGCTCGGCCATTGACAAAGTCCAGAAGAAGTTTGGAGTAAAATCGATCGTGGCTGGAAGAAGTCTGGAAGAGATTCGGAGAGTAGTCGATCACTGTAGAAAGTCGGTTGATAATGAAGCCCAGAGAGCATTTGGGGCAGTTCGATAGACGACTGAAGGAGCTCATTATTGAAGAAGTCCGGATGGTATTATGGAAGCTTGGACAGTCGGGGGATTCAGAAAGACGCTGCACAAGGTCGGAAGCCGAAAAAGCCCTGGGAGGGTCGGTCTCTTACGAAGTTTGACTGGGGTTATTTTATACCCAACACCAATCCCCCTACTTTCGAGTTCGGGTTCCGAAGTAAGGAAGTACAGAGAAATTTTTGCAGCCGAAGTTGCCTCCCTCAATTTTCGTACTCGATTGTGTCCAGATATTTTGGCGTTTGGCGCGCTGGTGCTGGAGTCTTTTCAAATCGAGGTGACCCAAAAAGATTTTTTCAAAATTTCTGCTGGAGCATTGCTCTAGGTACGGTGCAATAATGATTCTGTCAGTTATCAGCCGCCTTTAGCCACCTGTCGTGATGAGTGGGCCACACGACGGTTATAAATCGGTCAGAAGAGATCTGCAGTCATTATTGCGTCGGATCCCATTGCCTATTTAAACCCGCCCCCCTCCTTCAGGGGCTTCACTTTGCTTGAGAATTCTGTTGGAGCCCTTCTTCTTGTTAGATGTGTGCCCTAGATGCCAGATCGGCTGACACATTCCTATACAGATCTAAAGGTAAATTTGTAATTTTGACTATAAATGAATAAAAAGATTATTCTTCTATCACATTGTGTACGTTGTGTCTGTGATACATCCTTTGAGTTAGTGAGAATGTAAATTCATAATTTCAAGAGTTGAAAATTTAAGGCATGAATTTACATAACTAACTCATAAACAGCTCCTGACTATAGGATCATCACGAGGATGGTGATCGATCCGGAAGGTTGGTGTACGATCGCTTTCTTAAGGTAGATGTATCTTGAGTCTACGGTGTGGAGACACCAGAGTGAGAATACAGGTATCGTTGAGAATGAGAGTACTGAGCGTGACCACTTCGAGCAGTCATAAAGAAGTCTACCATCTTATCGATGACTAGCTCGATGCTGCAGTTGTGTGTCTAGTTCTTTGATCTGAGGTGCATCGACAGTTCACCTTGAGTGTGTTATAGTTTGACTACACCATAACTCGGTCTCCTAGCCATTCGAAACTCTGAGGTGTATGTTGGCTGTAGCATATTCATTATAGGAACTAGGTCGCACCAAGATGGGATCTATCAACCTCGGTAGATGAGAGGAGTAGTCCTATGATAATTGAAAGATCAAGTCCTTAAGCCCATGGCCATGGCAGAGTAAAATAATGGAAAAGAGTTTTTCATTAAGGTTTCATATCAGACTCGGATCGATCAATTAACTCATATGACTGATGTTGGGTTTAACGAGTTCACCTTAACCCTAATTCAGTCGGGACTCATGATAAAAAAAATCAATCACACAGGTAACTGCACTGAGAGGTTCATCTTCAATTTTGATGGGTTGCCACCACATACTGCTAGGTGTCACTGATGGATTTTGGGAGCAATTAGAATGATATTGATGATCGATCATTCTAATTGTCTGAATCAGAAGAGTTCTGGTCCTTCGAAAGGAGTTTCGATGATGTCGATGATGAGATCACGATATGTCTCATTTTAGGACATCTGTCAAAAGTTGACATATGGGTCTTAAACTGAAGAGGGTTCATTGGAGGATTTTTGTGGAGTATCCACATGTCAAAATCTAATTGAATTGGATGCCATAATCAGATTATGGCATGAGCCCAATTGGATTAAAGTGGACGCCCCAAATGGATAAGAACCAAAGAGTCCTGATAAACATGGACTCTTTGGCGCCACCTTGATTGAGCTTATCCATTGTTGGCACCAACTTAGGAGAGAGGGTGGAGTTCTTATCTGATGTGATTAGATGACATCACTCCACCAATCAAATTTTTTCAAAATTTATTAAAATTTTTTGTTTGGTTGAATGATGTGGCACTGCGCAGCATATAGGGTCTATATAAACCCTGCTGCACCTAGGATTTCGTGGAAGAAATTATTTTATGCACAAAACCCAATAGCTGCCACCCCCTACCCTCTTCTCCACATCTTTCCTGCTCTCCTTCCTCCCCTCTTCACGTCCAAAAAGTTGGACGTCCATCTGACAAAGATCCAAGGCGTGGTGATGCCTGAAACAGAAGGCTGCAGGACATCTTCGATAGGCTGCTGCTCCAACTTCAGAAAGAGTTCTAAAGTACTTTCAAATTAGATAAAGATCTGATTTTGAAGCATAGATTCGCGAGGAGAAGACGTTCCAGATCCTGCCCGAGTGGATACCGGTAGAGGTCAGGTGCTTGCATGGCTACATCAAAACCTCGGGCTGTGCAGAGATTATCTACAGGGTAATCAGATTACCCTTAAGATCTGAAATATGTAGGATAAATTTTTTAAAAATTATTCCATCTCAGATTTGATGAAATCTGGAAGATCCTACGTGGAGAAAATATTTCTCCTCCTTCAAGTGGTATCAGAGCCAGGTTGTTGGCTCTATTTCAGATCTAGTTTAGATCTGATTTTAATTTTAATTATCTAATATTAAAGAATTTTAGATATCACATCAGATGTGATAGGATCTAAAATCAAAATATTTAAAATTAAATCTAAGAAGATCTAACATGCATGAGATGCATGACTAGACTAGGATTAGTTGAATCCATGAATAGTCTTAAGTTTTATATTTTAATGAGATTAAAATATGAATTAAATATAATTTATTCTCTATTTTTTTGATATTATAATTGTTATAATCAGATCAAAAAATAGAAAATAAAATTTTAATTATTTCATAAAATTGATCTATTGTATGTCTAGACTAGTTGTAGAATTGTTCTAGTAACTTATCTAGAATAATTTTTATTTTGAATAGTTCAATTTAAATTCTATTTTTCAGATATTACATGTGATGTATCAGATCTGAAAGCATGTTAATTAGATTAATTTTTGATACATGAGATGTATGCAAAGCATGTATTAGTTAGATCTTAAATTGTATATGTAATATGTTAATTTAGATCTAACTAGTTTTGTAGTTAAATTTATATTTCTGATTAAGGTGTTCCTTATGGCCGTCCGGTCATAAGAACAAAGTAGGATATTAAGACCCTCTCTTCCCATTCAATGGGATGTTCATATGACGTGTAGGGGTGCCGCGCGTTCATCTTTAATCAGAAATCAAAACTTATTTTTCTGCAAAATCCTAGATCCTGAAATCTTAGGATTTATTTTACATGCTTTGTTTATGAACCCAAAATTAATTAATAAATTAAGCTTATGAAATTAAGTTAGGCCTAAAATTGAGAATTTCAGATCTAAGACATTTTCATAAAATTAGGTTCAGGCTTGGGTAGCTCAATTAGGTCTAGCGGTTGATCAAACGGAATCAAGAGTTGGTTAGGTGGGATCATGAAAGCTAATAATTGATCAGCCTAATAGGATTAAGTCTGGGTCAAGGTCCAATCATATTTAGATGTGACTCGATCAAGTTAAGACCTAATTTGGCTCAGTGGTTAGAGCCTGGATTGTAGGCTAACCCAATTAGTTCTGGTTCGACAATTTGGTGTCTAAGGTAAGTTGGACAGATGTGACCGACTGGTTTTTAATTGGGAGCTACTCGACTCAAATGCATTCTTATCGAGTTAATGGCATATCCCTCCTACCGGTCTCACTTACCTGGCCATATGTGTCGACTCAGTTCTGATTAGAGGTGGCTAACAATTCGAGCTAACCCATGCCACTAGGTTAGTCATAATTGTTATGACTATGTCAAATCAAGTTTAATGAGACCTAAATAAATCTCCTAAGAAAATATTAAGTCTAGGTCTTCCACCATTGTGGATGTGCGGGCCCTTCCCGGGGTTGATGGTTCTCAACTGGTTACAGTGGCTCAGTTGCACCGGGAAGATGCAACTATGTCCATTAGGCATTGGATGCTATGGATTAGAGGATGGGTTGGGCTTAATATTTCGGATATGGTGAGGGACCCAATCAGGAATCTAGTTTGTGCAAATGGTGGGTTTGACTTAACAAAGATTGGAGCAATATCCCGAACATGATAAGCTTCATGAATTAGAGATCAAGTTTTGGGTGCACCAAGATTAGAGAATCATTGGACAAGAGTTATCCACTCATCGATTGACCCATCACCAATAATTATTAGGTGAGGTGGTGAGCCAGTCGGTGAGACCGCACCACCCACTAAAAATTACTGATCACGGAGATTTTCATATCTCTACCAAGGAGTGTAAGGATCTGAGAAAATAGTGGGAGCCTAATTTGTTTAAAAATAAAAATTTAAATAAATTGATTGAGTCTGATTACAAAATCTAACTAAAAATTTTTGACTCTCTACAGGAAACATGTCTGCCTCAAACCGCTTGACCAAAATTCTAGACACCCATAGACTGACTGGACCCAATTTCAAGGACTGATTGAGAAACTACAGAATTATTCTAGGTTCTGAAATATTGACTCATGTCTTAGATCAGGATCCACCTGCCATACTAGCACGTCTGACTGCTGAACAGAGAGCGTCTCTAAAAAAATGGATGGATGATGATAACAAAGCAAGGTACTACATGTTGGGTGCAATGTCTGATGACTTGCAGCTCAACATGAGAAATTTTGACTACCCATCAAATGTTGGCTCACCTACAAGAGTTGTTTGGTGAACAGAGTCACGCAGCTAAGTATCAAGTCTCTCAAAGATTTTTAAGGTCAAGATACATGATGGGCAGTCAGTCCAAGATTATTGTTTGACAATGATCAAGGATCTTGAGGAGCTTGAGAAGCTCGGTATCATCTTAGATAAGATTTTAGATTGATGTGATCCTTCAGTCCTTGTCCGATGCATATGGTCAGTTCATCATGAACTTTCATATGCATAAGATGCAATGTACCTTGGCCGAGTTAATGAACATGCTGGTTATGGCTGAGCTTTCTATGAAGGGTTCAAAAGGCTCAGTTCTTACTGTGGTGTGGACTTCTTCCAAGAGAAAATCTTTTGAAAAGAAAAAGAAGTCTGCGAAGAAGCAGAAGGTAGATGGAAAGAAGAGGAAGCAGAACTGTCCTCAGTACCTGGTCACCCTGAAGAACAAGAAGATGGTCCTTCTGGAGGTATGCTCATTTGAGAGTCTAATCTTACGATTTCTTCTGCATCCAGTTGGGTGCTTGACTCTAATTCTAGTGCTCATTTGTGCACTTCTATGCAGGATCTTGAGGAGAGCAGGAGGCTGAGGGATGGGGAGATGATCCTACGCATCAGGAATGGAGCAAGAGTTGCTATTGTGGTCGTGGGAACCTACCCTCTGCAATTACCATTAGGATTAGATTTAGTTTTAAGAGACTGTTATTATGTGCCTGCAGCAAGCAGGAATTTGATTTCTGTTTCATGTTTAGGACAAGAAGGCTATGTGATTAGCTTTCATAAGGACCATTGTAATATTTTTTATGAAAATAATAAAATTGCAGATGGTTTCTTATTAACGTCTCTATCTGCTACATATTGATGTATCTGTATTTAATATCGAGTAAAATGTGAATGCCATAGGAATTAAAAGACCTAGAGATAGTCTAAATGATAGGTATCTGTGGCACTTAAGGCTAGGTCATATAGCGAAAGACAGGGTTAACAAATTGAAGAAATCTGAGCTATTGAGTTGTTGACTTTCGAGTCATATCTAGTTTATGAATCATGCCTTCAAGGCAAAATGACTAAGCTTCCTTTTGTGGGACATGGAGAAAGGACCACAGACCTACTTGCCTTAGTACATACGGATGTGTGCAGCCCATTTGATGTGCCGGCTAGAGGCAACTACATCTACTTCATTACCGACTAGAGGCAACTACATCTACTTCATTACCTTTATCGATGATATGTCTAGGTACGGGTATGTGTTTCTAATGAAACACAAGTCTAAAGCCTTTGAAATGTTCAAAGAATTCAGACATGAGGTAAAAAAACAATCAGGAAAGCCCATTAAGATTTTTTGATCAGATCGAGGAGGTGAATACCTTAGTCGGGAGTTCCTAGACTATCTTAAGGACAATGGCATAGTCTCTTAATGGACTCCACCTGGAATGCCTCAACTCAACGGAGTTTCAGAATGAAAAAAATGGATCCTATTAGATATGGTCCGTTCCATGTTGAGCTTCACAGACCTCTCTGAGTTTCTTTGGGGACATTATCTCATGACAGCAATTTATGTATTGAATAGGTTTCTTCTAAAATCATTCCTACCACACCGTATGAGATATGGCATGGTAAGAAGTCAAGTCTGAATCATCTTAAATTTGGGATTGTCCAGCTCATGTCAAAAGACAGCAGGCGGACAAGTTAAAGTTCAGATCTTTTAGAGCTCGATTCATAGGATATCCTAAAGAGTCATTAGGATACTATTTCTATATTCTGGAAGACCACAATGTGATTGTGAGTCAAAATGCTATTTTTCTTGAAAAATAGTTTATTCAAGATGGTGGCATCGGAAGAATAGTTAAGCTCAAGGAGAATGTCTCCCAAGAGCAACGAGCTCAAGAACTTGAGGAACCTAATCAATCAGAACCAGTCCCAATACAACCTCTTCCACCTCGTAGATCGATTAGGGTTTTTGTCCTCCTGAAAGGTACTTAGGTACCATACAAGAGGAAGTAGAGAAAATGTTCCTCACGGGAAATGTGGCTCATGGTGATGACCCCAAGACCTATGACGAGGCGATATTAGATATCGACTCTGAGAAATAGTTAGAGGCAATGAGATCAGAAATTGACTCGATGCACTCAAACCAAGTCTGGACCTTGGTAGATCCACTTGAAAGTATTGTACCTATTCGATGTAAATGGATCTTCAAGAGAAAGATAGGTGCAAATAGGAATGTGGAGACATTCAAGGCTAGGCTCGTAGCGAAAGGTTATAGTCAACGCAAAGGCATTGACTATCAGGATACCTTTTTGTCTGTAGCCATGCTAAAATTCATCCGTACATTGCTTGCTGTTGCAGCCTATTTCGATTATGAAATATGGCAGATGGACGTGAAAACGGTATTCTTAAATGGACATCTTGAGGAACATATCTGTATGGAACAGCCGCTTGGTTTCACATCCAGTGATGATGATCACAAGATTTGCAAGCTACAAAGGTCCATTTATGGACTTAAGCAAGCATCTTGAAGTTGGAATACTCATTTCAATGATATCATCAAAATGTTTGGTTTCATCAAGAACGAGGAGGAACCATGTGTGTTCAAAAAGGTCAGTGGGAGCGCAGTTGTCTTCCTCGTATTTACGTAGATGACATCCTCCTAATTGAGAATGACATTCTTATGTTGACCTCAGTCAAAGTATGGTTGTCTAAGGAGTTCTCTATGAAAGATCTAGGAGAGGCATCCTTTATACTGGGTATTAAGGTCTGTGAGATAGACCAAATAGGATGCTCGAACTTTCACAGAAGATGTATATAGAGGAGGTGCTAAAAAGATTTAGCATGAAAAATTTCAAAAGAGGTTTATTACCTTTTAGACATGGCATTCATCTCTCCAAGAAGATGTGCCCTAGTACACCTAAGGAGATTGAACGCATGAGCAAGATCCCTTATGCTTCGGAAATAGGGAGCCTCATGTATACCATGCTATGTACATGACCTGATATAGCCATGCTGTGAGTGTTACAAGCAGATATCAGTCAAATCCAGACGAAGAGCACTGGACTTCTGTGAAATATATCCTTAAGTAGTTGAGAAGGACTAAGGATATATTTCTAGTCTTTGGGAATGGAGAACTCCAAATTCAGGGATATACAGACTCAGACTTTATATCTGATATAGATGATCGAAAGTCGACATCTGGGAGTCTATTCATTTATAATGATGGTACAGTTAGCTGAAAAAATTTCAAGCAGACGGTGACTGTTGATTCCACCATGGAGGCAGAGTATATTACTGCATCGAAAGCTGCGAAGGAGGTATTCTGGTACAAGAAGTTTACTGCAGAGCTTGGAGTGATGTCATCGGATGCCATACCTCTTTACTATGACAATAATGGTGCCATAGCCCTAGCTAAGGAGCCAAGGTCTCACCAGAAGTCCAAGCACATTGAGCAGCGATTCCATCTGATCCGTGATTACCTCGAAAAGGGTTATATCGAGGTCAAGAGAGTCAACTCCACAGATAATGTGGCAGACCCACTGACTAAGCCATTGGGCCAACAGAAGATCGAAGCCCACCTTGAGAAGATGGGACTTAGATATGTAGCTAATTGGCATTAGGTCAAGTGAGAGTTTGTTAGATGTGTGCCCTAGATGCCAGATCGGCTGACACATTCCTGTACAGATCTAAGGGCAAATTTATAATTTTGACTATAAATGAATAAAAAGATTATTCTTCTATCACATTGTGTACATTGTATCTGTGATACATCCTTTGAGTTAGTGAAAATATAAATTCATATTTTCAAGAGTTGAAAATTTAAGGTATGAATTTACATAACTAACTCATAAACAGCTCCTGACCATAGGATCATCACGAGGATGGTGATCGATCCGGAAGGTTGGTGTACGATCACTTTCTTAGGATAGATGTGTTTTGAGTCTACGGTGTGAGAATACCAGAGTGAGAGTATAGATATTCGTTGAGAATGAGAGTACTAAGCGTGACCACTTCGAGCAGTCATAAGGAAGTCTACCTTCTCATCGATGACTAGCTCGATGCTGCAGTTATGTGTCTAGTTCTTTGACCTGAGGTGCATCGACAGTTCACCTTGAGTGTGTTATAGTTTGACTACACCATAACTCGGTCTCCTAGCCATTTGGAACCCTGAGGTGTATGTTGGCTGTAGCATATTCATTGTAGGAACTAGGTCACACTAAGATGGGATCTATCAACCTCGATAGATGAGAGGAGTAGTCCTATGATAATTGAAAGATCAAGTCCTTAAGCCCATGGCCATGACAGAGTGAAATAATGGAAAAGATTTTTTCATTAAAGTTTCACATCGAACTCAGATCGATCAATTGACTCATATGACTGATGTTGGGTTTGACGAGTTCACCTTAACCCTAATTCAGTCGGGACTCATGATAGAGGAAATAAATCACACAGGTAACTACACTGAGAGATTCATCTTCAGTTCTGATGGGTTGCCATCACATACTGCTAGGTGTCACTGATGAATTTTGAGAGCAATTAGAATGATATTGATGATCGATCATTCTAATTGTCTGAATCAGAAGAGTTCTGGTCCATCGAAAAGAGTTTCGATGATATCGATGATGAGATCATGACATGTCTCATTACCATATGGAATTGAACCTAACAGGGTCACACAAACAAGAGTTAGGATTTAGATGTCATCAATTGGGCTAACTCAATTGATTTGAATTAGATCCAATTAGGTTCAAGAAAATCGTGCTAGCACACGATTGAGCCTAACTTTCTCCTCATGTAATCTTTTCTGTCTCTACTGAGCCAAATGTGATTTGACTCATCCAGAGAATCTTAAAAAAGTTTTTCTTAGTCTAAATGAAGCTTGTCCAGCTCAAAAAAGGCTTGTCTTAATTCATGAGATGAATTTAAGACAACACCTGCTAATTCCTAGCACCTGTCAATTTTATTTTAGGACATCTGTCAAAAGTTGACATATGGGTCTTAAATTGAAGAGGATTCATTGAAGAATTTTTGTGGAGTGTCCACATATCAAAACCCAATTGAATTGGATACCATAATCAGATTATGGCATGAGCCCAATTGGATTAAAGTGGGCGCCCCAAATGGATAAGAACCAAAGAGTCCTGATAAACATGGACTCTTTAGCACCACCTTGATTGAGCTTATCCATTGTTGGCACCAACTTAGGAGAGAGGGTGGGGTTCTTATCTGATGTAATCAGATGACATCACTCCATCAATTAAAATTTTTTAAGAATTTATTGGAATTTTTTGATTGGTTGAATGATGTGGCACTGCGCAGCATACAGGGTCTATATAAATCCTGCTGCACCTAGGGTTTCATGGAAGAAATTATTTTATGCACAAAACTCAATTGCTGCCACCCCCTACCCTCTTCTCTATATCCTTTCTGCTCTCCTTCCTCTCCTCTTCATGTCAAAAAAGTTGGACGTCCATCTGGCAAAGATCCAAGGCATGGTGACGCCTGGAATAGAAGGCTGCAGGACATCTTCGACAGGCTGCTGCTCCAACTTCAGAAGGAGTTCTGAAGTACTTTCAAATTAGATAAAAATCTAATTTTTGGAGCATAGATTCGTGAGGAGAAGACGTTCTAGATCCTACTGAGTGGATACTGGTAGAGACCAGGCACTTGCGTGGCTACATCAGAACATCGGGCTGTGCAGAGATCATCACAGGGTAATCAGATTACCCTTAAGATCTGAAATATGTAGGATAAATTTTTTTTAAAATTATTCCATCTCAGATTTGATGAAATCTGAAATATCCTACATGGAGAAAATATTTCTCCTCCTTTAGTTCTTCCCCGAGAACTTTGTCTTCCTCCAGCGTGTCCCTCTCAGTTTTAAGCGCTCTTCGGGTCGATCCCCATCACCCTTGCTGCCTTCCTGCATCCTTCGGACCAGCTTAGGTTAGTTCTGGAACCCCTCTTTTTCTTGTTCTTCTTTCATTTTTTATCATTCGCGTTATGCCCATTCAGTTTCCCCACAAGCGCCCTGCTTCTCATTTTTCTCGATTTTTTTGAGATTTTCTAGGGTTTTCGCTTGATTCGTAATGTCCTCCAACACTTTCTCCTCTAGCAGTTCTAGAAGTTTGTCTGTTCCAACCCCCCAAAATCTTAGTTCTAGAGATGAACCTCATCCAATCTTCATACCAGACACCATCCCCAATTCTCTGACTCTGGAAAAACTCTCACTGATTAGGATTCAGTACGGAGTTCCTCCGGAGTATGAGCTGGAGCTTCCCGAGCCAACTGGTCGGGCTAGCACCCCTCCTCCTGGCCACTTCTGCTTATATCAGGAAGCTTTCCGTGCCGTGCTTCAACTTTCACTTCCCCCTTTTGTTGCTGCTCTGTTTCTAAGCTGTGCCGATCTTCTTTCGTTGCAGATATGGATGCAGATGCGGCTCGGATGTTAGCCAAGGGTCTCAAGGCCCACAAGAGGAAAGACGCCGCAACTTCTGGGTCGGTGAAGAAGGTAAGGGTAGAAAAGAGAGACCCGACCATGCTTGCTTAGGCAGCCATTATCGTTGACGTCTCTTCCGACGCCGAGCTCGCAGTCCCCCGAGCTTCTTCGAGAAGCCCTCCGACCGAGGTTCCCGCTCCAGAGTCTCATCTCGAGGAGGCACCAGGAGCCGAAAGGAGGAGGAGGAAGAAGATGTTGGCCCGCAAGAGCCACAGCAGCAGGGCTACCATCGAGGGGGCCGACGGCTCCGAAGAGGATCCGGGAAAGAATTCTTCAACAACAGAGATTTAATAAAAAGATTGGTCGACGGGTGCATCCTGCTTCTCGACGGGCTCGGGCGGCACCTCCTTGGGCTCATGGCGTGGAAAGACACCGCCGTGCTTCACCTTGATCGCCCAGAGCCCGTGCTTGTGGTACATCTTCAACCGTAAGTACTTCTCGATCCCACGGATGAGCTCAGATCCTGACTCGAAGCCCCCGATTTCCTCGACGCCATGGAGAGCGAAGGAAGAGAAGAGGGAGGAAACCCTAGAAATGAAGGAGGGATGGAGGCTGGAGAAGCAAAATCCTTTAAGGGAGACTGGAAGAAGAAGTGGAGAACTTAAAGCAATCCCTGACAATGGCTGAAACTGAGAGTCCGACGTCTGAAGAAGCCGAGCTTCTTTAGAGCTTTTGTACCTTTTATTCATGTATTCTTTTCTTTTCTGATTGTTTCTTCTTCTTTTTTTTTTGGCCTTCTAGGCTTTTGTAATGCATTCTTCACTAATGAAATAAAATAAAATTTTCTCATCACCTTGTATAATTTGCTCTAAGTTGTCATTTACCGAATCTCTCTTGTCTTTTGTTTTGTTCGATATCGACGTTGTTTGAAGGTTCCTGATCATCACTGTGTTGATTCATCCTTTTTTTCATGACCGAAGGTCTTTTCGAGGCCATTCGAGTTTAATGCTTTCTCCTAATGTTCGAGCTTTGGGCCGAACTTCTCGTCACTTTGAGAAAGTCTATTTTTTCCTGCTAGTGTTGGCTCCCCCTTAGAGACTGAAGATTTTTGACAAGAGTTTTCTTCCTCGTTGAGACGAGGTCCCTTGAGTCTTAGTTGTAGCTTGATTTTTTTCTTGTCTCTGGTGTAGCTCGTTGCTTTTTCTTTTTCTTTCTCCCTTTCTTTATGTTAGGACGAGGGTTTTTCTTCTACTCTAACGGGATTGTAGGGGCGTAGAGGAGCCGTTGAGGGGCTTTTCCCCTCATCCGATCTCAAACAACCAGATCTTCATTTATGTCAGGATGAGGTTCTCTTCCTGTTCATGACACAGTCAATTTTAGCTCATGTTAGGGTGAGATTTTTCTCCCGTTCCCAACAGGACTGTGGGGGCACATAAGGGCGGTTGCAAGGGCCTTACCCCCCATCCAGTCTCTAAATAATCGGTCTTCAACTTTACTCATGTTAGGATGAGGTTCTTCTCCTATTCCTAACATGGCTGTGGGAGTGCATAAGGGCCGTTGCAAGGCCTCTCCCCCCATCCGGTCTCTAAATAATCGAGCCTTCGACTTTGCTCATGTTAGGATGAGGTTCTCCTCCTATTCCTAACATGGCTGTGGGGGTACATAAGGGTCGTTGCAAGGGCCTTTCTCCCCATCCAGTCTCTAAATAATCAAGCTTTCGACTTTGCTCATGTTAGGATGAGATTCTCCTCCTGTTTCTAACATGGCTGTGGGGTGCATAAGGACCGTTGCAAGGGCCTCTCCCCCCATCCGGTCTCTAAATAACTGGGCCTTCGACATTGCTCATGTTAGGATGAGGTTCTCCTCCTGTTCCTAACATGGCTGTGGGGGCACATTAGGGCCGTTGCAAGGGCCTCTCCCCCCATCCGATCTCTCAATAATCGGACCTTCGTTTGTGTCAGGATGAGGTTCTCTTCTTGTTCCTAACACGCTCAATTTGATTGTATTCGTAGATTTTCTGAATTCCATGGTCGCGGAAGGTTTGCTCCTCCGAGCTTTTTAGATAGTATGTTCCGGGCTGAACTACCTCCTTGACTTCATACGGGCCTTCCCAGTTCAGGATGAGTTTTTCTTGGTTCTGAGGTTGTGAAATAGCGGCTCGCCGAAGCACTAAGTCCCCCGCTCTGAAGGCTTTGCTCTTGACCCAGGAGTTATAGTAGCAGGCTGCTTTCTGCCTGTAGGCTGCCATCCAAACTTGAGCTGTCTCTCACTTCTCTTCTAACAAGTTGAGGTTGGCCTTGAGATCTTATGAGTTGCGCTGCTCGTCGAATGCTACAACTCGTGCCGACGGAAGCTTGAGTTCAATCGGGATAACGGCTTCCATCTCGAAGGCCAAGGCAAAGGGGGTCTCCCTGTGGGCTGTCTTTGGATAGTTTGGTATGCCCACAACACATGGTAAAGCTCATCTGCCCAAGTTTTTTTTGCTTTTTCAAGTCTCGCCTTGATTCTTGCAACAGAGTCCTGTTAGTAACCTCGGCTTCGCCGTTTGCCTGCGGATGGGCTACTGACGTGAAGTTATGGGAGATATTTAAGTTCTCACAAAATTCAGCAAACCTTGCTCCAGCAAATTGTCGCCCATTATCAGTAATGAGGGTTCTGGATAAGCCGAACCTACAGACGATTGACTTCAAGATAAGTCCTGCACTTTAGCTTCTGTGATTTTCGCCAAAGGTTCAGCTTCAACCCACTTGGTGAAGTAGTCAATTACCACCAGGAAGAACTTTCACTGCCCGGATGCCATGAAAAAGGTTCGAGGATATCCATCCCCATTGTGCAAACGGCCATGGGGCACTCAAGGGTGTAAGTTCGGAGGTGGGCTGTCTTTGGATATTCGCATATCTCTGACACCGATCACACTTTCTGACATATTCGATGGAGTCGTGATACATTGTAGGCCAGTAATAACCTTGTCAGAACAGTTTGTGGGATAAATATCTGGCCCCCAAGTGACTTTCGCAGACTCCTTCACGTACCTCCCACCAGGCAAAGTCGGCTTCAGAAGGTCGGAGACATTTCAGGAGGGGCAAAGAGTACGACCTCTTGTATAGCTTGCCTTCGTAGAGGATATATCGGGAGGCCTGGTTCCTAAGCTTCTGAGCTTCTTTTGCATCATGAGGAAGAACCCCATCTTTGAGGTATGCAACCAGTGGGTCAATCCAGCTGGGTTCATGGCTGATCTCCATTACAAGCTACGGTTCTTCCATACTTGGACACTTCAAAACTTCGAAGAAGACTTCCTTGGGCAGTTCAGTCGGAGCCAGAGTAGCCAACTTGGAGAGAAGGTCGGCCTTGGCATTTTCTACTCTTGGAATCTGCTTGATGTCCAAGCTGCCGAAGGCGGGGATGATCTCTTTTATCTTTTCGAGATACTTGGCCATACCATCCTCCCGAGCTTCATAGTTTTTGCTGACTTGTCCCACCACCAATTGGGAGTCACTATAGACTTGGAGCTGATCTACTTCCAACTCCTTGGTGATTCTCAGTCCTGCAATCAGAACTTCATATTCTGCTCTGTTATTTGTCATAGAGAATTCGAAGTGCAGCGTGTACTCCATGATAATTCTCTCTGGATTGATCAAGATCAGGCCCACGTCCGTGCCTGACATGTTGGAGGAACCATCCACATAGAGGGCCCAAAAGCCATCAGGGAGATCTATTCTTTCTTTAGGAGAGTTTGGCTGGAGCCCTGGGTTGTCAGTTTCACCTTGCTCAAGTTTGGCTTCTTCTAGGATAGTGCATTCCACTATGAAGTCTGCTAATATCTGGGTTTTTATCATCGGCCAAGGTCGATAGTTGATGTCAAATTTTATAAGCTCGACTGCCCATTTCGCTATCCTTCCGGAAGCATCCGCTCGATGCAAAACTACCTTAATCGACTGGTCGGTGAGCAGTGTTATGGTGTACCCTTGAAAGTAAGGTCGGAGCCTTCGAGCTGCAATCAACAAGGCGTAAGTTAGTTTCTCTAACTTAGTATACTTGATTTCAGTGTCTCTCAACACTCGACTTATGTAGTAGATCGGGCGTTGAATTTTTGCTTCTTCCTTAACCAGAACTGCTGCGAGAGCCACAGGGGAGACCGCCAGGTACAAGAATAGCTCCTCTCCGAGTTCGGGCTTCACTAATAGTGAAGGTGAGACAAGGTAGTTCTTCAATTCTTCGAATGCCTGCTGACATCCAGTGGTCCAACAAAAGTTCTTCGACTGCTTGAGAGTCTGAAAGAAAGGTAGGCACCATTCGGTCGACCTTGAGACAAAGCGATTCAGAGCTGCTACTCTCTAGTGAGGTGCTGGACTTCCTTTATTAACTTCGGGGCGGTCATTTCCTGGATGGCACGAATCTTTTCAGGATTTGCTTCGATCCCACACCCTGATACCATAAAACCTAAGAATTTCCCTGAGGTTACTCCAAAAGTGCATTTGGCTGGGTTCAAATTCATCTTGTATTTTCGGAGGGCGCTGAAGGGTTCCTCAAGATCAGCGACATGGTTCATTAAGGATTTGCTTTTTGCAAGCATGTCGCCCACGTAGACCTTCATGTTGTGGCCGATCTGCTATTTGAAGATCTTGTTCACCAGCTGTTGATAGGTCACCCCTGCATTTTTAGGCCAAAAGGCATGACCCTGTAACAATAAAGACCACGGTTAGTAATAAAAATAGTTTTTTCTTCATCCTCTGGTGCATCCTGATTTGATTGTAGCCAGAAAATGCATCCATAAAAGTGAGAAGCTCGTGGCCCGAGGTTGCATTCACTAATTGTCAATTCTGAGTAGAGGGTAACTGTCCTTCGGGCAGACTTTGTTTAGCTTTTTGAAGTCTATACACATCCTCCACTTGCCGTTCGCTTTCTTGACAAGAACCACATTGGAGACCTAGTTAGGGTAGTTGACTTCTCTGATGAACCCGGCTTTCAGGAGTTTATCAACTTCTTCAGCTATTGCTTTCTGCCTTTTCGATGTATGACCTCGAATTTTTTCCTTCATCGGCCGATGTTTGGGATCAACAGCTAGACGGTGTTCCATGACTTCCATATCAATCCCTGGCATGTCCGTCAGAACCCAAGCGAAAACATCCACATTCTTTTGTAGAAAATTGATGAGCTGTATCTGTACCTCTTTTTCCAGGCTGGAGTCGATCTTTACCACATGTTCCTCATTCCCATCGTTCAAAGGAATTGAGACAAGATCTTCAATCGGCTCACCCCATTCTTCAGCAAGGTCATCGCAGGTGTCTAATCCATCAACCGGACAGGGGTCAGACTGACCATTTCTTTGCAGGGCTATGTTATAGCAATGTCTTGCCAGGACTTGATCTCCTCTGACCTCTCCAATCCCTTGACTAGTAGGAAATTTCAATTTCAAATGGTAGGTCGATACCACAGCTCGAAGGGCATTGAGGCCAGGTCAATCGAGTATTGCGTTGTAGGCAGACGGGACCCTTACTACCAGAAAATCCACTTGCACCCTAGATTGTTTCGGGTACCGACCTGCAACTACAGTCAAAGTTATTATTCCTTCCACTGGCACAGCATCGCCAGTGAACCCTAACAATGGAAAGCTTATCGGCCCCAATCGGCCACCCGGAATGGATATTTTTGAGAATGCATTGTAAAACAAAATATCAGAAGAGCTTCCACTATCAACAAAGATGCGGCGTACATCATAGTTAGCAATATTTAAAGAAACTACAACCGCATCATTATGGAGGAATTGAATCTCCCTGGCATCTTCTTCAGTAAAGATTATAGATTCTTGAGTCCTCTACTGCTTGGACGGTTTGACCGATCCACTGGCTGCTTCCCATCGGGGTCCTCCAGAGATGGTGTTGATGATCTGGATTGGAGGTTGATCTTTAGGCTATTCTTTCCTCCTTGGTGGCTCTAGTTGTGGTAGGACCCTCGGTCGATCCTCCCTACCCTCGGGCCGACGTCGGATGAATCTGTCGAGCTAACCTCGCCTGATGAGCTCCTCGATCTCATCTCGAAGCTGAATACACTCCTCCGTGTCGTGGCCGTGGTCACGATGATAGAGGCAGAACTTGTTAGGGTTGCACTTTCCGGGGTGTGTGCGCATCCTTTCCGGCCTTGGTAGCTGCTCTCTGACCTCCATCAGCACTTGAGCTTTTGGAGCATTGAGAGGGGTGTAGCTGTGAAATCTTCCTGGGGGAGAACTCCATCGAACTCTGCGGTTCGGGCTCCTCTGTCTACGAGCTCGAGAAGGAGTTCGACCCGCTTGTATCCGGAGGGAGTTCGAGAACATGGCCGAGCTTCACTCGGCCCTTTTTCAGCTGCGGGCTTGCTGGAGTCACCTACCTGCCGCTCCTTTGCGGCCTCCTCATCCCTCAGCTTGAAGGCTTCCTCTGCTTGGGCATATCCTTCGGTCCGAGCCAGCAAATCAGCGAAGTCTCTGGGATACTTCTTTTCCAAAGAAAATAGAAGATCGTTCTTTTGAAGATCGCTCTTTAGAGCAGCCATTGCAACTGATTGGTCCAAGTTTCGGACCTCCAATGCGGTGACGTTAAAGCGGTTGACGTAAGTTCGGATGGATTCTCCCTCTTTTTGCTTAATGTTGATGAGGGACTCTGAACCTCTCTGGGGATGCTGGCTGCTGACGAAATGAGCTGTAAATTGATGGCTCGTTTGATCAAAGGAGAAAATAGTATCCGACTTCAGTGTCGAGTACCAGCTTCTTGCTACTCCCTTCAAGGTAGATGGGAAGGCTCGACACAGGATGGCGTCTAGCACGCCATGGAGCAGCATCATTGTTCGGAAGGCCTCCAGGTGGTCAACCAGATCTGAGGTCCCGTCGTAGCTCTCAAATTGGGGGAGCTTGAAGTTCGGCAGGATCGGTTCCTGCATAATCATTTGAGAGAAAGGAGGGTCAGTACAGATATCCTCACCGTAAGCAGGGGGAGCGTGGCAGAGCTCTTCGATCCATCAGTTCATCTCCTAGAACCTTTGATCCAGGAGATCCTCTCGACTGTGAGTCTCGAGGGTCTTCCGGCAGAACGGAGGTAGGGACCCTCCGGAGGTGGAATTATGATCGGACAGAGGGCTCTCCGCCCTCTGCTTCCCCTTTTCGGGGAAGACAGGGCGACTGGCCCAAGTGGGCCGCCTGATCGTTGGATTTTGAAACTCCGACAATGCTCTTTCCAGCCGCACAGATGCGTGTGGCTGCTGTGGCTGCTGCTGCATGGCCTGCACTACTTCGGTGAGGCCCCTGACCTGCTGAACCAGCAGGTCAAACTGCTCCATGCCGACTGTCGTTGCCGGAAGAGGAGGAGGAGCTTGAGAAACTGAAGACGAGGCAGGAGCCTGCAGATCTCGCTGAGATCTGGCCACGGACGCCGTAGATCGCCTGATGGATGCCTTTCGGGGAGGCATCAAGTTGGGATCTGGCAGGAGAAGAAGAAGAAGATGCTGATGAAGATGATCGAAGACAGTCCCGTTGAGTACTCCTTTAAGAACAAGGGTCCTGCGAAGACACAGAGGCCTTCCTCTAGTGCCAATTCTGTTGGTGCAAATTCTGCCAACATCGAAGAAGCTGGAGTTGAGGGGATCGCGACCGCCATCGAGACCTACAAGGAAAGTCTAAATTGGAGTTGGGGGTGCTCCTACAAGACCCTCCGACGCTCAAGTCAGTACTCTGCTTCAACAGAAATGGAGCACTCGAATGAGATTTTAGCAGAGTTTCGAGATAGAGTTTAGAGCCTAGAAGAGAACGTATCTGGGGGGTCTCTTTTATAGACGGGGAGCATAACCGCTTGACAGCGACATCCGTAACTGCCTGGTAGTGGGCCGTCTAGGGCCACGTGGAGTTT
The DNA here is from genome assembly GCF_000442705.2 of Elaeis guineensis. Taxonomy (NCBI): domain Eukaryota; kingdom Viridiplantae; phylum Streptophyta; class Magnoliopsida; order Arecales; family Arecaceae; genus Elaeis; species Elaeis guineensis. The sequence goes on along the minus strand of NC_026000.2, from coordinate 116,551,253 downwards.
GTTACGGAGAGTGGAGTGGTATCTATTATCGCGACTTGCCAGAGAATGGTGGGGCTACGTGGAGTCTGTTACGGAGAGTGGGGTAGTGTCCGTTGTCACGACTTGCCAAAAAGTGGTGGGGCCATGAGGAATCTGTTATAGAGAGTGAAGTAGTATCCGTTGTTGTGACTTGCCAGGGTGTTCGGGCTGAATGGCTGAAGCTCGACTGATGGAGCGAAATGGCTCTCTGTCTCAGCAATCTAAGAGAAGCTCAGATATTTTCGAGGTTGCTGACGAGTCCACTATCGTCGGGTGCCCTAGGCACTGATGCTGCAGGTGGAAGTCATCTGCTATAGAAGTATGGATGGAAACTTTCTGTTGGAGAAGTCTGACAGAAGTCTGATTGCTAGAAAAGTCCGTCTGGAATTTGCCTGATGTAGAAGCTCATCTGAAGACTGTCCGCTGGGGAGGTCTGGTTTCATGAGGAATCCGGCAAAAGGTCGACCGATAGTGGAGTTCGGATGGCATTGTGGGAGTTCGTCTGCTGGAGGAGTCTTGAGGACACTATGGAAGGTCGACCGCTGGAGGAATCTAGGATTCAATTCTGTTGTAGAAGTTCGGATGGAGTCCGACTCTTGTAGGAGCTCGGATGAAATTCGAAAGACGGTCGACCATCATAGAAACTTGGATGGAGTCTGGTTACTGTAGAAGTCCTACTGCTGGAGAAGCTGGGCCATTGACGAAGTTTGAAAGAAGTTCAGAGTAAAATCGATCGTGGCTGGAAGAAGTCTGGAAGAGATTCGGAGAGTAGTCGATCACTATAGAAAGTTGGCTGATAATGAAGCCCAGAGAGCATTTGGGGCAGTTCGGTAGACGACTGAAGGAGCTCATTATTGAAGAAGTCCGGATGGTATTATGGAAGCTTGGACAGCCGGGGGGATTCAAAAAGATGCCGCACAAAGTCGGAAGCTCGAAGAGCCCTGGGAGGGTCGGCCTCTTACGAACTTCGGCTGGGGTTATTTTATACCCAACACCTATGTAGATGAGATCATCTATCTATAGACAAACAAGCAACATATTTTTATTCTCACTCGCCTTCACATAAAGGGCATGGTCATGTGGGCACTTTATAAAGCCATTTGCTTGGAAATATTTATAAATTCTGCTGTTCCAAGTCCTTGGTACTTGTTTTAGCCCGTATAAAGTCTTCTTCAATCTTAACACTTTTTATTCATATCCTTTTATTACGTACCCCATGGGTTATTCTATATAAACTTCTTCTTCTAAAAGGCCATTTAAAAAAGCAGATTTCACATCCGTTTGATGGATCTTCCACTTATTTTGAGCTACTTAAGCAATTATTAATCTTATGATTTCTAAATGAGCAACTAGAGCGAAGACCTCATCATAGTCGATTTCGGGCCTTTGGTTGTAGTCTTTGGCAACCAACCTTGCTTTTTATCTCTCCACTTCTCATTTAGCATTCTTCTTGACCTTGAATACCCATTTTTCTCCGATTCTTTTATGGTCTTTTGGAAGAGTTATTAACTCCCAACAATCATTTTTCTTAATGACTTTGATTTCTTCATCCATGGCATCTTGCCCTTTCTTGTTATTTACTACTTCAAAACTGATAGGTTCACATTTCGCAAAAAGACATAAAAGAGTATGCTCATCAAATCTTTTGTTTCTTCATAGATTTCTTGTAGGCTCCTGAAGCGTGGTTCTCTTTCACTTGAACTTGGAGATAAAGATTGACTGAATGCTATTGAAGATAGAAGAGTTGTATCTTCTTGAGTTTCTTGATGCTCTTGCTCTTTCTCTTCAAAGAGTACTGGAAGAACATCATTACTCTCATTTCTTTGGATACTCCAGTTTCATGAATCATTTTTTTCGAACTCCACATCTCTACTTACTATATGTTTCTTTGTGATTGGGTTGTAAAGCATGTAGCCTTTCGAGTGTTTGTCATATCCAACAAACACGAGCTTCTCACTTCTATCATTGAGCCTGTGTCTCTTTTGATCTGGTACTCATGCATAGGTGGGGCTCCCAAACACCTTCAAGTGTGAAATATTTAGTTTCCTTCCATGCCATACTTCTTGTGGAGTATTGCCATCAAGACTTCTGAAAGATATACTGCACAATCAATTGCTTTAACCCAAAATTCTTTAGGCATTTTCTTGCTCTTTAGTATGCTTTGAACATGTCTAAAATGGTTCTATTCTTTCTCTCAGCCACTCAATTTGTTGTGGTGAGTAAGAAATTGTGAGAGGCCGATGAATTCCATTGACTTCACAAAATTCATTAAATTCTTTTGAGGTGAACTTGCCTCCTCTGTCCAGCTTTATGGCTTTAATAAAATGGCCACTTTCCTTTTCAACCATGGCTTTAAATTTCTTGAATGCAACAAAAGCTTCTAATTTTTCTTTTAGAAAGTACACCAAATTTTTTTTGAATAATCATCAATAAAGAGTAGAAAACAGTTATTCTTCCCATGAAAGCTTGGAGTGATAGGCCCAGAAACATCAGTGTGAATAAGTTATAATTTCTCTTTAGCTCTTGATGTTGCTTCTACAGGAACGCTTTTTCTAGATTGCTTTCCTAGAAGACATCCTTTACACAATTGGTCTAGGTGATCAACTGAGGGCAAACCATTCACCATGCCTTTTGTACATAACAATTTTAAGCCACCAAAATTTAAATGCCCAAAACACAAGTGCCAAAGCCAAGAGTTATCTTCCACACAAGTTTTCAAGCACTTGGGTTCATCATTTTGAATTTCTAGTAGAAACATTGTATTTCTTGTCATTGACACTTGAGCTATTAATTTTCCTTCATGATTTCTTAGAAAAAGACTGATTTTTTAAGTGAATATCATAGTTCTTTTCTAAGAGTTGTCCCATGCTTAAGATATTATTTTTTAAATCAGACACATAATACACATCAGAAATAAATTGATGGCTAACATCTTTCAAGCAAATTAAAATTTTACTGTTCTCTTCTACTAATATTTTGGAGTTATCTCCAAATATGATGTGGCCATTGACTTGCTCCAAGTTTGCAAACAAGATTTTGTTTCCACTCATGTGGTTGCTTGCCCCGGTGTCTAGATACCATATGGTTTTCTTCTCGTCATCTTCTTTATGATTAGCCGTTAACAAAGTAAGCTCAACCTCATCTCTCGGTTGGCTTCCTCCTTCACATTGTTGAAGCTTCTACATTCGGAAGCATAATGCCCAAATTTATAATGTTATGATATTTGATTTGGGATTTGTCATACCTTTGATTTTTGTTGCCCCTTTTATATCCATTTATAAAGTGTGGATTCTTTGACTTTTCTTCATAGTTGAGTGTGTTGTAGCGGCCTCTTCCACCTCTTGCATGATCTTGGCCATAACCTCTTCCACCTCTTGCATGATTTTGGCCATAACCTCATCCACGGCCTCTTTGATTTCTTCCATCATTGTTGCTTTCACCTCTTTCTTTGAAAGAGAGCTTTGAGATGAGTGCTTGCTCTATCAGATCTTGTATGCTCTTTTTTAGTCTCTCATCATAGGCTTGTAGGGAACCCATAGGTTGATCAATGGTCATGGAGTCTAGATCTTTTGACTCCTTTATTGCTACAACAATATACTTAAAATTTGGAGTGTGAGAGTGAAGAGTTTTCTCTACCACACTCTTGTGTCATTTATATCTTCACCATTTCTCTTCAATTCATTAACAATGACCAATATTATAGAGAAATAATATGAGATTGCTTCAGATTCTTTCATATGAAGAGATTCAAACTCACCTCGAAGTGTTTGGATGTATACTCTCTTATCTTATCGACTCCTTTGTAAGAGTTTTGAAGAATCTCCCATGCTTGCCTAGAAGTGGTTGCATTTGCAACCTTCTCAAACATAGCTTCATCTAAGCATTGATACATGAGAGTAAGAGCTTGTTGATCCTTTCTTCTAGCCTTTTGCAAAGCCTCCCTTTGGGATGGGTTCAACAAAGTCTCATTCTGAGGTTCTTCATAGCCCTTCTTAATAATCTCCCAATCATCTTGTGAGCCTAATAAAGCCTTCATATAAATACAACAACTCCCATAGTTATCTTTATGAAGCTGAGGAAATTGAAAAGAAACCATATGGTTGGCCATTATCTACTCCAAACTTGATCAATCAGGCTCTCATACAAATCTGTTGGAATAGGTATATTAGGCATTTGAATTTGGTGGAAGGGAGGTTGTGTATATATGGAGGAGAGACGAGAAATGTAGAGGATTTTGTGAAGAAGAAACTTGTATTAGGCTCTCATACCAATCTGTTGGAATAGGTATATTAGGAATTTGAATTTGGTGGAAGGGAGGTTGTGTATATATGGAGGAGAGACGAGAGATGTAGAGGATTTTGTGAAGAAGAAACTTGTATTATTACTCAATGCCTTTGGCTACACATCTCTAATGAATAGGAGGAGGCCTATTTATAGGCTCCTAAAGAAAGTTCTAGATACAAAAAATTCCAAGCATATTCCAAGTACATTCCAAACATATTCTAGAGAAAGTTTTAGATTGAGAATATTTTAAGCATATTCTAGAGATATTTTTGAAAATAAATCCTCTAGAATTTGTGCCTTTATTAGCCTAATTCAAAATTAATAGAGCCTATTTTTTTACTTTTATGACCCAAAATCAAGTTTATTTTCTAATAGGCTCCCTTTGTCCATAACCTACAATGCTCCCCAAAGTTACCATTATGATTAGATGATATAAAGATATAGCAAATCTAATTTTCTTATTCATGCATGTTTTTTTGACAATCTAGTTTATGCCTGCAATATACATAACATATTTTGTGATTAGAGATAAAAATTGTACCACTGCTTTTTGAGGAAACATTTCAAAGTGCAGCCTTTGAATATGCTAACCAGTGTTTCATTTTCTTCTAGATCAGGACACTAATTCTTAAAGTTAGGCAGAGGACCACATGTGTACATTGCTTAGGAGGGGATAAGCATACTATTGGAGTTTTATTAAAAAAAAGATTTAAATTTTATCCCTAAATTTTAGTTGCTTAAAATATTTAAAACTCTTTTTTTAATTTTGACATGTCTTTCCAAAAAGTTAAGACTTTTTAGAAGAGAATGTTGGTTTTTGAAAAAGAAAATTTTGGATTGAAGCCAACTCAAAAATTTTGAAAGACTAGATTTCTAAGCTGGTTGATCTCTTGTGGCATGTCATGATTATTACTTTTAATAACATTTTATGTCCACTTTGCTAAGGGCGGAAGGTTGATAAGCTCTCACTCACATTTTTGTTCCACCATATGGCCATTAAAGCTGACAAGGATGTTTCTAAAATATTATATCTCCTTGAAACTATGGTGCCTTCTTGGTCACATGGATAAAGTCTATAAATAAGCTTTGGATCCAATTATTCTAGATCATTCAAAAAATACCATCCGATCTCTTCTCGTCTCTACTCATTAATATTCAGCCATGAAAGACTCTTTCTTTCTAAGACAGAGACTTCATCCTTCTTCTTTCTTTTTCTTTTTTACTCTTTTTTTTTGGTATTTAAAGGTAGTCATTTGGGTCAAGTCTCCCAACAATCATCCTTATTAGAAAAGGATCAAGTTGAGCCAAGTTATTGTATATTGGAGATGAGATCATCGCAAGCCTGTGTATAAGGAGCGAATCATATTCTTAAGGTAGTATTCTCACACGTCTTGATCTAGACAAACTCTTTTCAATCATCTGTTTTACCTTAAATACTTTGCTTCTTTATATATAATACTATTAAAATCAATTAAACAATATAGCAATTGCTTAGGCAAGCTGATTAATTTCCAATAGTCTAAGAACATGATAGATAATTACACTAAAAAAATGCTATTAGTTGTTTAGTGAATTTAATTGTATAGTACTAGATTTGCTCTATTTGATTAAGATTAGAAAAAAAATAAACTCTATATTTTAAGAATTGTTCACAAAATTTACATTTTTAAAAAACTTTTTTGCTTTAAAAAAGTGCAAATAAGAATATACAAATTTTCTATAGTTTTGAATTTTTTTGGGAATTATCTGTACTTTTGAAATCTTTGCAAAATTTTTCTGCAATGTTAAAAGTGTGCAAAAATTTTCTATAGATTTAAAAAAAATCAGTGCAAAAATTTGTTGCTGCTTAAAAATCTATGTAAAAGTTTTCTACAACATTAATTTTCATGTAAATTAATTTCTACAAGCTTTAAGAGTTTTAAGAGTTGTATGCATAAGTTTTTCCACATCTTTAAAATCTATACAGAAATTTTCTGCACCTTAAGAAACTATGCAGAAATTTGTGTTGGTTTGAAAACTATGCAAATTATTAGTTGTTCTTTCAAAATACTTATTGCTGTTATCTTAAAAAATATACAAAATCATATAATTATTCTATTTATCATATTCTTAGTATAATTTTTTTAGATTTTACTCTTATTATTTTTCTTTATTGCATTTATTTTAAAACCTAGGGTTATATTATTGAAAGCCTTTAATTAATTACTCAAATATATAAGGCTAAATCCCTTGAAACTTTTGCTTGCAGAATAAATTAAACAACCAAAACATCATAAATGACTTCTTTTGATAATCATAGTACAATTAAACTTGAGAAGTTTAGTGGAGGGTTGATCTCTGCCCTAGAATTAACATATCTAAGATCTTCATTCTCTAGTCTTCAAGATTTTGGATCCTTTGGCCCTTTTTGAAGAATCCCTCAAGAAATTGATTTTTGTTGCCACCAAAAGATCTTTAGTGTGAAGATTTATGCAAGCGTATATTTAGTTCCACATCGGCTATTCACTTAAAGATCTTGGATACTTATACAAAACTAAAGAATCTAAATAATATCTTATAGCTAATCTTTTTGGGTGAGATATTGGGTTGTTAAAAATAGTATCAGAGCCAATCAAATCTATAATGATGTGGAGTAAGGGATACTATAGCATGAGTTCATTGGGACTTACGATAGGCCAACTGTGGTGTTTATGAATGGATTTGGATTCTTAGCCTGATAAGAATGTTAGAACATAAACGAGATGAGTATGTGAGGACCGATATAGCATATATTTAGTCCCATATTGGTGATTCATTAGAAAGACTTGGATGCTTATATAGGATCAAGGAACCCAAATAATACTTTTTAGCTGATCTTTTTAGATGAGATCCTAGGTTGTTATACTTAGTGCTAGATCTGATTCTCTTGATCTAAAATTAATCATTGAATTTTTTTCTTCTTGATGCTACTATCTGTGCTTAGGGATCTTTCAAGCAGACTATTATATTTCAAAGTGCCATAGAAGCCAATTTGATTGCTCTAGATACTATAGGTATTGAGATAGAGTAGATTAAAACTCTTATCTTAGAGCAACCTTTAGTACCTAAGCTTGTGCTGGCCATATGAATCTGTTGTAATGATAAGCCCATGATTGAATTGATAAATCAAAAGAGTATTAATAAAAAGATAAACTAGCATATTTGGATTAGTCATAAATTTATAAGATAACTCAAAAAGAGTAATATCATTTCTTAAAATTTGTCAAGTCTAAGAAAAACTTGGCAAATCAATTGATCAAGAGTTTGTCTAGGAATGGAGTCCTAGAACATCAAGAGGGATGGGGCTTAAGTCCACTATTTTATTACCGATAGTGGATATCCAACCTCTGTGATTGAAGATCCCATGAACGAGGTTCAATGTGATAAAAATGAAGCTGATTAAGTAATCATCTCAGAGCACATTCATGGAGTATATCTCCTCCCATCCCTATGATAAGTGCTTTTATCAATGACTATAAGATTGGAAGGATCGAGTTATGCTCTTAATAAGTTCAAGATAGAAAATCTGCAGGGCATTGGGTCACAAATATCCTTGAAGGATACACTTATGTGAGAATTGTTGTATAGGCCATGGGTAGGGGTTTGGACTAACCCTTACAAAATTCTCATGAAAAATCAAAATACTAAGCACAAAACCTTTGAATTGCATTGACCACATGAAGACCCATTTGATCTATATTGTGTATGTGATAAGTTGAAGTCTAAATTAAATGACATAGTTTAAGATCTAAGCTACTATGATTTTTTTGAATAGATATTATCAACACTAAGTAAAGTTCTAGTCTACATGACACCTCACCTATTACACAATATAAGATGCCCAAATATTTTTATATTTTTTTAAAAAAATTTAAATGTTTTATAGGGGATCGTCGAAGTTTTACTAAAAAAAGGATTTAAGCTTTATCCCCAAATTTTAGTTGTTTAAAAGCTTAAAATCTCTTTTTAAATTTTGACTCCTCTTTCAAATGAGTTATAACTCTTCAAAAGAAGATATTGGTTTCTACCAAAAAGAAAAAGAGTATATTGGTTTCCAAAGCAACATGATGTTTCTAAAATATCATATTTTCTAAAAACCATGGTGCCTGCTCAGTCCTCCAAAAGAGTCTATAAATAGGCTCTAGATCCGATTATTTTAAGATCACTCAAAAAGTACTATTTGATCTCTTCTTCTCTCCAATTACCAATACTTGTTATCTCTTTCTAAGATAGAGATTCATCTTTTCTCTTTCTTATTTGTTTCGCTCTTTTTTTCTTTTATTGGGCATTTGAAGGAAGTCACTTGGGCCAAGCCTTCCAGCAATTATCCTCACTAGAGGAGGATCAGGTTGAGCCAGATTGTTGTACCTTGGATAACATATCATCATAGACCTGCACGTAGGGTGTGAATCACATTCTTAGGGTAGTGATCTTACATGCCTTGATTCTTTTCAATGTTTTATTTTATCTTAAGTAGTTTATTTCTTTATAATACTATTAGAATAAATTAAATAATATAGCAATTGCCTAGGCAAGTTGACTAATTTCCAACAGACATGCATCATGGTTTGCTGGACATTTCATACAATCAGATATGCATTTGATGTTTCGCTTTTCACAACCCAATAATCATGCATCTGCATCTCTCCTTGGGATCCTAGAGCAGAGCTGATCAGGGGCTGAGCTTCAGGCTTAAGCATTTATTTTTTGTTGGGCTTCAGGCCATTGCCATTTAAAATTAAACATTTTCTATGCCCAGCTTGGCCCATGACAAGCTCTATCCCAGAGCAAAGACTCCCCTATAGGCATAAAGTAGCAAACATTCTTTGGGCAAAAATGTTGGTGTCTTCATCGCATATTGTCCAACAAAACACATTAGGAGCATCAGCATATGGCTAAGCCTAATGGCATTTATGGATGTGTCTCCATTATTCGGCATATCCATCATGTTGTGGAGGTGCGCCTTTGTATTAGAAGGGAGGAGGTGGATGGTATAGAGGGGTTTGGGTAATATCTTTTGCATGAAACAATGATCGATCTTTTTTTGCAACAGCAACCACTGGATCTTGCATTGCACATCATTCAAAGCATGACATGATCTTTGTTGGAGATAGAAGGAACAGTTTGGAGAACTTTGAAGGCTGTGCAATTCTTGATCCAATGGTTGATGCCATGAATGAAGATCAATCATTATTGTGTGCGAAAGATACAACTGAACCCAGTATATAGAGCTCATGATATTTTGAGCATGGTTAGTGACTGATCATGAAACTACAAAGTTGTGAAGAGAATGAAAGCAAGGATGAGAAATGAAATCTATATGCATGGATGGCCGTAGTGTATGACTTGCTGGATTGCATGTAGTGATTAATCTTACAAATGTTCCATAAAACATAGATAGTCTTTCAAATAATGCAGCTATCATCTTCTTGTATAAAATGCCAAAGGCCCAGGGTCCAAAATATTCATTCAACTCTGAAGTCTTTCTTGTGATATCCATCTTCATGGCCTATCTATTACATCTTTTTAAGTGTTTGATTTTTTCCCAAAAGACCTCGGATGGAGGTTGGACCATGTAGCTGGATAGAAAAGCAAGCCAAGACAAGACAGACTCCAATGACCTCCCGCAACTATTCTAATGCCATAATGAATAACTATTTGATGCCAATAGTTCTCGTTTTCAGAAAATAGATCAATAATGAACATTACTAAGTGGTTAATTAACATTAATGTCTGTCTAGATCTAACATTAATGTTTGATAATTGGCATCCTTTCCTTTATGAACTTTTTTGTAACTTCAAAAATCATCAAATATAGTAAAACATTGTGGCCTTATCATATGAAAATAAAATGCCGTGATACATTGTCATATATTATGAAAATATGGTAAGGGTAACTTGCATCAAATGGAAATAAATTATAATTAATGTTTTATACTTGTAACAACTGAGGACCTAGAAAGTCTAGCCAGAATTTATTAATTGCAGTCCATGACCCTTCTTAAGATCCAATACCTCAATATACTTGATGTGAGATAAAGGCTAAATTACAGCAATGCCAGTTCAACTTTTTGTAATTAGCACTTATTAAATCATGGTGCCATGATAGGCAGCCATGTGGCAACTATGATGTAGATAGTTTTATAGATAATTGCCAATTCAAAATGGGAGGGCAGGTTTTTTGGTAACTACCAGAAAACTCCCATATAACTTCAAACTCCCATGCAATTCAAGACTCAAGAAAAAAAACTTCCATAACTTTCTGAAAATTCTGAAAAATTTTGCAACAGCGTTTTATATTGAGAGTGTTTTTCCCTTCAAGGTGATCACACCCCTGATCAGTGACAACAAGAGTATGTGATTCAATTTCTCGACCAACATAAAAGAATTTCTAGGCTTCAAGAGGTAGTTGTAATCATCATTTGCTTTCATTGGTATCAAAGTCCTTAAAATTAAATTCAAACTTTTTCCCTTGAAGAGAATATCATGATTAACTAAGCCTCTATTCATGGCTGTTTTGATGTTTTTGTCACGAATGCATGTTTTTGAAATTTATATTCAAAAATGGTATCTCATGATTTGAGTAACATCTTGGTATGATTTTTAAATATGTTATATTTCCAGATGTGTAGAATGTACCTGCAAAATTTTGTGTCGAAAGGATAAGTATATAATGAAATATAATCAATTTAATTTTCTATCAAAAGTTGATTCTGAAGGATAGTTTCAAGGCATAATTATCTCTATACATTTCTAGTTCGATCAGGAAATTTGTACGGTTGAAAAGTAGAGATTCATAGCTTACACAGACATATTATCTGTATAATTTGGATAATTGTGCTAAGACATATAAGCGTTTGAAAATGAGAAAAAAAAATCAGCCCGAATCTAGAAATTTTAAAGCTTTTTTTCTCTAAGGTTGAAGTGCACTCCCATTTTAATTGATGAAATTCCTGTGATATGAAACATGCTGATAAAGCCCCAGACAGTCTGTATATAATATCCGGTCCATGGGCCTTAAGCCCAGCCCAGAAGCCCAACGAAGAAAAAAAAAATTAGGAAGAAGACTCCCGATGGGAGTCTTCTTCTCCGACGAGACTGCTCGGATTAGGAGTTCTTGGACCATCAGAGGTCCTAGGACACTATAAATTGGCCTTCTCCCTCCCTAGGATCCTCCACCAGCCTTCCTCGCTCTTCTTCTCCTCGATTTTTTCGATTGAAGCTGCGGCCTCCTTTTATCGTGCTCGTTTTGATTTCTCGTCGGAGAGGTCACCAAAGCTCGAGGTAAGCATGATTTCTCTTCCTCTCTTCTCCCCCTTCCTTCCCTTGTCTGTATGCATGATCGTCGACGATCGGATTCGTCAGATTTTGTTGGAGAAAACATCCCCTGTTTCTACCCCTCTTTTCTTTGATTTTTCGATGTCGGTGGTCACCGCCGACTGTCGGTTTGATTTCTCCGAACTGCGGTGACATAGCCCTCCTACCGCCGACCACCGCTGCACCGGCTGTGGCCTCTGATCGGCCGAACAAGGATGGGACCACAAGGTCCCCTGTTTTGCCCAAAAGAAGCCAATGGAAGGAAGAAAGAAAAGAAAAAGAAAAGAAGAAGAAGAAAAGAAAAAAGAAAAGAAAAGAAAAGAAAAGAAAAGAGAGAGAAGATTTTCTCTCTCCCCTCTTTCTCTCTCTTTCTCTCTCTTCTCTCTCCACTTTCTCTCTCTAAAAATTTTCTCTCTCCTTCTTTCTCTCTCTAAGAAAGACTTGTAGATCATGTATCGGGCTATCTTTTCTTCTTCTAGGGACCTATGATCCCGAATCAATTTAGTACCTAGGTGGTCTATCGGATTGATCACCCAATCAACCACTTTCTATTATTATTAAATTTTATTGAATAAATACAATAAAAATTGATCCTGATTTAATATTTTAAATAGAGTTATCTGATTCATTTAAGAAAGACTAAAGATCTAGGACGATTGAGGTAAGTGGATCTTACGCTCCTTATTTATTTTTAAATTTTCATGATTTTCATGCATATGCTCTTTTATTAATGAAATCATATTTTTATAAAATAAGGATAAGCATATATCATATGAAAAAGTATGTTTTATTATGAGCATTGATTTCATGAATATATTTTATGAAAATAGTATGATTATGAAGCATAAATTTTATTTTTTTTTTCATTATATATATATGTATGTTTTAAGAAAAGTGTATAAATATTTTAAAGGCTCTCAAATAGCTATGAATGAATTTCTTCGGGAAGATCGACATCTGGAGCTAGCATCCATACGAAACATGACCCTACCAGCAGGTATAAAGTTGGCACATGAATTAAGAACTTTGTCGATTAAGAAACATGGTCCTGTCATGGGTGTAATAGTGATCTTAGCATGAATATCTGGGAGTAATATTTTGAAACATGACACGAATACATGACAAAAATGATTTATGATTCATGATTGTGAAATATATATGATTTATGCATATATGATGAGCTTATAACTTATTTTATTATATGCTCTATAAAATATTTATTTTTATAATATCTATTACTTACTAAATACTGCATTATTATAGAAAACTTATGCTTGATCCGATAAAAAAGTGCAAGTTCTATTTACTGGGCTAGTGTAGCTCATATTCTTTTTATTTTTTTTTCTTGTACAGAGAAATAAGGCTAAGACTGGTGAAGAAAATTCAGGCTTGGAAATCTGCGAAGCAAGTTTGAAAATTTTATAGTGAAAATTTAGTTTATTTTTATGGATTTGTAGCTATTATGAATTTTGAGACTTGAATTGATATTTACTTTTGGATTTAGATGCTCTAGATTAGTTTTGGTTTAATTAAATATTTAAATTAAATATTATTTTTATTTTTATTTATGATACATTTGTTATTATATTTAAAGAAGATGAATGTTGGCTTCGTGTTATCACGGGCTGAATCTCTTGATAGTATGGCCATGTTATGTCCTGAATTTGAAGCGTAACATTTTATGGTATCAGAGCTATAGGTTCAATCATGAGTAGAACTTAAAACCTAGTAGTGGATTAGTTAGGTCACGTATAGTTAGATTCTGACTTAATTGAATAAAGAAGGATAAAATTTTATTAATTATACTACTATCCTTTTATAAAAATGCAATAATCTTAAATTTGATTAGGAAATGATGAGTGACATGGAGGACAAAACCTTAGCGAATATGGCTGCTAGGACAAGAGGAGCAAGATTGACATCACAGGGAGCTGCCAATCAACCGATTGAGCAGGCTCCTGATGCACCGATCACTCAGGCAGACATTACTGGTGTATGTCAGGTGGTGGCCCAGCTTATTCAGCAGCAGTAGTAGGCATAAGTTGCTCCTCGACCTACATCATCTGTGGAGTCATACTATGAGAGATTCAGAAGGCTCAACCCACCATTATTTGAAGGTGGACCTGATCCTATAGTTGCAGAGATATGAATTCAAGAGATGGAGAAGATGTTTGATGCCCTATAGTATCCTGAGAATGTGAAGGTCAGATTAGCCGTGCCTATGTTAAAAGGGAATGATGAGTTCTGGTGGACCACAATAAACGCTGCCTATAGAAATAATAACGACCAACTCACTTGGAAAGAGTTCAAAGAGATATTTTATGATCAGTACTTTCTTAGAACAATGCGATTGGTAAAAGAGAATGAATTTCTGGCCTTAAAGTAAAAGGATGATATGACAATATTGGAATATGCCAACAAATTTAACGAGCTAGGCCGCTTCTGCCTCCAGCTTATGGAGTTTGAAAGGAGCAAAGTTAACAGATTTGAACAAGGTCTAAGATATGAAATTCGATCTCATCTGTCTTCTCATATTTTCAATGACTACAAGGACATGCTGGAGCGAGCTTTGAAGATGGAGTCAGAATAAAAAAGATCAAATCTGAAAAGAGGAGATAAAAAGAGACCAAGATCATCATGAAATTCAAAGGATCAATAGAAAAATTTCAAAAATAATAACTCTGATAAGAAGAAAGAATCTACATCCTGCTCATATTATAAAAAAAATCATAGTGGATCTTGTCTCAAGAAGATAGGAGCATGCTTCTTATGTGGCAAGAAAGGACATATGGTTCGTGATTGCCCAAATAAGAAAAAGGATGACTCCAGACCTGTCAGACTAGCTGACCAAAAATAGAAAGGGAATGCATGAGTGTTTGTTTTAATCCAACAGGAGGCCAACACAAGTGATCAAGTGGTGACAGATACTATCCCAATCAATTCCATACATGCTCATGTGCTATTCGATTCCGATTCTTCTCACTCTTTTATATTTCTCAAGTTTGCTACTTTCTTGAATTGTGTATCTGAAGAATTGATTGAGCCATTATATGTTAGTACACCTCTTAAAAACATTGCTGTTGTTAACATTATTTTTAAGAATTGCATAATCCAAATAGAAGAAAAAGAATTAGCAGTAGATCTGATTCAGTTAAATATGCATGATTTTGATATTATTCTTGGGATGAACTGGTTATCTTCGTACCATGCTCATATTGATTATTTTGAAAAGAGAGTGGTATTTTAAATTTCGAATGAAACACAGTTCTTTCAAGGCAAAGTTTATAATACTGAACCTAAACAATCTTTGAGTATTATCTCAATCATGAATGCAAGAAAAGCTTTAAGGAAAGGATGCCAAGCATTTTTGGCCCACATAGTGGATGCCGAGAAAGAAAAGATAAAGTTGGATGATATTCCAATTGTCAAAGAATTTTTTGATGTTTTTCCAGATGAACTACCTGGGCTGCCTCCAGATCGTGAGGTTGAATTTAAAATAGATATCACACCAGGGACCGGACCTATATCAAAACCTTCTTATCGGATGGCTCCTGTAGAATTGCGAGAATCAAAGGATCAACTACAAGAACTCTTGGATAAAAGTTGGTCCGGTTAAGTACATCACCCTAGGGAGCTCCTGTGTTATTTGTGAAAAACAAAGATGGGACCATACATTTATGCATTGACTATCGAGAGTTGAACAAGATAACCATGAAGAATAAATATCCTTTTCTTCGAATAGATGACTTATTTGATCAATTACAAGGTGCACAAGTTTTCTCCAAAATTGATCTATAATCAGATTATTATCAACTAAGAATTAGAGATGAAGATGTATCTAAAACTGCATTCAGAACTAGGTATGGCCATTATGAATTTTTAATAATGCCTTTTGGACTAACCAATGCACCGACTGCTTTTATGGATATGATGAATAAAATTTTCAAGCCGTATCTAAATCAATTCATTATTGTTTTTATTGATGATATTTCAATTTATTCTAAAAGTATATAGGAACATAAGAGACATTTGAGGATTGTGTTATAAACCTTGAAAGAAGAGAAGCTCTTTGCCAAGCTTAGTAAGTGTGAGTTCTGGTTGGACAGTATTGTCTTCCTCGGCCATGTAAAATCTAAAGAAGAAATCTCAATCGATCCAAAGAAGATAGAAGCCGTGGTGAATTGGTCTTATCCGACTAATGTGACAGAAGTTAGAAGCTTCTTAGACTTGACTGGTTATTATAGAAGATTCATCAAAGGATTTTCTCAAATTATAATTTCTCTAACCCGCTTGACCCAGAAACAAATAAAATTTGAGTGGAGCAGTGAATGTGAACAGAGTTTTCAAGATTTGAAGCAACGATTGATATCTGCCCTAGTTCTTACTTTACCTTCTAGTAATGGAGGATTTGTCATTTATAGTGATGCTTCTAAGAAGGGGTTAGGCTATGTATTGATGCAAAATGATAAGGTGATAGCTTATGCTTCTCGACAATTAAAATTCTATAAGAAGAATTATCCGACACACGATTTGGAGTTAGCAGCTATTATTTTTGCCTTAAAGATTTGGCAACATTATTTATATAGAGAATCATGTGAAATCTTTACTGATCATAAGAGCTTAAAATACTTATTTACTCAAAAAGAACTAAATATGAGGCAAAGAAGGTGGCTTGAACTATTAAAAGATTATGATCTAAATATTAAATATCATCCTGAAAAAATCAATGTGGTGGTAGATGCACTTAGTAAGAAGTCTACAGCAAATGTGATGGCTCTGCTTTCTGCTCAGCAATAAATTCTGAGGGATCTTGAAAATTTACAAATTGAGATGATTTGCACTGATGTTAAGAATGTGTTAGCCAATTTAATGGTATAACCAGCATTGATCGAACGGATAAAAGTGGCCCAATAGAATGATATTCGTTTATGTCAGTTTAAAAAGGATATAGAGAAAGAGTTACGACCTGAGCTTAGGCTGCATACAGATGGTACTCTATATTTTGGGAATAGATTATGTATACCTGAAGATCCTGAACTAAAGAAAGAAATTTTGAAGGAAGCCCATAAATCTCGTTTCTCTGTTCATCTTGGCAGTACAAAGATATATAGAGATTTAAAACAACATTTCTGATGGAATGGAATGAAGTAGAAGATAGCTTAGTTTGAATCTCAATGCTTGATATTCCAGTAAGTGAAA
Source organism: Elaeis guineensis (assembly GCF_000442705.2). Classification (NCBI taxonomy): domain Eukaryota; kingdom Viridiplantae; phylum Streptophyta; class Magnoliopsida; order Arecales; family Arecaceae; genus Elaeis; species Elaeis guineensis. The sequence continues at coordinate 116,534,417 of NC_026000.2, read as the reverse complement.
GTCGAACATCAAAGACCTACTAGTTTGCTAAAACCATTAGAGATATCAGAATGAAAATGGGAGCATATCATGATGGATTTCATTATAGGACTTCCAAGGACAGCAAGAAAAAATAATGCAGTGTGGGTGATTGTTGATTGGCTTACTAAATCAGCTCACTTTTTGCCTTTCCAAGTTGGTTCTCCACTTAATAAGTTAGCCCGGATGTATATTGATGGAATAGTGCATCTGCATGGTGTTCCAGTAAGCATTGTGTCTGATCGAGATCCACGATTCGTATCTAGATTTTGAAAAAAATTTTAAAATTCTATGGGGATTGAATTGAGGCTTAGTACTGCTTTCCATCTCCAGACTGATGGCCAATCTGAAAGGATAATTCAAACTCTTGAGGATATGTTAAGAGCTTGTGCTTTCAATTTTGGAGGACATTGGGATAATCATGTGACACTGATAGAATTTGCATATAACAACAGTTTTCATTCTAGTATCAAGATGGCACCCTATGAAACTCTATATGGAAGAAAGTGTAGATCTCCTTTGTATTAGGACGACGTAGGTGAAAAAAAATTATTGGGTCTCCAGTTAGTTCAAGATGCTAGAGAGAA
>NC_026000.2:116406312-116523812 GCF_000442705.2 Elaeis guineensis | reverse complement strand
GCTATGGCACAATTGTTGTTGTAGTAGAGGAGAATAGCATCTGATGGCATCACAAGCAGCTCCGTAATAAATTTTTTGAACCAAAATGCCACCCTTGTAGCTTTCGATGTGGTGATGTACTTAGCTTCCATGGTGGAGTCTGCTATGATAGGCTACTTGGAACTCTTCCAGCTCATAGTACCATTATTGCACAGAAAAATACCACCTGATGTTGACTTTCGATTATCAATATCAGACATAAAATCTGAATCAGTATATCTTTGTACCCTCAACTCTCCTCCTTCAAAGACTAAGAACATATCTTTAGTCCTTCTTAAGTATTTAAGGATATATTTTACAGATATCCAGTGCTCTTCATTTGGATTCGACTGATATCTGCTCTTGATACTCATAGAATAGGCTATATCAGATCATGTACATAGCATGGCATATATGAGACTGAAAGAAAATATTCTGATCTGAATCCAAATTTAGATGAAAAGCCAGGAAAGAAGAACAGATTTCAAATTTAAAAATTTTTCAATAAGGTATTAATATACCTTCTATGCAGCAAAAAAAAATCTGTTTCGGGTATCCAAGCCTTGCTTCATAAGAGTAGTTGATGCAACTCTTCTACTTCGCTCACACATCTCGCTCCATGGAAGTGAGGGGATGATGGGCTGGGTGTCACACCAGAGAGGAGCAGAGGAGAGGATGGAGGGCGTGGAGGAGGAAGAGTGGCATGGAGATCAAATCCCACACCAAGAATTTTTCTTTGTGATGTCGCATCCTTCCATGCCCTTTCTCATCACCTTTTTTTATAAGGTTTGTCGCATAAACTAGATAAGCCATGCCCCATCTGGATGAGAACTCAAATTTGAATCTAATTCAAATTGGTTCTTATCCATTAAGAGACCCAAGGAGGAGGGGATGTGCCAAACTTATGCCTCCTCAAATTGTCGCACGCACAAGGGAGGGGGGCGGGATTTCTAAGCACCCCTCTTCCCTATTAGTCAGTCAACATGAGAGAGAAGCCCAAGGATTTTAGGGCTAGTCACCAAATCAAATTTAGTTCCAATCCAGATTTAATTCAAATCCAATTTTGAACCTGATTCGAATCATATTCAAAAGGTTGTTGACCCTAATCTAATTAGGGTTAAATTCAAAGTCTAACTTGGATGATTAAACCCAATTGGTCTTAAATAAATCAAGCCTAATTAAAATGAATTTGATTTAAATTAATTAAGTCTCGAATCCAATCTATTTACAAATCAGACCCTGATCAAAAGTTTAGTTTCTAATCAAATTAGGACTCGAACTCAATCCCTTATATTCCTTGGATCGCAAATATGTTTAACTTCATCCCTGAAATTAATCCTGCAGCCAATGTCCAATGCTAGCTGGATATAGCTAGAATTTAATCTCGTATGATCCAAAACTTAATTCTTAATTAACTAAATCTATTTGTTTAATCAAGTCACCTACTTTCAAATGAAACATACAGACTCTAGATCAAGCCCTTTTCTATGTTACTTGATAATGTGCATGACTTCATAGGTTCGAAAACTAAGTCGATAGCATAGAAATTAATTTCTGTACTAATTAAAGTGATCATCTAGTAATGATACCCGACATCTAGATAGGTTGAATAATTACAAAGCAATATTCTAGAATCTAGCATATAGTTACTGTATAATTCATCCCTTTGACCCAATGCTTGGGATGACCTCAGAGTTAAATTGTCAAACTCTTGTCCAATTATTCATATTGTGTTTCAACTTTATAAATTCTATGACTGATCACAAGAATTATCCTGATCAAGATTTTATTAAATTAAAATATAACATAGTATTATCTCCTTAAATTAGGAGTAGATCAATCCCATCTTGAATCACACACAGATTTAGTAAGTACTTGACTATGCCCAAAAATCTTCCGTCATTGTATTAAAAATACAGATAGTCTGGCACTAAAGCATATTGAGTTGTTTACAAGTCACTATGATAATCTCAGATCAGAGAGATACTTATATCCATATCCTTTACGAGCAGCTCTTGACAACAGAGCGCTCGATATTTGAGTCACTATTCAGTAAAATATACTCTTATATTTTACCTACATGCCATACCAGTATCTCTACACTCTTTGGTTGTAAAGACAACCAACCCATATGGCACACAATGACCTATACTTAATAAATGTTACCATCCTAGTAATAACATATCATTAGATCACGAATAAAATTTAAAAATTATTCGATAAATCCTTCTTCATCGATAATTAATAGCTCTAAGAATGTCATCACAAAAGGAGTTCTAAAAAGAAGATGCAAAATTATGATGAGCTTGCTAAAAAATAATTTATTAATATAATTTAATTATAATTCATATACAAAAGTACAACCATTTACCTCTTAGATGATTGGCTTTAGGATACATTTCTAATAATCTCCTATTTGGACTAAAGCCAATTGGAGTAGTTTGTAATACCCATCTTCAACTTGTGTTCATTAAACTCCTTGATTCTGAGGGCTTTAGTGAATGGGTCGGTCAGATTTTTTTTTCATTGATCTTCTGAAGATTGACGTCACCTCCATCCATGATCTTACAGATAAAGTGATAGTGACACAGAATATGTTTGGTTTTTTGATGGGATTTGAATTTTTTGGCTTGAGCTATGGCATCAGTGCTATCACAGTATAGTAGAAATGGACCATCGAGAGAGAAAATCACTCCAAGTTCGTCGATGAACTTTTTTAACCAAGCCATTTTCTTAACAGCATTGGATGCCACGATGTACTCTACCTCGCACACAGAATCAGCTATGATGTATTGCTTGAAATTTTTTTAGTATATTGTTGTTGGATTTGTGCTCTAGAAACTAAGTATTGACTGACACATTATGTAATTCTAGGACCTAAACTTGTACTTATAATCTTTTTATTATCAATAAAGGACTTTTTATTCCAATCATGTTTGTATCCATAATTTATTCTAAAAATTAATAAAGATGATTTTTGTATATTCTTAAAGAGTTAAGAATTTGAGACATACATTAATTAGTGGTTAATTTTTAAATACTTCCAATCAAAAGATCGTCATGGAGGACAGTGACTAATCCAATTGAGATTGATGCATGGTTCACCTCTCTTATGGACAGATAAGTCTCAGGTCTGTAGTATAGAGACACTGGGGTGAAGGTATGGATGGTTGTTAGAGAACAACTTACATTGAGTATAACCAACACAAGAACCATATGGATGTCTACTCACTCATCAGTGGTCTTCTTGATGCTACAGTAGTGTGAGTGGTCCTTTGACCTACGGTGTTATAGGCTATTCGTAGTGAGGCTATTGGGTTTGACTATATATTTTTTTTATCCCTAGCCATTCGGATTCTTATTGTATATGTTGGCTACAGTAGGTTCAGATTTACTATTTGGAGTAGGATGCACCTAGATGGAATCTATCGACTTTGGTAGAAAAAGAGAAGTCCTATATGATTTACGAGATTGAGTTCAGAAAGTCTTTGACCAAAGCAAGTATGAATACTGAAAAAAAATTTTCACGAAATTCACAAATAAACTCGAGTCGAGCCAATCTAGCATATGACTGACAATGAGATCTGACGAGTTCTCCATGACCTCTGTCAAGTTGGGACTCACGATAGAAGGACTGAATCATACAATAACTGTACCTAAAAATTTATATTTTCATTCTATTAGATTGCCATTATATACTGTTAGGTGTCACTGATGGATTGTGAGACTCATCGGGCATCATCTTGATGATCGATGGCCCTCGAAGGGTAGAATTGAAAATATTCCAATCCATCGAAAAGAGTTTCGATGATATTGTGATGGAGATTACAATATATCTCACTACCAGATAGAATAGAACCTATGGGATCACACATTAAGGGATTCAATCTCAAATTTATCAAGTGGGCTTGTAAAGTTCAATTGGATTAGGGTTTATTAAAATCCTATTAGGTTTGTGAGAATCATACTAGCATATGGTTAAACCTAATTCTTCTCAAGACTTCGATTTGATTAAGTCCATAGCCTTGAACCTAACCTAAATCTATTTGAGTTTAATTGGACTTTTAATTGTAAGCCCAAGAGGATTTGATTAAATCAATTAGTTGGCATAATTATCCTAACATTATCTCTTCTTTTTCTTCTAATTATCTCTAAGTGTGCATATGGAATAGATGAAAGATTGGGTGGCGCCTTCCTTCTCTTTTGTCAAGAATTGGGTGCCAAATCCTAGGGGGCCCCGCTCCCTCTTATGTGGCATGGTGTGAAGGAGAGAGAGGTGGGGCCACGCCCCATTCATATTTGGATAGAAATCCTATTGTGGGACGCCAAGAGTTGGCACTCCAACTACCTGACATGTATTCCTATGACGTCTCTTGTACATGCTTAAGGGGGCTGATTATATATCATTTATATTTGATTTTAATTAGTATAAATCAGATTAAAAATGTAGAGGATTCTTATGAGATAAGGATCTATCTTTTTAAGATAATTGGGTTTCTAATATGTGTCAGGGTAGTATCTATATAAAAGGAGGTCTCTAGGATTTCTAGTTAATAGAATTTTTGGTCAACAAAATTTTTCTCTCCCTTTTTCATGCCTCCTCTCCCTCTCTTCCTTTCTATGCCCAGAAGTTGGGTGTCCCCTCTTCCACAGGCCAAGAGGTAGTGTTTGGTGACTTAGAGATTGAAGATCGAAAAGAAGAAGAAGAAGGCTACTGATCAAGGAATTGATCCTACAATCCAGATCAAAGCATTGATCAAAGTATTCAAGGCTAAGATTTTTCTTGAGAAGAAAAATTTTTATGAGGAGAAATCAGTTCGAGATCGAGTCCGATAGATATCCGTAGAGATCGATGCATGTGCGGCTCAAGCATCTATGAATCCGTGATCATCAGAAGCGATGAACATCTACCCACACCAAGATAAAGAGATCTGATCTCACATTCATTTCTAAATTTTAGATTATATATATGTATTTTCTCCTAGGCTTGGGTAGGTTTAGATTTGATATCTTGCATATGGGGTTAAGGGTTTAACCCATTTTGTTTTCTGCTATATTTTTTAAAATCTTTGAAATCTACACATGCTGTCTATCTAATTTTTTAATAGTGGTATCAGAGCCAATTTTTTGAAAATACATATGATCTACTTTTTAAATTAGATCTAAAAATTTTAATGATTTAAAATTAATTTTATGCTAATATAAAATTATCCTGATATAGGGTTTATCCCTTATATTGTAAAGGTTATCCTAGCACAAGATTGATCGATTTTGAAAATTATTTTTGAAATAATTAAATCAAATTTTTTAGATCTAAAAATTAGCATATGTGATATGTTTAATTTATGATTAGATCTAAAATTAGAATGATTAAAAATTTATATTAAACTAATATAAGGTTGTCCTAATATAGGATTTACCTCCTATATTGTAAAGGTTGTCCTAATTTGATGTGAATAGATTTTTGAAAAGATATTTTTAAAATATTTTAATCAATATTTTAGATATGATTTTACATGTATTTGATATATACAAATTTAGTTTTAGATCTAAAATTTAATATATATGTGATGAATATTTAATTTAGATCTGAAACTACATATATTTGATATATGAAACTAGGTTTAGATCTGAAACAGTTTCAAGATCATAAACCACTAATTGCATGCAATAAAACATAATCTAAAAATTATTTTTAGATCTGAAATTATATTGTTGCATGTGGGTATGGGTTGAACAAATTAGGTCTGGTGATCAAACTACAATTAGGATCTAATTGATTAGATCAGGCTAGAATCTATTTTCGATTTTAAGTAGTTAATTGAACCTAATCAATGGATGATTAAATTAAATCAAAGGGGCTCAAAGTTGAGTTTAGTTGTAGTTGATCACATCGATTTATATTTTGATCTGAATTGATTGACTCAATATCGAATTTGACTTAGTGGTTCGGGCCCATTTCAATAGGTTAATCTAATCGATTCTAATCGACCAATTTGGTATCTAAGGCAAGTATTTAGATGGTGGTTATTTAATTGGTTTCATTGTCTAATCTGATCAATTTTGATTGGTGTCTAAGGAAAGCAATGGGGGGACCCCATGCATCTTAACTTACCTGACCATCTTGGAAGATTCAATTTTATATTAGGTTACTTGTTGACTCGAGTTCATCCATATTGACCAAGATGGTTAGACATATTGATGTGCTGACCTAATTTAATCAGTTGGATATCAGATCTGCTGATTTAGAAGAGACCTAAACCTAAATCTCTTCATTAAATATTAAGTCTAGAGGTCGTCCATTATTATAGAGATGTGGGTGCCTTCCTGGCATTGATCATTCTCGACTGGTTATAATGATTCGATTGTATCAGGAAGGTATAATCACTCTATTAATATTTAATATTTTAGGGTAGAGATGGGGTTGGGCCCAATAACTATTAGGTGAGGATCCCAATGATGGTTTTGCATCCGCTAGTGAATGATGAGTCTGACTTAACTAAGAAATGTGCCAATAACTGTTAGGTATGACTACAGGACATAGAGACCAAGCTCACTACATCTTGCTTAGTAAAGTAATAGACAAAGTATTGTCCACTCATTGTTTTATACTCACCAATAACTATTAGGTGAGGTGTGTATAGATTAATGAGACCGCAGTACCTACTGAAAAAAATAGATCACATATATATTTCTGTTTCTCCACTTGAGGAGTGTGGGAGGAGAAAATAGTGGGAGCTTTTGTTTATTTTTAAAGTCTCTAGAATAAACAATCTTATAAGTACAAAAATCTAATTAGAAACTATTTTCTCTGTAGATAACCATATCGAGTTCAAACCCCTTAGTTTGAATCCTCGATACAAATAGGTTGACTAACACAAATTACAAAGGCTGGCTCCAGAATTTGAGAATTGTAATTAATTTCAAAAAGCTTACCCATGTCCTAGACCAGGAAGTACCTGTCTTACCTTCTCGCCATCCACTGATCAACGAGCTACACTTGAGAAGTAGATGAATGAAGATAACAAGGCAAAGTACTACATCTTAATGTCCATATCCAATGATCTTCAGCATCAGAATGAAGATATGAGGACTGCCAGAGAAATGTTGGTTCACCTACAAAAATTGTATGGTGAACAGAATCACACAGCTCACTTTAAGATCTCTCGAAGACTTTTTAAAGCAAAGATGCGTGATGGATAGTCTATCAACGATCATTGTCTGACAATGATCAAAGGCATAGAGGAGCTTCAAAAGCTCATAATGGACATGGATAAGAAACTATAGGTGGATATGATCCTCCAGTCTCTTCTTGATTCATATTGGTAGTTCATCATGAACTACCATATGAATAAGATCGATGCTACTTTGTCAGAGTTATTGAATATGCTGGTGACTGCAGAGGATATTTTGAAGAGTTCAAGGGGCACAGTTCTAGCTGTGGAGTGGACTTCTTCCAAAAAGAAGTCTTCTTTTAAGAAGAAAAAAAAGTCCGTGAAGAAGCAGAAGAATGAGGCCAAGTCCAAGAAGCAGGTTCCTAAGAAGATCGATGACAAGAAAAAGTATTTTTATTACAACGTCGAAGGCCACTGAAGAAGAAACTATCCAACCTACCTGGCGACCATCAAGAGCAGGAAGAAGGATAGGCCTTCTGAAGGTATGTCTGAAATGCTCGTTATTGAAATTAATCTAATAGTGTTTTCTTCTTCTAGTTAGGTTCTTGATTTTGGTTTAAGTACTCATTTGTGCACTTCAATACAAGATCTTGGAGAAGTTAGAGGATTGAGGAAAGGTGAGATCACTTTTTGGATTGGCAATAGAGCAAGGATTGCTGCTGTGGCTATCGAAACCTACTCTCTGCAATTATGATTAGGATTTAGTTTGCTTTTGAAAGACTATTACTATATACTTACAGCCAGTACAAATTTGATTTCTATCTTGTACTGGCATAGGATAATTATAATTTTTATTTCAATAAAGATATGTATTCTATTTATTTTGAAAATAAACTTGTAGCATGTGCTTTGTTGATTGACGGTCTTTCCCATTTGCATACCGATGCAAGTGTAAATATTAACGAGCAAATAGTGAATGCCATAGAGTCTAAGAGATCTAGAGATAGGATTAGTCAAAAATATCTATGGTATTTTAAGCTAGATCATATTGGAGAGGATAGACTCAACAAACTAAAGAAAGATGGTCTTCTCGGACCATTAAATTTTGAATTTTATCCAGTTTGTGAATCATGTCTTCAAAAAAAAATGGCTAAGATATCCTTTGTGGGACAAGGGGAAAGGGCCACTGAGATATTAGCCTTGGTATACACTAATATGTGTGGTCCATTTGATGTACAAGCCAAAGGTGGCTATATCTATTTCATAATCTTTATCGATAATTATTCATAGTATGGGTTCGTGTATTTGATGCATCAAAAGTCTGAAGCCTTTAAAAAGTTTATAGAATTCAGACATGAAGTAGAAAAATAGATCAAAAAACCTATAAAAGTTCTTCGATCAGATCGAAGAGGCAAATACCTTAGTGAAGAATTTTGGGTCTATCTTAAAGATAATGACATAGTCTCACAGTGGATACCTTTAGAGATACCTCAGCTCAATGGGGTATCCGAAAGGAGGAATTAGACTCTATTAGATATAGTTTGATCCATGATGAGCATCACAGATCTTTCTGACTTTCTCGAAAAATATGCTTTGCTTCTTGCGACTCATCTTTTGAATCGGGTTCTCTCTAAATCTATTCCTACCACACTATATAAATTATGGCATGGTAAGAAGTCAATTCTTGGATATCTTAAGATTTGAGGGTGTTTGGTCCATATCAAGCGACAGCAGGCGAACAAGTTAGAGGTTAGGTCCTTTAGGGCTCATTTTATAGGATATCCTAAGGAGATCATGGGATACTACTTCTATCTTCTTGAGGATTACAATGTGATTGTGAGCCACCATGCCATCTTCTTAGAAAAAGAGTTTATCCAAGATAGAGACAGTGGGAGGAAGATTGAGCTAGAAGAGAAAGTCTCTGAAGAGCATCTAGCGCAAGAACTTGAACTCTGTAATAAGCCAGTAGATGTGATATCTCCTCCACCTCGTAGATCAAGTAGGGTCTCACATCCTCCTGAAAGGTACGTAAGTATTCTTATAGATTATTTAGAGGAAGCATTCTTTGTGGGAGAAAGGGACAAATGATCCCAAAACCTATGATGAGATAATATTAGATATAGACTCTGAGAAATAGATGGATACGATGAAGTCAGAAATTGACTCCATCCATTCCAACTAGGTTTGATCCTTAGTAGATCTGCCTGAAGGTATTATACCTATTGGGTATAAATAGATTTACAAAAGAAAGATTAGGTCAGATGGTAAGATAGAGACCTATAAGCCAAGGCTAGTCGCGAAAGGTTATAGTCAATACAAAGGTATTGACTATCATGAAATCTTTTCGCTCATAGTCATGCTGAAATCCATCCGTATTCTGCTTGCCATAGCAGTATTTTATGATTATGAAATTTGATAGATGGTTATGAAAACTACCTTCCAAAATGGATATCTTGAGGAGGATATCTATATGGAGCAGCCTCTAGGTTTCTTGTCCAGTGATAGTGATCACAAGGTCTACAAGCTGCAAAGGTCTTAAGCAAGCATCTCGGAGTTGGAACACCCGCTTCAATTATGTGATCAAAATATTTGATTTCATCAAAAATGAGGAGTCATGGGTGCATAAAAAAGTCAATGGGAGCACTGTCACATACATGGATGACATCCTCCTGATTGGGAATGATATTCCATACTGATGTCGGTCAAAGTATGATTGTTGAAAGAGTTTGCCATGAAAGATCTAGGAGAAGCTTCCTATATTCTTGGTATAAAGGTCTATAGAGATAGATCTAAGAGAATGATAGAACTCTCATAGTATATATACATAGAGGAGGTGCTGAAGAGGTTCAGTATGGAAAACTCCAAGAGGGATCTTTTATCCCATAGACATGGCATTCATCTCTCTAAGAAGATGTGTCCTGACACACTTGAGGAGATCCAACACATAAGCAAGATCCTTTATGCTTCGATAATAGAGAGCCTCATGTATGTCATATTATGTACACATCCTGATATAGCACTTACCATGAGTGTCACGAGTAGATATCAAGTGAATCCAGGTGAAGAACATTGGATTGCTGTTAAAAATATTCTTAAGTACTTAAAAAGGACTAAAGATTTGATGTTAGTCTTTGATGGAGGAACAGAGTTGAAAGTTGAGGGATACATCGATTCAAACTTTATGACTGATGTCGATGATAGAAAGTCTATATCGGAGTGTATCTTCTTATATAATGGTGGAGCGGTTAGCTGGAACAGTTTCAAGCAATCGATCATTATAGATTCAACCATAGAAGTTGAGTACATTACCACCTTTAAAACTGCTAAAGAAGCCTTTTGATTCAAAAAATTTGTTGTAGAGTTGGATGTGATGCCATCAGATGTCATTGCAGTACACTGTGACAACAATGGTATCATAGCTCTCGCTAAGGAGCCCAGATCTCACAAGAAGTCCAAGCACATAGAGCGGCAATTTCACATCATATGCGAATACCTCAAGAAGGAGTTTGTCGAGGTGCAAAGAGTCGACACCACACTGAATGTGACAGACCCGCTGACCAACCTCTCAGCCAGCAGAAGATCAAAGTTCATCTTGAGAAGATGGATCTTAGGTATATGGCCAATTGGCTTTAAATTAAATGAGAGTTTGTTGGATTTATGCCCTATAAGCCAATTGTTAGCTAACACATTATGTAATTCTAGGATCTAAACTTGTACTTGTAATTTTTTTATTATCAATAAAAAATTTTTATTCCAATCATATTTGTGTCCATGATTTATCCTAGAAATCAACAAAAATAATTTTTGTATATTCTTAAAGAGTTAAGAATTTGAGGCATACATTAATTAGTGGTTAATTTTTAAATACTCTCAATCAAAGGATCGTCATAGAGGACAGTGATCAATCTATTTAAGATCGGTGCATAGTTCACCTCCCTTGTGGATAGATGAGTCTCGAGTCTGCGGTGTAAAGACACTGGGATGAAGGTGCGGGTGGTTGTTAGAGAATAACTTGCACTGAGCGTGACCAACACAAGAACCACATGGATGTCTACTCACTCATAAGTGGTCTTTTCGATGCTGCAGTGTGTGAGTGGTTCTTTGACCTACGATGTCATTGGCTATTCACAGTGAGGCTATTGGGTTTGACTAGATGTTTTCTTGATTTCTAGCCATTCAGATCTTTACTGTGTATGTTAGTTTCAGTAGGTTTAGGTTCGCTGTTTAGAGTAGGATGCACCTAAATGGAATCTATCGATCTTGACAGAAAAGGAGAAGTCCTATGCAATTTGTGAGACTGAGTTCAGAAAATCTTTGGCCAAAGTAAGTATGAATACTAGAAAGGAGTTTCTACGGGATTCACAAATAAACTCAAGTCGAGTCAATCTAGCATATGACTGATGATGGGATCTGACGAGTTCTTCATGACCTCCGTCAAGTTGGAACTTATGATAGATGGACTGAATCATATGATAACTGTACCTAAAAGTTCATACTTTCATTCTACTGGATTGTCACTACATATTGCTAAGTGTCATTGATGGATTGTGAGACTCATCGGACATCATCTTGATGATCGATGGCCCTCGAAGGGTAGAATTAAAAATATTCTAATCCATCGAAAAGAATTTTGATAATATTGTGATGGAGATCATAATATATCTCACTATCAGATAGAATGAAACTTATGGGATCATACATTAAGAGATTTAATCTCGAATTTGTCAATTGGACTTGTGAAGTTCAATTGGGTTAGGATTTATTAAAATTTTATTAGGTTTGTGAGAACCATGCTAGCACACGGTTAAACCCAATTCTTCTCGGGACTTCAATTTGATCAAGTTTATAGCCTTAAACCTAACCTAAATCTATTTGAATTTAATTGGGTTCTTAATTATAAGCCCAAGAGGATTTGATTAAGTCAGTTAGTTGACATAATTATCCTAACATTATCTCTTCTTTATCTCCTAGTTATCTCTAAGTGTGCATGTGGAATAGATGGAAGATTGGGTGGTGCCTTCCTTCTCTTTTGGTAAGAATTGGATGCCAAATCCTAGAGGGACCCGCCCCCTCTTATGTGGTATGGCGTGGAGGAGAGAGATGTGGGGCTACACCCCATTCTTATTTAGATAGAAACTATATTGTGGGTCGCCAACAATATGGTGCCAAGAGTTGGCACCCCAACTACTTGACATGTATTCCTATGATGCCTTTTGTATACACTTAAAGGGACTGATTATATACTATTTATATCTAATTTTAATTGATATAAATCAGATTAAAAAGATAGAGGATTCTTATAAGATAAGGATCTACCTTTTTAAGATAATTGAGTTCCTAATATGTGTCAGGATAGTATCTATATAAAGGAATGTCTCAGGGTTTCTAGTTAATAGAATTTTTGGTCAATAAAATTCCTCTCTCCCTTCTCCATGCCTCCTCTCCTCCCTCTCTTCCTTGCCATGCTCAAAAGTTGGGTATCCCCTCTTCCACACATCAAGAGATAGTGCTTGGTGACCTAGAGATTAAAAATCAAAGAGAAGAAGAAGAAGACTGCTGATCAAGGAGTTGATCCTGCAATCCAGATCAAGACATTGATCAAAGTGTTCAAGGCTAATGTTCTTCTTGAAAAGAAGAATCTTTTACGAAGAGAAATCAGTTCGAGATCAATCTCGATGGATATCCGTAGAGGCCAAATGCGTGTGCGGCTCAAGCATCTATAAATCCATGATCATCAGAAGTGGTGAACATCTACCCGTGCCAAAATAAAGAAATTTGATCTCATATTCATTTCTAAATTCTAGATTGTATATATGTGTTTTCTCCTGAGCTTGGGTAGGTTTAGATTTGATCTTTTGCATGGAGGGTTAAAGAATTTAACCCATTTTATTTGTCGCTATGTTTTTCAAAAGTTTTAAAATCTACACATGCTGCCTACCTAATTTTCTAACAATTGCTCCACCATAGAGGGTAAATATATAATCAGACACACTTTTACTATTATCATAGTCTGTCTGAAAATTAAAATCGGTATATCCCACAAGTTTGAAGTTAGTATCTCCATAAATTAACCATTGATCCTTAATATTTCTTAAATACTTGGGGATGATTTTTACAATCTTCCAATGGTTCTCATCTGGATCTGACTGATACCTACTTGCTACCCCTAGTAAGTAGGCAACATATCATGATGTACATGATAGATCCCACTATCGTGGCAAATAAAATTCTACTCATATGCTCTCTCTCTTGTGAGATTGTTAGATAATTTTTTTTAGAGAATAATTTCTTGATCTATTGGAAGATAGCCCTTCTTAGAATTTACCATGCTGAACCATGAGATCAATGTATGTGGATTGGGACAATCCAAGCAACCTTTTAGATCTATCTCTATAGACTTTATCTCTAGGATGGAGGATGCTTTTCTCAAATCTTTCATGAAAAATTATGAAGATAGTCAAAGCTTTATACTTTGTAATGTGGGGATATCATTAGTAATTAAGAGAATGTCATCCACATACAATACAAGAAAGATGATCACAAAACTGTTAGCCCATTTATATACACAAGGCTTTTCTCCATTCTTAATGAAGTCATATGTTTTGATTGTTTTATCAAAAAGTATGTTCCAACTCTAAAATGCCTGCTTTAATCCATAAATGAATTTCTGTAGCTTGCACATCTTAGATTCATCTATAGATATGAACCCTTCAGGCTGTATCATATACACCTCTTCATCCAACTCTCCATTCAGAAAAACTGTCTTGACATCCATTTGCCAGATTTTGTAATCTAGGTATGCTGCTATTGCAAGTAAAATCTGAATGGATTTCAGCATTGTCATAGGGGAAAATATCTCATTATAGTCAATACCATAATATTGATGATATCTCTTGATAACCAATGGGCTTTATAGGTCTCCACCTTTCCATCTATGTCTCTTTCTCTTTTGAATATCTATTTGCACCCTATGGATTTTATCCCTTCAGGTGGATCAACTAGTATCCATACACCACTGATCTTCATAGACTCTATTTTAGATTTTATGGTCTTAAGCCATTCCTCAGAGTTGAGCCTCTACATAGCATCTATATAGGTGACCGGATCCTCGTTGTTCTCATCAAGTTCAATAGGATCACCATCTCAGATCAAGAAATCATTATATTTGTCCGACTGATGCAGTACTCTACTAGATCTCTCTAATAATACCTCAGTAATGGACTCCAAATTTGATTCTCTAATCAAATTTGATTTTGTATGACAACTTAATTGTGCTGGTTGTTCTACCTATCAAACTTCATCAAGCTCGACCTTAGTGGCATTAGCTCTTTCACTAAGAAATTTTTTTTCTAAAAAGATTGACCTATTACTGATAAATACCTTTTATTTTTAGCAAGATAGAAGTAATATCTCTTAATTTTTTTTGGATAACCTATAAATATATATTTATCAGACTTAGGTTCAAGTTTATCTATTGTAAATATTTGACATAAGTCAGACAACCCTAAATCCTAAGATGAGAAAGTGTCGGCCTACGCCTTGTCCATATCTCATATGGAGTTTTTATGACAGACTTGCTTGAATTTTATTAAGTATATAGCAGGCAGTCTCAAAAGCATATCCCAAAAGGAGATAGATAGACGTGCAAACCCATCATGGATCAAATTATGTTTAACAGAGTTTGATTCTTCCTTTCAGACACCCCATTGTTTATGGTGTTCTAAGAGAGGTTCATTACAAGAGAATCCTATTCTCTTCTATATATATTAAAAACTCATTGAAAAGATATTCACCTCCTCGGTCTGATCGAAAAATTTTGATATATTTTTCAATTTATTTTTCTACTTCATATGGAATCATTTGAACATTTCAAATGATTCAGACTTATATTTCATAAGATAGACATACCTATACTTAGATAGATTATTTATGAAGGTAATAAAATAATTATACCCTCCTCTAGCACTCATGTTCATGGGTCCACATACGTTAGTATATACTAAACTTAGAACATTACTTGCTCGTTCATCCTTTCTAGTAAAGGGTGACTTAGTCATCTTTTCAAGTAGACAAGACTCACAGATCGGTAATGATTCACAATCATTGACTTCGAAGATTTTCTCTTTGGTTAACCTAGTTATCTTGTTTTTGTTAATATAATCTAGCTGATAATGCCAAAGGTAGGCATCAGTTACATCATCTAATCTAGGGCATTTATTAGACATGTACATTATAGTTATAGACCATGATAATATATAAATATCATTTCTCAATTATCCACGTATTATAGTAATACCATTCATAATGATATCACAATATTTTTTCTTTATTGAAAAGTGAAAATTATCTTTGGCCAAAAGGCTTACAGAAATAATGTTCATAAGGAATGAAGGACGATAATGACACTCATTCAAAATAACAATTTTAGACTTGAAGACAAGTTAGACAATTCCTAAAGCTAGAACTGGAACACGACTTTCATCTCCAACATTCAGGAATCTCTCTCTAGCTTCGAATCTTCTACTAACCTGAAGTCCCTGCAATGAATTGTAAATATTAATTGAACTTTCAGTATCCAATATCCAGATAGTAGTATCACAGATAGAGAAATTATAAGAGTTATCATATAACTATCTTGACCAACAACCATTTGCTTTCTCTTCTTAGGCCTGTTTGGGTCAAAGGAGGCAAGATACTGAGGATAATTTCTCTTTCAATAATCTAACTTCTTGCAGAAGAAGTATTCTACCTGACTTTAATCTGCTTTGGACTTCTTGATCTGATTGGACTTAGATACCCCAGCACGATTCTTCTGCACCCTTTTCTTTTTATTCTTTCCTTTCTTAAAGGAACGATGCCCCACAGAGGATTGACCTACCATATGCATCGGATCCTTATAGAGCGATTGTCCTTCTCGAAGGTCTACCATAATCCTAGTAAATTATGGTAGTTCACTGCAGGCTTGGTCATTCGATAATGACTCAAAAAGTGTAGGTAGAATTTGGGGAGCAAGTTCAAAATGGCATCCTTGTCCAATTGCTCGTGCAACGAAAAGTCAAGTTTGCTCAGACATTCAATCTGCTCGATCATGTACAATATATGATTAATAACCAAAGCCCCCTCATGCATTCGAGCATTAAAGACCGCACAAGAGATTTTGTACCTCTTTGCATTCTTAGGGGTACCCAAGGATTCGTTCAATTTTTGAAGCATCCCCTCTGACTGAGCATCCTCAAATTTACGATTGAACTCATCACTCATAGCAGCCCTCATTATACAATGGACTGTGATTTGGTCATTAAGTCACTTCTAATAAGTTTCTCTGTTCGTACCATGTACATTAGCTGTGAGTTCTTCAGGTGCAGGATCCGTAAGTACATACAAAATCCTTTCATGCTTCAGAATAATCTTGAGCTTTTGATACCAGCTATCGAAATTAGGTTCCACTAATATATCATTGTCCAACAGTGATCGGAGAGACAATATGTTAGCTATTACTGCATAAAAAAAAATACAAGACCTATTAGTATATAAATCAATTTAATCCTAAAGACTTGAACTTTAGTCTAAAAGTTTTTTCACTATTTTATACGAATTGGTAGCTTCTACATCTAACTCAAAAAATTATATTAATTTCTTAGTAGGTACTAGAATCCACATAGACTGCATGCGAGCCCGAATATGGCTTGGCCAACCCCTATGCATCTATGGATAAGTTCTTAATCAATTATTTTTTTAAATAATTTTTAGTAATAATTTTATCCTAGGCAACTCTTTAGCAGGCATGTGGCACCTCCATTGAAAGTTCTGACTAGATCTAACTATTAACATGATCATACTCAATGTATCTAACTAACAAATAATTAGGTCCAAATGTGGCTCGACCAACCTGACCATCCATTAGAATGTCACACCTGAGTCATTATATAATGAATGATGGTTCCAACAGTTAGATAAACACCAAGTGTGTGGCACCTCCAATACTTAACTAGACTATTAGACCCATTACCATCCACCTTAATGGAAGGCTATGAACTTGTTAACCCCTTAATATTATCATTTTAAAGATCTAATAATTTAGAGAATTTAATTATATGTTTTAGAGTCAAGAGAAAAAACTAACCAATAATTCAAAAATCCTCCCTATTGGATGTGTATCCTAGAAGCCAATATGGCTGACCCATCTTAATAACTCTAGGATATAATTTGATACTTAAAATATTGATTTGATCAATAAAAAGATAAGTTTATTTTCATTCAAGTGTGATGTATCCTTGAATCATCCATGGAATTAATACTTATGATACATATTCTCAAGGTGTTGAGAATTAGAGACATGTATAATTATTTTATAAATACTCTCGATCATAGTATCATTATGAGGATGGTGATCGATCTGAATAGATCGACGTATAGATCATTTTCTTCGAGATAGATGAGTCTCTGATCTATAATGTAGAGATACTTAGCGATAAGTATAGGTAGTTGTTAGAGAATAACTAGTACTGAGCATGACCATATAAGAGATCACTTGAATTTCTACTTTATCATCAGTGATCGTCTTGATGCTATAATTGTGTGAATGATCTTTTGATCTATGATGGTACGGTTTTTTATAGTGAGACTGTTGGAGTTTGACTGACACATAAACATGATCTCATTGAGTCTTTGTAGTGGATGTTAGCGATAGTTGGTCTACTGTAGGAGCAGGATGCATATCTAGATAGAATCTATCGACTTTGATAGAGAGAAGAAGTTCTATGAGATTTGAGAGGTTAAGTTCATGAGTCTATGGCTACAACAGTGTGATTGATGAAAAATTTTTTTATGAAAATCACAATTGGACTTGAGCTAATTGAATTTATCATATAACTGATGATGAAGTTTGATGATTTATCCATGACCTACTATCTAGTCGGGATACATGATAGAGGGACTGAATCATACGAAAACTACATCTTGAGATTCTTTTTCAATTCTACTAGATTGCCACTACATACTGTTAGGTGTCACTGGATTATGAGAGCTCACTAGGATTGTTCATAATCGATAATTCTTGATGAGTTAGAGTGAAATTATTTCGATCCATTAAAAAGAGTTTCAATGATATTGTGATAGAGATCATAGTATATCTTACTACCAGATAAAATTGAATATATGGGGTCACACAACAAAGAGATTAGACTTGAATTAAGTAATTGAGCTTATAAAATCTTAATTGGGTTAGGAGAAATCCTATTGGATTCAGGGTAGCCTTGGTTGCACAAGGTTGAACTCAATTTTCTCTTTGATCTTGAATTACTTATTTGATAAGATTAATTTAAGTTAATTACCTGCTAAAGATCTAAATAAATTAGATTCATTAGGCTCAAATTGTTGGGTGCCTAGAATGTTGGATCATTTGAATTAGGGGTTCAAACCCCTAATCAATTTCTTGATTGAAATTAGTGGGGTGCCACTTAATTTGATCCCACTTGGTTGGTGGCGTGATGGACAAGGGGGGGTTACCCTCTTCCTTATGAGGCATGTGAGAGAGAGCCCTAGAGGGGCCAAGGGTTAGTGCCCCCTTGGTTCTCCTAGGCATGGTCAAAGATAGAGGCATACAAGGAGTCCTAATGCGGTTAGGACTCATACTATGGGACTAATTTGGTTTTAAATAGGATTCAAACTTTTCTCTGTTTAACGGATCCTTCCCTAAGGGTCTTAGCACTAGATTTTCAGCAACCTCCAAGTCTCCTATCAACCCCCCATGCCTCCCTCTCTCCTCCCTCTTGGTTCCAATGCCTAAGCATTATTGGGCATCCCCATCTACCAATGCCCAAAGGAGGTTGGGCATCTCTCTTGGTTGCTGATTTTTAGAGCTTGATTGTTACAAAATCAAGGAAAGAATATCAAAAAAAGAAGAGAAAGAAAAGATCAAAGAAAGGATCAAAAAGTTGATTGCGATTTAGACTTCATTCAGATTTGCAAGATGATTGTTCTTGAAGAAAAAAGATCTACATCAAAGAGGACTGTTTCAAACTGATCCTCAGTGGATACCTGTAGAGATTGGGTACTTGTACGACTAAGAAAGAACCTACTATCTTTCAAATCTATATTCAAAGAAAGAACTAGTGAATCAAGTATGTGATTTGATCTCATATTTAATTTCAGCATAAAATCAGCATATGTTCAATTTCAGTATATGAAGTAGATCTATGTGTTCTTTATATTATTTTTTTTATATTACTTCTCTTTTTATATTACTTCTCGACATAATTTCTTCATATCTTACACTAGCGGTGATTTAAATTAATAATATCGGATAGAATATGATGGAGTAACTAAGATTGTTGGCATGGGAGATATTTGCTTGAAAATCAATATTAGATGCCAACTATTGCAAAAAAATATGAAACATATTTCAGATATCTACTTCTACTTGATCTCTATTGAAATACTTGATGATAAAGATTACCACAACTACTTTGGTGAAAAAATATAAAAGCTCACTAAAGATTCTCTAGTGGTAGCAAGAGAGAAGAAATTAAGCATAATTTACATAGTGCAAGCAAAATTATGCAAGATGGAGATGAATACAGCTAAAAATTTCTCTACTGAATTATGGCATAAGTGGCTTGACCATATGAGCGAGAAGGGACTTGACATCCTTGCTAGAAAAAACTTCTTTCGATAAAAAGTATGTCTTTAAAGATATGCACACTAATTGTTTAACTGATAATTAACATAGAGTTGCATTTGCTAAATCTCCTATATATAGAAAATCATATGTTTTGGATTTAATTTACATTGATGTTGCACTATGGATGCTAGAACCTTTAGTGGTGCTTTATTTTTCTTATTTTTATTGAAGATCATTCTAAAAAAGTATGAGCTTTTATTTTAAAATCTAAAGACTAGATTTTTAATGTATTCAAGCATTTTCATGCTAGTATTGAAAAAGAAATAGGAAGACAACTAAAGTGTATTCGAGCAGATAATGGTAATGAATATAGGGGTCCATTTGAGAAATATTATAAAAATCATGGTATCAGGCTTGAGAAAACTATTTCTAAAATATCTCAACATAATGGAGTTATCGAGAATGAATCATACTATTTGTGCAAAAATTCGATGTATGCTCTCTCATGCTAAATTATCTAAATCTTTTTAGGATAAAAGTAATGAGAACTATAGTGGGTTTGATCAATCTTTTTCCTTCAGTTTCTCTTCAAGATGATGTGCCAGAAAGAGTGTAGATTGGGAAAGATATATTATATGATCACTTAAGGGTGTTTGGCTATAAGGCACTTATTCATATTCCTAAAGATGATAGATCCAAGCTTAATGGTAAGTATAAACAGTGTATCTTTTGGAGTTATGCACATAAAGAGTTTCATTATAGGTTATAGGATTCAATTGATAATAAGGTTATCAGAAGTAGAGATATTATATTGTTAGAAGATTATACCATTAAAAATTTTGAAAAGATTAATAAACTAAAGTTTATCACTAAAAGTTATATTGATTTAGATCCAATGCCTCCTATCATAATGAAAGATGATAATGGGAGAGATGTATAGAAAGATAATAGTAATGCAGTTGATATGCCTATACTTGATAATAGAGTGCCAAATGCATCTTGAGCATGTTGAGTGTTGGGTATAAAATACCCTCAGCTGAAGTTCTTGACAGGATTGACCCTCCCGAGACTCCTCCGACTGTCGACCGCAGACGGTACCTCCCCTGACTGAATCCCCCCGACGGACGAACTTCCACTACACCACCCGAGCTCCTTCAACATGAGCTCCCCCAGTCATCTATTAAACCACCCTAAGCACTCACTGAGCTCTGTCGCCAGCTGACTTTCTATGACTATCAGCTACTCCCCAACCCCTTCCGGACTTCTTCTGGCCAGGTTCAACTCCAATTCGAACTACCCCGGGCTTCGCCAATGGCTGAACTTCTCCAACGGCAGATTCCTACAACTACCAGATTTCAGCCCGAACTCCTACGGGAGCCAGATCTCGTCCCTAACTCCGAATGCGGAAAGGCTTCGCCCGGACTCCTATGGGAGCCGGACTCCGCCCACGACTCGAGTTGCAGGTAAACTTCATCCGGACTCCTACGGGAGCCGGACTTCGTCCCTGACTCTAACTGCAGGTAAGCTTCGTCCGGACTCCTACGGAGCCGGACTTCACCCCTGACTGTGATTACAGGTAGACTTCGCCCGAGCTCCTACGGGAGCCAGATCTCGTCCCCAACTTCGAATGCGGAAAGGCTTCGCCTGGACTCCTACAGGAGCCAGACTCCGCCCACGATTCGAGCTGCAGGTAGACTTCGCCCGAGCTCCTACGGGAGCCAGATCTCGTCCCCAACTCCGAATGCGGAAAGGCTTCGCCCAGACTCCTACGGGAGCCAGACTCCGCCCGTGATTCGAGCTGCAGGTAAACTTCGTCCAGACTCCTACGGGAGCCGGACTTCGTCCCTGACTCTAATTGCAGGTAAACTTCGTCCGGACTCCTACGGGAGCCGGACTTCACCCCTGACTGTGATTACAGGTAGACTTCGCCCGAGCTCCTACGGGAACCAGATCTCGTCCCCAACTCCGAATGTGGAAAGGCTTCGCCCGGACTCCTACGGGAGCCGGACTCCGCCCATGATTCGAGCTGCAGGTAGACTTCACCCGAGCTCCTACGGGAGCCGGATCTCGTCCCCAACTCTGAATGAGGAAAGGCGTCGCCCGGACTCCTACGGGAGCCGGACTCCGCCCATGACTCGAGCTGCAGGTAAACTTCATCCGGACTCCTACGGGAGCCGGACTTCGTCTCTGACTCTAATTGCAGGTAAACATCGTCTGGACTCCTACGGGAGCCGGACTTCACCCCTGACTGTGGTTGCAGGTAGATTTCAGCCCGGACTCCTACGGGAGCCAGATCTTGTCCCCAACTCCGAATGCGGAAAGGCTTCATCCACACTCCTATGGAAGCCGGACTCCACCCACGACTCGAGCTGCAGGTAAACTTCATCCGGACTCCTACGGGAGCTGGACTTCATCCCTGACTCTAATTGCAGGTAAACTTCGTCCGGACTCCTACGGGAGCCAGACTTCACCCCTGACTGTGGTTGCAGGTAGATTTTAGCCTGGACTCCTACGGGAGCCAGATCTCGTCCCCAACTCCGAATGCGGAAAGGCTTCGTCCGGACTCCTACGGGAGCCGGACTCTGCCCATGATTTGAGCTGCAGGTAAACTTCGTCCAGACTCCTGCGGGAGCCAGACTTCATCCCTGACTCTAATTTCTGGTAAACTTCGTCCGGACTCCTACGGGAGCTGGACTTCACCCCTGACTGTGATTACAGGTAGACTTCGCCCGGACTCCTACGGGAGCCGGATCTCGTCCCCAACTCCGAATGCGGAAAGGCTTCGCTCAGACCCCTACGGGAGTCGGGCTCCGTCCTCGATCTCGATTGCTGGTAAACTTTGTTCGGACTCCTACGGGAGCCATACCTCACCCCTGACTGTGATTGCAGGTAGACTTCACCCGGGCTCCTACAGGAGCCGGATCTCGTCCCCGACTTCAACGGAAAGAAGACTCCGTCCGGGCTCCTACGAGAGCCGTACTCCAAGCTCCTCTCAGATGGGTAGCCAGCCATATCTCTCCGTCAGACACCCCAGCTGAACTCCGACCGATAGGCCTGGACCCCCTGACAAGCCACAGCAACGGCCACGACTCTGCTCCACCTCCTGCGATGGATTCCGTGCAGCTCCATCATCCCATGGCAGGCCGTAGTAACGGCCACGACTCCACTCCACCTCTGCGATGGATCCCACGTGGCTCCATCACTCCTTGGCAGGCCGTAATGATGGCCACGATCCTGCTCCACTTCCTGCGATGGATACCGCGCGATTCTTCCATTCTCTGGCAAGTCGCGACAACGGACGCCGCTTCGCTCCCCGTGGCAAATTCCATGTGGCACGCCCCGGTGATAGCCACGGGTCCACTCCACTACTCTCCGCAACAAACTCTGCCTGACCCTGGACAGCCCACTGCCAGACGGTTACAGATATCGCTGTCAGTCTGCTACCCCCTCCGCCTATAAAAGGGGGCCCCAGATACGTTATTGAAAGGGCTCTCATTTTTTTTATCTAGAAACTCTGCTAAAATTTTTATTCGAGCACTCCATTCTTGTTGAGGCAGAGAACTGACTTGAGTGTCGGAGGGTCTTGCCGGAGCAACCCCACCTTCGATTTCAACTTCTTTTGCAGGTCTCGACGGCGATCGCAACCCCCACAACTCCAGCTTCTCTGGCGCAGGCGGATTTTTGCACCAACAGGATTGGCGCTAGAGGAAGGGTTGTGCCTTTGCAGTACCCTTGTTCTTAAAGGAGCGCTCAACGGGATTGCCCCCGGGCATCTTTTCCGGCGCCCTCTCCTCCTTCCTCCACTTAGTCTTTGCCCGATGCCTCCCCGTAAGGCGTCCACATGGCGATCCATATCCTCCGCGGCCAGATCTTAGGCTCCGACCTCACCTTCAGTTTTCCAGCCTCCTCCTCCTCCTCTGGCAACGGCGGTCGGTGTGGAGCAATTTGATCTGTTGGCACAGCAGGTCAGAGGCCTCACTGAAGCTGTGCAGGTCATGCAGCAGCAGCAGCAGCCGCAGGCATCAGTGCACCTGGAAAGAGTGTCATCGGAACACCAGAATCTGGCGGTGGGGCGGGCCACTTGGGCCAGCCGCCCTGTCTTTCCTGGGAAGACGAACTCGAGGGTGGAGAGCCCTCAATCGGATCATGACTCCACCCGTGGAAGATCCCTGCCCCCATTCTGCCCGAGGACCCTCGAGACCCGAAGTCGAGAGGATTTCCTGGATCGGAGACTCCAGGAGATGAACCGGCGGATCGAAGAACTCCGCCACGCTCCCCCTGCTTATGATGAGGATATTTGCACTGACCCTCCCTTTTCTCAAATGATCATGTAAGAACCGATCCCGCCAAACTTCAAACTCCCCCAGTTCGAAAGCTACGACGGACTTCAGACCCAGTTGATCATCTGAAGGCCTTCCGAATGATGACGCTGCTTCATGGTGCACCCGACGCCATTCTGTGCCAAGCCTTCCCATCCACCTTGAAGGGAGCGGCGAGAAACTGGTACTCGGTGCTGAAGTCGGATACCATCTTTTCCTTCGATCAGATGAGCCATCAATTTGTGGCCCATTTTGTCAGCAGCCGACGCCCCCGGAAGGGTTCGGAGTCCCTCATTAATATCAAGCAGAGGGAGGGAGAGTCCATTCGGGCCTACATCAACCATTTTAATGTCGCAGCGCTGGAGGTCCAAAATTTGGACCAATCAGTAGCAATGGCCACTCTGAAGGGAGGCCTTCAGAAGAATGACCTTTTGTTCTCCCTGGAGAAGAAGTACCCCAGAAATTTTGCTGATTTGTTGGCTCAGGCTGAAGGGTACGCCCGAGCGGAGGAAGCCTTCAAAATGAAGGATGAGGAGACTGCGAGAGAGCGGCAGGCAGGAGACTCGAGTAAGCCCGCAGTCGAAAAAAGGCCAAGAGAAGCCCGGCCGCATTCTCGATCCCCTCCTGGGCATAGGCGTGTCCATACTCCTCCCCGGGTACGTAGGAAGAGAAGTCCAGATCGCAGGGTTCGGCGGGGTTCTCCATCGGGAAAATTTCGCAACTACGCCCCCCTCAATGCCTCGAAGACCCAAGTACTGATGGAGGTCAGGAAACAGCTCCCTAGGCTAGAGAGGATGCACACACACCCTGAGAAGCGCAACCCCTATAAGTTCTGTCTCTACCACCGCGACCACGGCCACGACACGGAGGAATGCATCCAGCTCCGAGATGAGATCGAGGAGCTCATCCGACGAGGTCGACTCGACAGGTTCATTCGACGCCGGTCTGAGGGTAGAGAAGATCGGCCAAGGGCCCTGCCACAACCTGAACCGCCAAGGAGGGAGGAGCAGCCTGGAGATCGGCCTCCAATTGGGACCATCGACTCCATCACTGGAGGGCCTCAAGGAGGAGCAGACCTTCCACGACCATGGAACTCGAGAAACCTGTAAATGTACTACTCACGACTTTGCTTTGAATCAAAATTCCTTTCGACTTTGCATGTCTTTCCCTTTCGGTATGGACTTGTTATGATTGGGGGCGACTCCTTCAAACAATTAAAGCAAGGTCATGTTAGGAACAGGAGGAGAATCTCGTCCTAACATGAGCAAAATGAAAGTTTGATTATTTTAAGGTCGGACCGGGGGAGAGGCCCATATAACGGCCCTTGAGTGCCCCCACAGTCATGTTAGGGACAGGAGGAGAACCTCGCCCTAAAATGAGCAAAGTCAAAGGCCCGGTTCTTTTAGACCGAATGGGGGGAGAGGCCCTTCAATGCCCTTACGTGCCCCCACAGTCATGTTAGGGACAGGAGGAGAACCTCGCCCTAACATGAGCAAAGTCAAAGGTCCAATTCTTTTAGACGGATGGAGGGAGAGGCCCTTTAATGCCCTTACGTGCCCCCACAGCCATGTTAGGGACAGGAGAAGAACCTCACCCTAATATGAGCAAAGTCAAAGACCCGGTTCTTTTAGACCGGATGGGGGGAGAGGCCCTACAATGCCCTTATGCGCCCCCACGACCACATCAGGGACAGGAGGAGGACCTCGCCCTGACGTGAGCAAAGTCGAAGGTCCGGTTCCTTTTAGACCAGATGGAGGGAGAGGCCAAACAGTGCCCACATGCGCCCCCACAGCCTTGTTAGGGACAGGAGGAGAACCTCGCCCTAACATGAGCAAAGTCGAAGGCCCAGTTCCTTTAGACCGGATGGGGGGAGAGGCCCTTGCAACGACCCTTATGTGCCCCCACAGCCCCACTGGGAACAGGAGGAGAACTTCGTCCTAACCCAAACCGAGATCGACTATGTCAAGGACAGAGGGGGAACCTCATCCTAATGATGACAAGGACCCGACTGCCCAACGAAATTGGATAAGGAGAAAAGTCCCCTCAATGATGCCTCTACACTTCTACGTGATCCCTTAAAAAGCAAGGGGAGGACCCTCACTCAAAAAGAGGAGGAAAATTGAAAAGAAAAGCGATGAATTACGCCGGCAGCAGACGAGAAACAAACCACACCAAAGACCTAAGGAACCTCATCCTGATAAAGATAGGAAGTTCCTACCAAACATCTCCGGTCTCTAAGAAGGCTCTTAACACAGGCCAAGAAAACAACGACACCTTCGAGGTAATGCGGAGTCCGGACCACCAAGCTCGAGCCTACGGCCATGGACGACAAGAAAAGCAAATCGGCGTGGCAACGATTGGGCACCTCCAAACGACATCGACGTCGGACTAGTCTTAAAGACAAAAGGAATTCGGCGGGCGACAACTTAATACAACACGTGGACGAGGTAACACAAAAATCTCTTTTTCATTTCATTCACAAAATATACACTGCAAAGCCCGGCAGGCTAAAGAAAGAAAAGCAAAATGACAAGAGCAAGGCGAAACAACAGAAGAAAAAATACATGCATGGAAGACGGAAAGATAAAAAGAGCCCTAAGGGGGCCCGGCTTCCTCCGACCTCGGATTTTTGGCTTCGACCCTCGCCAGGGAATCCCTTAAACGCCCAATTTCTGCTTCCAATTCTCTCTCTCTCATTAATATGTCCATGTATCTTCGATGATATCGCTGGCTCTCACCCTCCGCCTCTCGATGCCTTTTTCTCAGGACTTCGGATTCTACCTCCGCGTCCTTGATGGCCTGCTGCTCGCATGCCAGCTGGATCTTCAGTTGCTGAGCTCAGCGTCCTCTCCCCAAGGGTGACAGAAAGCCCTTCTGTAGTTCTTCTTAGGGATTGGAGTTCATTAGGATCCCGAGAGGAAGTGAGCTGAGCCCTGTCAGCCAGCTGCCCTTGAAGGCGGGCGACTTCATCGGCCGCCACCCTGAGTCTCCCTTTGTATTCATCCACCTACCTGCGTCAGTCGGCCCGATGCACGTCGTAGCCCGCCTCGGCATCCTGAAGCTACTGCTAAAGGTCGGAGACCTTCTTCGACCACTCCCGTCACCGTCGGCCCGAACCAAGAGCCAGGATGAACTTCCCTCCAGCTGGCCAATCCTCTCCCGCACAGCTGACAGTTCCACCCTGAGAGAACTGATCTTGGCAGCTTGAGCCCAAATTCGATCGCTGGCGTGCTTCTTGTGTTCCTCAAGCTCCTTCGTGAAGTTCTCCTTCCTCCGACTGTACTCCATGATCTCCTTCACATGGAGATTCTGAAAGCGGGTGGCCTCTGCGGTGGCTTCAGAGTGACCCTCCCTCAACCTGCGGAGCTTGCCTTCCATCTTCTTCAACCTTTTTGTCAATGAAGAACTTCCTTCTTCAGCCGCTGGATCGTGGACTTCAACGGAATTCCCTGGGGCAGGGAAAGTGCTTCGACAGGACCTGCCATCGGGAGACCAAAGCGTCAAGGCGCGTCTCATTGTAGAAAGAAAAACAAAGAGGAGAAAGGAAGAAGGAAGAAGCCATCCACGATGAGAAATTCAACTTTGTTGATAGAATGTTTCTTAAAGATAAAAGGAAAAGAAAAATGCGGTAAAGGAAAAGTACAGGGTCGGAGGTCTCAGACCTCAGCGGTAGGAGTTGGGAAGCCCGGTATCCCTGGAAGGGGGGCTGCGGCAGCAGTAGCAACAGGAGAGGGCCGGCCTCATCTTCAGACTCCTCGCCCAAGAAGCTGAGATCGAGCTCGGAAAATTTTCTGGTCACCTTCTCCTGGTAGAGCTCGAACCCCTTGATGAATGCTTCTTGGCCGAATCAGACGTTCAGGTCTCTCATCTCCGCGGAGGCCTTGAACTCCTCCACCGCAAGACCCCTAGCCTTCAAAATCAGGACCGAAATTTGCTCCACCAAATTGGCAACCTCGGCCTCTGCCTTTCTCACCGTCTCCTCTGAGGCCTGCTTCTCTTCCTCCCGGACCTGCTTTTCTTTTCCAGGGCCTCTTGGAGGGCAACTACTTCAGCAGCCTTTTTTTTGAGGCGAGCGACTTTGGCCCGGCGACGCTCCTCCGCTGGATGGCGTCCCTCCTCGCCCGGTTCGTCGCCTCGATGTTGGGAAGGAGCTGGTGCCCAATCTGTAAGGGCGGCTAGGAGATCAGAACAAGGGTCAGAAAGCCAATTAAATGAAGACTTGTTTACCTCGAGAAAGGACCCTAGGGAGTCCCAAACCCGCTGCTCAGGATCGGTGCGGTCAATC
Organism: Elaeis guineensis; assembly: GCF_000442705.2. Lineage (NCBI taxonomy): Eukaryota > Viridiplantae > Streptophyta > Magnoliopsida > Arecales > Arecaceae > Elaeis > Elaeis guineensis. The sequence goes on along the minus strand of NC_026000.2, from coordinate 116,495,453 downwards.
CTCTCGACGACTTCAAGCAGAATGCAGCTGTTGATCAACCGCTTGATCAAGTCCCTATCATTGAAGGGATTCTCCAGCTCTTCTTCGAAACCAAGGGACTCTTCAACGATGGCTCGGCGGTTACTCGCCCTGTGGGCCACCGACTTTCTTCTTCTCCCCCTCTCAATTTCGGGCGCTTCTGTGGAACAGACCCCTAAAATAGGAGCCCCAGTCGGCGGACTCCTTGAAGAGGCCCGGGGGGCCGATGGCTCGGAGTCCGAAGGAACGTCGACCGCGGGAGCCGCTTGGGCAGGTGTAGCCGAGCTTGTCTCCTCCACTCTGGCCTTCTTTACTGATCCGGAGGCCGCAGCACCTTTTCTTTTGTGGGCCTTGAGGCCCCTGGCGAGCATCCGCGCTGCTTCGGCATCCATTCCTAAAAAAAAAAAAAAAAAAAGAAGAAAGAAAAAATTGAAAAATCAAAAATCAGCAGTGGGGAGAAAAAAGAAGAAGTAACATGCCAAAAAAGAAAAAAAAAAGAGAGAAAAAGAAGAGAAGAAAAATGGAAGAAAAGAAGAGGAAAGAAAAGATGGAATACTCACAGGATTCTGGAGACTTAAGCCGATGTTGAACAGAAATTGCTCCTTCAGAAGATTGGGAAGGGAAGGAGCAGAATAGTCAAGAAGCTTCCGGACGGCCTGAAGGTCGTCCTCCCCCAGACTGGGAGCCTGCAGACAGAGTCCCTCAGAGAGCCCCAAGGGGGTAGGCCCAGCCTCAAAGTTGGGCAGTAGACGAAGAGGTATTTCCCCTTCCAGTTATGGATTGAAGAGGGAGCTCCTTTCAGCAACTCCTTCTTGCCGAACTGAGGAAGAAATACCATCAGTCCTTCGTCGAAGGGTGATGCTTGAAGGTATAGAAGTGCCTAAACAGAGAGAGGGATGGCTGAACCTCAACTACGTGGCAAAGAGAGAGGAACCCTATCAAAAACCTAAAAGAATTCAGAGCAACTGAAGCTAAAGAGATATCTAAGAAGCGGAAAAGGGCGACGATAAAAGACGGGAGTGGAAGCCGGAGTCCGGTACGGAACGCCTCCTGATACAGGTAGAAACGATCAGATGGGGGAGTGCTGGCCCGGTCGGAGGGGTCAGGGAGTTCCAGGTCGTACTCCAAAGGAACTCCATATTGAACCCTTATCAGTAGGAGTTCATCCGGAGTCAGGGAGCAGGGAACAGCACCCGGTGCAAAAATCGGGCGAAGCCCGATCCCAGGAGTGGGTTCGTCTACAGGATGGGGCTCCTGGGGGGCTGAGGCAGAAGAACTCCCGGAACCGCTAGAGGCGGAGGTGCCGGAAGATATTTCGAATGACTTCAAATGAAAACCCTAAAGATCTCGGAGAAAACAGATGGGACAAAGGACGAGAGGTTGTGGGAGACCAACTCAGAGGAATACGACAGAAGAAAATGAAGGAGAAAAGGCCCCTAAATGGCAGAAAGAAAAATGAAGGTTCTGGGACTAACCTAGATCGCTCTGAAGGATGCAGAGGGGCGAGGACAGGGATGACTCGAAGGACGCCTAGGGCAAAGAAGACGCCAAGGAGGGTCAGGGCTCTCGAAGAAAAGGCGGACACCGATAGAACTTTCAGGCGGGATAGGGCCCCTGAAGGCGGAAGGGCGAGTTTAAATAGGCCCTGAGATCCGACGTAATGATGATTGCGAATCTCCTCTGGCCGGTCTCTTTTCGCCGTGTGTCCCACTCGTCACGGCGAGCGGTTAAAAAGTGGCAGACGGCTGACAGCGCCTTTATTGCGCCACGTCTTGAGCATCGTTCCACTGTAGGTTCCAAAAGAGCCTTTTCGGATCGCCTCGATTTGAAAAGACTCCGGCGCACGCACATTAAATGCCAAAATATCTGAGGACGATCGCGCACAGACATCGAGGGAGCAACTTCGGCTGTGACAGTCTTTCTGTACTTCCTTCATTCGAAATTCAAATTCGAAAGTAGGGGACTGGTGTTGGGTATAAAATACCCTCAGCCAAAGTTCTTGACAGGATTGACCCTCCCGAGACTCCTCCGACTGTCGATCGCAGACGGTACCTCCCCTGACTGAATCTCCCAGACGGACGAACTTCCACTACACCACCCGAGCTCCTTCAACATGAGTTCCCCCATTCATCTATTAAACCACGTTAAGCACTCACTGAGCTCCGCCGCCAGCCGACTTTCTACGACTATCAGCTACTCCCCGAACCCCTTCCGGACATCTTTCGGCCAGGTTCAACTTCAATTCGAACTACCCCGGGCTTCGCCAACGGCTGAACTTCTCCAACGGTAGATTCCTACAACTACCAGATTTCAGCCCAGACTCCTACGGGTGCCAGATCTCGTCCCCAACTTCGAATGTGGAAAGGCTTCGCCCGGACTCCTACGGGAGCCGGACTCCGCCCACGACTCGAGCTGCAGGTAAACTTCATCCAGACTCCTACGGGAGCCGGACTTCATCCCTGACTCTAACTGCAGGTAAGCTTCGTCTGGACTCCTACGGGAGCCAGACTTCGCCCCTGACTGTGATTACAGGTAGACTTCGCCCGAGCTCCTACGGGAGCCAGATCTCGTCCCCAACTCCGAATGCGGAAAGGCTTCGCCCGGACTCCTACGAAGCCGGACTCTGCCTATGATTCGAGCTGCAGATAGACTTCGCCCGAGCTCCTACGGGAGCCAGATCTCGTCCCCAACTCCGAATGCGGAAAGGCTTCACCCGGACTCCTACGGGAGCCGGACTCCGCCCATGATTCGAGCTGCAGGTAAACTTCGTTCGGACTCCTACGGGAGCCAGACTTCATCCCTGACTCTACTTGTAGGTAAACTTCGTCCGGACTCCTACGGGAGTCGGACTTCACCCCTGACTGTGATTACAGGTAGACTTCGCCCGAGCTCCTACGGGAACCAGATCTCGTCCCCAACTTCGAATGCGGAAAGGCTTCGCCCGAACTCCTACGGGAGCCAGACTCCGTCCACGATTCGAGCTGCAGGTAGACTTCGCCCGAGCTCCTACGGGAGCCGGATCTCGTCCCCAACTCTGAATGAGGAAAGGCATCGCCCAGACTCCTACGGAGCCGAACTCCGCCCACGACTCAAGCTGCAGGTAAACTTCATCCAGACTCCTACGGGAGTCAGACTTCGTCCCTGACTCTAATTGCAGGTAAACTTCGTCCGGACTCCTACGGGAGCCGGAGTTCACCCCTGACTGTGGTTGCAGGTAGATTTCAGCCCGGACTCCTACGGGAGCCAGATCTCGTCCGCAACTCCGAATACGGAAAGGCTTCATCCGGACTCCTACGGGAGTCGGACTCTGCCCATGACTCGAGCTGCAGGTAAACTTCATCCGGACTCCTACGGGAGCCGGACTTCGTCTCTGACTCTAATTGCAGGTAAACTTCATCCGGACTCCTACGGGAGCCGGACTTCACCCCTGACTGTGGTTGCAGGTAGATTTCAGCCCGGACTCCTACGAGAGCCAGATCTCGTCCCCAACTCCGAATGCGGAAAGGCTTCGTCCGGACTCCTACGGGAGTCGGACTCCGCCCATGATTCGAGCTGCAGGTAAACTTCGTCCGGACTCCTGCGGGAGTCGGACTTCGTCCCTGACTCTAATTGCAGGTAAACTTCGTCCGGACTCCTACGGGAGCTGGACTTCACCCCTGACTGTGATTACAGGTAGACTTCGCCCGGGCTCCTACGGGAGCCGGATCTCATCCCCAACTCCGAATGCGGAAAGGCTTCGCCCGGACCCCTACGGGAGTCGGGCTCCGTCCTCGATCCCGATTGCTGGTAAACTTCGTTCGGACTCCTATGGGAGCCAGACCTCACCCCTGACTGTGATTGCAGGTAGACTTCGCCCGAGCTCCTACGGGAGTCGGATCTCATCCCCGACTTCAACAGAAAGAAGACTCCGTCCGGGCTCCTGCGAGAGCCGTACTCCAAGCTCCTCTCAGACAGTTAGCCAGCCACATCTCTCCGTCAGACACCCCAGTCGAACTCTGACCGATAGGCCTGGACCCCCTGACAAGCCGCAGCAACGGCCACGACTCTGCTCCACCTCCTGCAACGGATTCCGCGCAGCTCCATCATCCCCTGGCAGGCTGCAGTAACGGCCACGACTCCGCTCCACCTCCTGCGATGGATCCCACGCGGCTCCATCACTCCCTGGCAGGCCGTAATAATGGCCACGATCCTGCTCCACTTCCTGCGATGGATACCGCACGATTCTTTCATTCTCTAGCAAGTCGCGACAACGGACGCCGCTTCACTCCCCATGACAGATTCCACGCGGCACACCCCGGTGATAGCCACGGGTCCACTCCAGTACTCTCCGCAACAAACTCCGCCTGACCCTGGGCAGCCCACTGCCAGACGGTTACAGATATCACTGTCAGTCTGCTACCCCCTCCGCCTATAAAAGGGGGCCCCAAATACATTATTGAAAGGGCTCTCATTTTTTTTATCTAGAAACTCTGCTAAAATTTTCGTTCGAGCACTCTATTCTTGTTGAGGCAGAGAACTGACTTGAGCATCGGAGGGTCTTGCCGGAGCAACCCCACCTCCAGTTTAGACTTCTTTTGCAGGTCTCGACGGCGACCGCAACCCCCACAACTCCAGCTTCTTCGATGCAGGCAGATTTTTGCACCAACATTGAGCATATTGAGCCTCAATTGAGAAGATCTATTAGAGAGCATCGACCTTCTTAGAGATATTTTTCTCATGAATATATGATGATACACTGATGGAAGAACCAGAATGGTACTGAAAGGCCATGAATAATGAGCTAAAGATAGTGGTTAATAGTCATATTAGAGGAGGTAAAATTCTTGTATAAGAACCATACATTTGAGTCGATGGAACTACTTAACAATAAGAGAGCACTCAAGAATAAGTGGATGTTTTGGTTGAAGACTCAAGAGAAGAGCTTATAGCCAAGGTATAAGACACAATTGGTTGTGAAGGGATTTGGTTAGAAAAAGGGTATGATTTTGAAGAAATTTTCTTATTTATGGTCCAGATATCTCTAATCCAAGTTATTCTTGGTTTAGCTATATGCATGAATTTAGAGATTGAAAAAGTTGATATGAAAAATATTTTTCTCAATGGTGATTTAGAGGAGAAAATTTATATGAAGCAGTTAGAGAGATTCACAGTTAAAGACAAAGAGTATCTTATATGTAGATTAAAGAAGAGCTTGTATGGATTCAAACAGGCATCTCGATGGTCATATAAATGTTTGATTCCTTCTTGATGGATTGTGGGTATAACAAAATCACTCCGATCATTGTGTATTTATAAAGAGATTTTCTGATATAGGTTTCATTATTCTTTTACTTTATATGGATGATATACTAATTATTGGCCAAGATCCTAAAGAGATTAAAAGTTCAAAAAAAGAGTTAAGCAAGTCCTTTACCATGAAAACTTAAGACTGGCAAAATAAATCCTTAGTATAAGAATCAACATAAAGAGCAAAAAAAATTGATTATCTCAAGAGAAATATATCAAAAATATGCTAGAAAGGTTCAACATGGACAAGTCCAAACCAATTTCCTCCCCACTTGGGTCACTTCAAATTAAGTTCCAAGCAACATTTTATAAGTAAGAAAGATAAAGAAGAAATGAAGAAGGTTCCTTATGCATCCATAGTTGGTAGTTTGATGTACACTATAGTATGCATAAGGCAGGATATTGCTCATGCAATTGGCATTGTAAGTCAATTTCTCTTTAACCCTGGTAAGGAATATTGGACAGTTGTTACATTAAATCCTCAGGTATCTTAGAGGTACTTCTACAATCTATTTGTGCTTTGGTAAAGAAAACCTATGTTGGATGGGTACAGAGATGCAGATATGACTAGTGACAATCTAAAAAATCTACATTGAAATACTTGATGACTTTTTAAAGAGGAGCAATATGGTGATAACTAATCTAAGTTACAAAAATGTGTTACTTTGTCCATTATAGAGGTCCAGGATATTACAAATATAGAAGCTTGCAAAGAAACTTTTATGAATAAAAAATATTTTATAAGAGTGGGGTCGAGAATAAGAGAAGTATATACTATATCATGACAGTTAAAATGTTATCCATCTTTCAAAGAATCCAACATTTTATTCAAAATTCAAGCATATTGATGTGCGATATCATTAGGTTCAGGATGTTTTGGAGATGAAATTATTTTATCTTGAGAAAATCTATAATGATGACAATGGATCAGATATGATGATTAAAATTTTATCTATAGAAAAATTAATTGCCTATAGAAAAAAAGCAAGCTTGGTGGAACCCCCCATATGAGTTAGGAGGGGAAGATTTATTGTGTAGTCCCTCCTTATATGTGATCCACACATATTTTAAAATAAAGAAAAGAGAATGTCCCTAACCCTTGGTGTGGTAAATAGAGACCGAGCATAAAAAGAAGATGGCATGGTAATAGAGGTCAATAGTGAAAATGAAAAAGCATGGAGAAGAAAAAGATTCAAAAAGGGTATTATTTTATTAGATAATCGGATGATTGATGTTATCCCGATTTTAATAAAATTTTTGTATATTATTTATATCATTGAAAGCTACAAGTTGAATGGTTTCAATCTTTAAAAAGTCTTCTCTATTAATTATTTCAAATATATATATGTCTAGTAAGATCTGTACTTTATTTTAATTTATTGTTGAAATCTGTTTTATTGGTGATGATTGTATTTCTTATCAAAACTAAGATTTATTCATTAGTTGATCTAGAAAAGATCGGTAGTAATTTTATTATTCTAAATTATGGAAGATTCACATTGGAAGAATTTTCCCATCAAAATTATGGTGTCTCTTTTTGTAGGTTGCTTGATTATTTTTACTTATTAATTCTCTAAGTAGATTATAGAGATTATTATTGTTTTGTGATATCTCATTTAATTATATAAAGAAGAAAAAGAAATTTGCAGTATTGTTGTTTGTGATTGCAGTTTTTCCCAACACTAAGGAGGTGATAGACATTCACCATAGTTCATAGTGCTTTTAATATAATAGGTGTGCACTTGATATTTCTCTATTCACAACTTAATAATCATGCAGCTACATCTATTCTTAGGATGCATTCTACTATATATCTGACCACGAGCTAGGCTTCGGGCCAAAACTGTATTAATTTTTTGTTCAATTTTTATAATAACATACATAAAATGTATAATTCAGGAAAAGCCATTTCATTTCTCAAAGGTAGATATGAAATTCTACCATGGACTGATTGCTTAATTTGGATACTCTCCAAGATAAAATTCAATAGCAATGATGAATTTGTAATCATGAAAATTTCTTGATAGCTTATGGGACAATTGGATGGTATGGGATCATGTAAATTATTAGCAGTATGAAAATTCAAAACTCAAAATTTCTCAAATTATGGATCCTTGATATGTGGCTTGATATAAAGCTGAGATGAAGATACCACCAACATAAATTTTTAGACTATTTATATAATCAAAACCTCGATTCTATTCAAGTTTTTGGCAGGTTGGAAAGAAAAAGAAGGTACTTTGTTGTCAGTCAATGATGGTTTTGGTTTTGAATTTGAGATGTACCGAATGGTTGACTACGTGGTTCCTTATTCATCGAGTTGTTCGAGGAATAATGAATTTACCACAAAGCAAATTAGATCACTCTTAATGTGATCGACATATTAACTCAATTGTTTGAGCTTCTTAATTTTAACTCACTAGGGAAGAATTTGCAAATTGATGAAACCGGGTGGATGATTTTTTCATCTCTAGAATTCATTATAAGCAATACTTTCATCTATTTTATATGCCTTGTGTATTCAACTTTTTTGTGATATATTTTATATGCCTTTGGTGAAACCTCAAATACTAGAATGCTAACCTAAAGTTAATATGCAAAACTATTGAGCTAAATAGTTTCTTAAAAATAAAGAGCTAACCTTACCATTCTTTTAAGATTCCACTCGCATAACACATTCTCAAATTCCACCTTGATGTAGATGTGGGTGGAAGAAGTGGGAATGAGAAACATTGAAAGGAAATTTGAAATAGGTTCTATTTCTTCTAAGTTTATGCATAGAGTGCAGAAAGAGGATAATTCTTGAGTAGGGACTAGTTTGACACAAAATGAAATCATTCGTGGGATGGGGGAGAAGAAGACCTAGGGTTTCTACATGAGAGGAGCTTGGGAGGAAACTAGAAAGTCTATGGGTTTAGAAGGTATTTTAAGAATTTGAGCATTTTTTATTTATATTTACCAATGATAAGGTTAAGAGAGCTGATGGAAGATCACAACATGAGTTTATATGGATGTTCCTTTAAAAATATAATGACCATCATACAAAAAGGGAAAACATGGGGAGTAACCTCTAAAGTCGAAAAAGGATGAGGTTGGCCCAGAAAAAACATATATTTTTTGCTAAAATGGATGAATTAATTGATTAATGAATTAATTGATTAAAATAAGTATGTATATATACATAAACATCAGAAAATAACATATCCAAAAATTGGCACAAAAGATGTCTTAAAGAATCCCATAGTGTTTGTGGATGAATGGACTAATAAATCTATATGGATGGGTTTTGCTCGTGTTTGTGTTTTGCTTGATCTCTCTCAGCCCATTTGCCTAAGAGCTAGGGTTAGAGTTCGGGATTCCTTGCTGTGGCAATAGTTTATTTACGAAGAACTCCCTGATATGTGCTATGATTTTGGTAGAATAAGAGTGATCATGGAGTCTTGTGGTTGCTTGAAAATTTGAGGGTCAGATGCAAAACCTATGCTAGGCCCTTGGATTAGAGCAACTAGGGTTTTAGTTAGTTCAACTTCTACCATTCAATCTAAAGGATCCCCAGCTCCAAACTCTTCTACTATTGGTGACAAGGCTGAGAATATTGATTGGACTAACCCCAAGAAGACAACTAAACGATCTTCACCAAAGCGGCATGAAGTAGGACGTTTGCTTTGTCCAACTATTTCTACTTTTTCTTCTTAGTGATTGTTGCTTCTGAGGAGACAAATGTACCACAATCAATGGGCATTACTAATGCTCCGGTGCTGGTGGGGAAGGAGAACCGTTAAAGGTCTCCCACAAAGTCAAATGGTCTAGCAAGATCTTCAAATTCTAGATCACCCCCTATTACGAAGGCGCAGGTAGTTGAGGTTGAACAAGATTGTTTGCAACTACAAAATAATCAGTAGTTACTGTAGGGGAATGTGAAACAGTAGAATCATGTGAATCAAAGATATAAAGGCATTTGGAAGGCAGTAGGAGTTAGTGCTTCTGTGGCCATGCAAATTGAAGGGCAGAGTGCCTCAAAATTCAGAATCCCAAAGGAAACATCCTGCAACTGCTGAGGTGGACAAGCCGTCTCATGAGCTGACTTTTCATCAGTTGTAGTGGAAATTAGGCACATCTAAGGTATCAGTTGATATTCCTCTAGTTGTGGATTCTGTGCCGCGTGATAGTTTTTCTACTGACAAAAATTTGGCTACTCGTGGGGATTTGTCAACAGATCAACAAACCAAGTTATAATGAAAGTGTTAGGGTGGAATTGTAGGGGGGTGGCTTAAAGGCTTTTTGTTAATTATGTAAAGACCTTGCATAGACAATATAGTCCTAAGGTATGTTCTTTTTTGGAAATGGGGTTGAATGACTAGGCTTTGGATCGTGTTTACCATTTTTTGGGACCTTTGTGGAGTGTGTATGATTCTATTGGTTGTTCTAGAGGTATTATTATTACTTCACGAAAGGATTTTGGTGTCATGCAGTTAGTCATATGGATCGACAAGTAGCATTTGGTTTTATTACTCATGAAAACTATGCAACCTAGAATTGGGAGTAGTTTATGCAAGAACATGTGCTGTGTAACAGCATAAGGTATATATGATCGGCAGTTCAAACAGTTCCCTCTTTATTGGTGTTGTTACTGGGAGGATTTAACTATATTTTGAATAGAGAAGATAAGGGATGTGGCAAGCCATTTGCAGTGAATAGAGAGATCAGGGAATTTCGACCTTTTTACAACAAACTAGACTGCTAGATTTGGATTATCATATGCTTGCTTATACTTGGTGCAATAATTGCTTGGGTTGTGCTTGAGTGTGGAAATGAATTGACAGAGTTTTTGCATCTCCAGATTTGTTATCTTTATTCCCTAAGTCGCCTATATCTTACTTAGATTTGCTTTTGATCACTCCCCTTTGTTAGTCACTATAACTGATCAAATTATACAAGCTAAGGTTCCATTCAGATTTGAGAAGTTCTGGCTTTCTTGTCCTGGTATATATTTAGCAGGATATACAAACGGCTTGGCAGTGTATAGGGCATTACTCTCCAACTGTTAGACTTTCTCTCGTGCTTCATAATACAAGAAAAGTGCTTAATAAATGGAAATAGAGAATAGGAAATACTTTTTGCAAAACTCAGCAACTTTATGATCATATTTACCCGCTTCAAACTTTAGAAGTGCATGTGGGAGGCCTTTCCTTTGACCAGCATAAACAACTACTTGCTTTATTGCAATCCTATCATCATATATACTTTGAATTTGCAAGAAATTTTATGGAGGCAAAAGTCAAGGCAAACTTGGTTGTGGGATGGTGATGCTAATACGTGATTTTTTTTATTGATCTACCATCTTGAGGAGGTGTGGGAACCGAATCCACTCTATTTCTAATATGCAGGAGAATCTTCTAATTAATGTAGATGTAGTCGCTGAATTGGTTCATCATTTTCAGCAAAGATGGAATACTTCATATCAGGAGGAGCAAGAACAATTCTTAATACCTGGGATTTCTCAAAACCTTACAAATCAGTAGAATTTAGATCTTATCAAACAAGTTTCAGAGGCTGAAATTCAAGAGGCAGTTTTTAGTTTGAATCCAGATAAGGCTCCGAGACCCGATGGATTTCTAGCTATCATTAACCAAGAAGTTGTGATTGCTGTTCAGTATTTCTTTTAACATTCCCAATTACCACTACTCTAGAAGCAGACCTTTGTTTCTCTTATATCAAAGAAATCAAGCCTACAAAATGCTACTGATTATAGACCATTAAGTTTATGAAATACCATTTATAAAGTAGTCACCAAGATCCTTGTTAAATGGCTTCGACCACTATTGCCTAATCTTATTTTAGAAGAGCTGGGAGCATTTATTCAAGGGCATGATATTCAACACAATGTGTTGCTTTCTCAAGAGATCTTACACTCTCTTATGTGGGCCTCTAGCTCTAGGTATCTAATGAGGTTGAAAATAAACATGGAGGAGGCTTATGATCAGGTTCAATGGAGCTTCTTGCATCAGGTATTAGCTCAATTTTATTTCATACTCGCTTTATTAACTAGATTTTAGCTTGTACTATAGAGCCACAGCTTGTTTTGTTAGTTAATGGTATACCTTCTAGTTGATTTAGTTCATCTCGAGGCCCTAGGCAAGGCTGTCCTCTTTCTTACACATTGCTGTTCAGAGAAATTTACCTAGAGTTTATTGGCCTCCTAGAGGACCTGTTATATCACATGTTCTATTTGCTGATGATTGTTTGATTGTTACTAAAGCACAAGTTCAAGATGCAGTCTATTTGGCAGCAGTGTTGGATGTCTATTGTTCTGTTTTGGGACAATTGATCAATTTTGATAAATCTGATATTATCTTTAGCCCATCTACTCCACTGCATGTTAAATGTCAAATTGGCATCTTCTTTCATATTTCTCCACCTAGAGGTACGTGGAAGTACCTTGGTGTTCCTTTAAGTGCTCATTCTTTGACTCCTAATTGTCAATATCTGGTTGATAGGGTGATTAGTCATATAGCTTCTTGGAAGTAGAAAGCTTTGTCTTTTAAAGCCCATTCAACACTTATTCAATCAGTCTTGCTGGCACTTCTTTTATATACTATTTTCTCTGTTCATATTCCGTTATTGGTGTTGCACAAAATTGAGAAAGAAATTCGATTTTTGTTATAGGGCCATGCTAGCAATACTAGAGCTCTACATCTTCTTTCTTGGTTATAGGTTTGCGTGCCAAAGAATCAAGGGGGTTTGGATTATTCCATGTGTAGGTTAGCGGCACAACTTATCTTGCAACCACAATCACTTTGGGCTTGATTAGTCACTGGTAAGTATCGATTTCGAGGTTCATGGACTGCATATACTAAGCCTAGAGCTTGTTCCATGATTTGGAGTAAAATTTGTTCTATAGGCTCCTTAGTGTAGTATCATTTCCAATGGCAAATTGGTATAGGGCAATCTGTTAATGTTTTTGCTGATCCATGGATTTCCAATGTTCCTCTAAATACTTCTCCTACTTCTATAAATATGGATCATATTAATATTGAGGTTCAGGTCTTCGATTGCTCACTTCTACTAGATCTTGGAACCTGGGCGACCTAGCCCAGTTGAACCATTACTTTGCTGCTGATATTGTGATAGCCCAAACCCAATGCAGGCCTAGCCACCAAAGAAAACATAGCCCAAATAGGCCATGCTTGAATTTTAAAGCACCAAAAAAAAAAAAAAAAAAAATGGGAAGAAGACTCCTGATGAAAATCCTCTTCTCCGATGGAAAGGGAGTTTGAACCAAACTCTCGAGCTCCTCTATAAGAGGAGACCCTCGTTCCCTCTTATCCGTGAGCATCCACCATCGAGAAGCCACTGAGATCCCTCTCTCCCTTGCTATTTTTTTCTCTTGTTTTTCCCTTTATTGTTTTTGGATGACCTTCCTCATGCCACCAGAATCGAGGCCATAGATTGCAGAAAAAAGGGTAAGAATCTCTCTTTATCCTTCTCTTCATCTTTCTCAACCCATGGATGTTGGAACTCCAGACAGCAATCATCGGATTTTATCAAAAGAGGGCTTGGATTAATTTTTCCTATTTTTACCTTCATTTATATCTGTTTTCTTAAATTTTCTAGAAGCAGTCATCGCCACCGACCACTGGCCGACGATCCCCCATCTGTGCCGCCCCAGCTTGCATCCTCGACTGCCACTATCATTGGGGTGAAGCTTCCCTATTCCATGATTAGAAGGGGATGGGAGATCCCTTGGTCTGCCCAAATGAAGGAAGAAGGAAGAAAGAAAAGAAAAGAAGAAAACGAAAAAGAAAGAAAAAGAAAAAAAAGGAAAAAAAAAAGGAGAAAAGAAAGAAAGAAAAAAAAAAAGAAAAGACTTTCTCTCACTCCTATGTTCTCACTTTTTTCTCTCTTTTTCTCTATCCACTTTCTCTCTCTAGATGGTTTGGCTCTTTTTATGGATTTCTCTCTAAAATTGTGTCTCTCTCTAAAAATTTATCTCTCTAAGATTGATTTAGTGAAGAATTTTATTTTGATGAGTTTGAATGATTTTGGTGAAGCAGTTCTGACCCAGGTCGTTGATCAGCATGTTGGCACCTATCATGATTAGATTGGATACCATTAGATTTTATCACCCATGATTTTGTTGAATTAGCTATGTAGTAATTCCATTATAATTTGATTAGATCATCTTGATCGGATCAATCAAGATGTTGGACTATATCGCCTGATCAATTCTATTATACCTTATTAATTTCTCTCTCCTATGATTTCTTCTTTTTACTTGATTTATGAACTCAATGAAGGATTCTCCACTATGTCACTTCAAATCTGATTTGATCTAGTAAATAGACTTTGAACCACCTATATCCTAATTGGATCTAGATCGGATGAAATTAGATGATCGGACTAATCTAGATCGTTGGATGCAACTATCCATCAATCCCATCTTTCTTAATTATTCATATCTTTTCTAATTATCAGACTTGATCCTATATAGGGTTGTGGATGTTTGATCATAGGATACCAAGATATGATCTATGAATCAAAAATTTTAAAAATAAATTTCTGTAATTATGTAGATTTATTAGAATGCATATGAGGTAAATAGTATTTTATCTTTGCTAAATTTATCTGACAAATTATAAATTAATAAATTGATGAATTTTGAATTATATTAATTCATGATATGCATATGATGAAGGTACTTTGAATATTAAAAATATTTTATTTTTTAATGAAATAATTATGATGATATATAATTATAATGAATAATATGATTGATTGATTCGATTATCATTTATTTCTATTATTATTGAAATAAGATATGAAACTAGATGATGATATGAATTGACAATTTGACCATATAAAGTATCCCGCCAATGGAGGCTAATATTGGGTTTCGAAGGTTTCGAAGTATCATGCATATAGATTTTTCAAAATAATTTAAAAATATACAGTGAAAGATCAGATTAAAACTATTTTAATCTATGCATGCATAGATCTAATCTTACACCTATGGATCTAGTTCATATAATAAAAATAAAATGATAGCATGCATCTGATTTAAAATAAAATAAATCTGGATGATCAGGTCACCTATCTGAATTGCTAAATTTTTTCAGTTAGATCTAGATCTGAGGATGTCTACAAGTTCTGTTGAAGCCACATATGCGTCCGACCTCTACAGATATCCATACGGAGCTAATGCAGATCGAAAGCACCAGAGATCATCGAGGTGAAGGGAAGCGTGGTGGGTGATGTGCATGTATTTACAAAATTTTATAGTGAAACATATATAGATTAAATAATTTAATCTACAATGCATGTATAGATCAAATCTAAATCACCATATAGGATTTATGACATAAACTAATTTGCATGTATGCATATCTGAAATCTAAAATTCAGCAAGTATAGAATATATCTAATTTATATTTAGATCATATCTAAATATTAATTGAGATCAAAACCTCATACCTGAGTGTGGATAGTAGATCACTGTATCTGAAATCTATGGTAGATGATTCTTCATGATGCTTGACAGCCACACACGTGTCTGGCCTCTACGGATATCCACACAAAGCTCTTGTGCTGATCGATCTCTTCAAGAGTGCTAGCTCGTGAAGACATCATCTTTTAGTTGATCTAAAAAAAATATGATGAAGATAAAGCATAAGGAGACCCTCTTCTTTTTCTTCTGGATCCATGCATCTGATTTCTACAATAGAGATTAGAGAAGAATTCTTTCTTCTCAATTTCTCACGCATAAGAGAGAATCTTTCTCTATTCCTTTCACGCCTTTAAGAAGAACTTTTCTTCTCTGATTTTTAATGATGAAAATCAGATCTAATCTGATTTCTCATGTTGAAAATTATATGAAATTTTGAGATCTAGAAAAATCCAAAAGAGGGATCCAAGTGAAGAACTGTTCTTCTCTCTTCTTCTTCTTTTTTCTTCTTGATCTAGAACTCTAGGAAGCCCCAAACACCCAATTAGATTTTTTGATATTTTTTCTCTAAATATTTATGTGAAAAATCAGATCTAATCTAATTTTTATTTTAAAAAAATTAAAAAAATAATCTGAAAGAAGAACTCCTTCTTCAAGACTGCACGCAAGAAAGAAGACCTATCTTCTTCCTTGATCTTGAACTCCAGGAAGCCCCAAATGCTCAATCAGATTTTTTTGATATTGCTTCTATAAATCCTCATATAAAAAATCAGATCTAATCTAATTTTTATTTTAGAAAAAATAAAAAAAAAATCTGAAAGAAGAACTCCTTCTTCTTCAAGGCTGCGTGCAAGAAAGAAGACCTTTCTTTTTCTTTCTCTTTTTCTCGTTGGGAAGATCTTTTCTTCTTCAATTTTTTGCTGTATAATCAGCAGAGGAGCCTCCTTTTGACGCCCAAGAACTAGCAAGTAAAGCCTTACAAAATCATATCAACATGGGGAAGAGAAAAGGGGGTTGGCATGTGGATATTGGGGCGTCCAAAGCTTGGACGCCCCTTCTCCTTTTTTTTTTTCTTTTGGGCGACCACCAAAAAAGAGAGACACCCCTTATTTCTTTTCATGAAAGAGAGGAGAGGGCGCACACTAGATTTGGAGCATGGAATCTCACATTAAAGAGAGATAGAGTGTGGAGATATTTAAGCACATGGGGTGTTTCTAAGTTGGTTAAGTCCTATTCCAAATAAGACTCAAGATATTGGTCAAATCTTAACTAATTCTTAGATCCAATCCTAACTAACTTAAGAATTAGTTATAACAAACTAACTAATTGGGTCCTAGCCCAATTATTAGGCTCCAATCGAATTTATAATTAGTTAGATTAAAATCCCATTGATCCAGGGATTGATTCTTGATGGATATCAGGGAAGCTATTTGATAATAGGGCTTGATCCAATCAAGCTTATTATCTAATAGGGTTTGATCCAATCAAAATCTATATAAAATAATTTCATATTCATGTATCCCTAAGATCAATTAGAACAAGCCCTATTATTCAATAAGGATGCATCCAATCAATCCAAAACCAATCTAATTGATCCAATTCAATTAGATCTAATCCAATCCCCATTGCTCAATCAAATTAAGTCAATTAACAATCATATTGTTAATTAATTATTCCTCTAATTTACCAACCATTAATAAATTATTTATTATAATCTTTAAATAGGATTAATAATCAATCAAATTGATAATTAAACTCTTTAACAATTCATAATCGTCGATCAGCCATTTGATCAGACAAATACTTCTATGTGTGTGATCCCATAGATTCAAACCTAAGTCGGTAGCATAAGAATAATTTTCGTACTAATTGATGTAACCATCTAGCAATGGGACCTGACATCCGGATTGGTCGAATATATGCCTAGCAACACTCTAGAACTCATGTAGATATAGTTACCGTATAATTCATCCCTTTGACACTCGATGCTCAAGGATGATTTTGGGTTAAACTGTCCACCCAGAAAGAGTGGTCCATATTTGTGTCTCAACCTTAAAAATCCTATGACTCCTTGCTAGGATTACTTTGATTAAAATTTTACTGAATTGAAATACAATGATGCATCATCTCCAATTTTATTTGGAGCGATCAATCACATCTTGACTCGCACTTAGACTTCACAAGTACTTGACTGTACCCAGTAATCTTCTGTCATCAAATTAAAAATTTGAGTAGTCCGACACTAAAGCATAGTGAGTTGCTTGTAAGTCACAGAGATAGCCTCAGGTCAGAGGGACACTTATACCCATATCCCATCAGAGCAACCCTTAACAGCAGAGTGCTCCGAAAGTAGTCACGCTCAATGAAATGTACTCCTACAAATTACTCGTATGTTATATCCGTATCACCACACGCTTTGGTTAAGAGGACAACCAACCAATATGGCAAATAATGATCTATACTCGATATAATTATAGTTCTTGTAATAATTGTATCATTTGGTCACGAGCAGAATTTAAGAACCATATGATAAATTTTCCTTTATCATTTTGGTAGTAGTTCTAAGGACTTCATCATAACATATAAGTTCTATTTTGGAAGATGTATTTCTTATGATGAATCTGCTAGATAATATTTATCATTTTATAATTCATATACTTATATAGAGCACAATTATCTACAACTTAGATGATTGGCTTTAGGATATATTTTTTCATAACTTCCACTTGAACTAAAGCCAATCAGATTGGTATCAAATACCCATCTTCCATTTGTGATCATCGAACTCTTTAGATCCGATTACTGTAGTCAATAGGTCGGTCAAGTTCTCTTTCGGTCGATCTTCCCAAGGTTGACTTTATTTCGATCTTATCGAACAAGGTGATTGCAATACAAAAAATATTTGGTTCTTAGATAGAACATCAATTCTTCAGTTTGAGCTATGGCTCAGTACTACTGTCAATACAGAAAGACTGGACTATCAATGGAGGGTGCTACTCCATGCTCGCTGATGAATTTTCATAACCAAACAACTTCTTTACCAGTATCAAATACCGCAAAGAACTCTATATCATAAATAAAATTGGCTACTAACTATTGCATGAAACCTTTCCAGCATGTTGCTCTCTTTTTAGGATAAAAATATAACCTGACACAACTTTGTCATTTCGATCTGAATAAAAATTGAAATCAATATTCCATAAGTTTTAAGTCAGACTCTCCATAAACGAGCCATTGATCTTTAGTATTTCATAAATACTTAAAAATGATTCTAATAACCTTCCAAATCTTTATAGAGAACAGAGATGACAACCAAACTTTTATTCCTTGTAATGTAGGGATGTCATTCTCGATTAAGAGAATTTTATCCAAACAACACAAAGAATACTTTGCAAAACTATTAGTCCATTTGTACATACAGGATTTTGTTTCATTTTCAATGAAACCATATGTTCGAAACATATATTCCACTTTGAGAAGTTTGATTCAATCCGAATGGACTTGAGGATTGCCACAAAAAAAACTTCTCATTATAGTCAGCACTACAACTTTGATGAAATCCTTTGACAATCAGATAGAATTAATAGGTCTTCACTTTTTTGTCTATGCCTCTAATCCATCTGGAGTCCACTTATACCCTATGGGTCTTATCCATTTAGGTGAATCAACGAATGTCCATACATTGTTGATCTTCATGGACCTCATTTCAGATTTAATGGCTCCAAGCCACTTTTCAAAGTTAGATCCCTGTACAACATCCTTATAGAAGATCAAATCTCTTTTCTGAACTTAGAAATTGAACTATCTGTTCGACTGACACGATACTCTACCGTATCTACTCAGAGATACCTTTACATCGGGCTCTGGATTTGATTTAATCAACTCCAGTTCTGTTGGTTTGTGTCAGAGTTGGTTCCTCACCTATCAAGCTTCACCAAGCTTGCTCTTAACGGCATCAATTTCTTCATCAAGAAACTTTTTTTTTCAAAAAGAATATCTTAAGATTCATGAACATCTCATATCCATCAGGAAGGTAGAAAAAATATCTCTAAAATAATATTTATCAAACTAAGATCTAGACTAGTCGGTTTGTGAATATTTTACATAAGTTCGACATTCTAAATCCTAAGGTAAGAGAGTATCAAATTATCCAAGTCTATATCTCATATAGAGTTTTGATGATCGATTTGCTCAGAATGTTCTTGAGCACATATCAAGTAGTCTCTAAAGCATAACCTCTGGCCAACTAGCAAACCTACAGTGGACCGAATTATGTCTAACAAAGTTCAATTTCTCCTTTCAAGCAGTGGTGTCCCAAGAGAGGTCTATTGAGAGAGAATCTAATTCTTTTCAAGACATGTCAAAAACTTACTGTAAAGGTATTCACTTCATCAATCTAACTGATGAGTTATAATACTCTTTACAATTTATTTTCTATCTCATTATGGAATCATTTGAATATTTTAATTGATTCAGATTTGTACTTCATAAGCAAGATATATCCATTTCAAGATAGATCGTCAGAGATTTTAATGAAGTAGTAAAGCTCTCTTCTGGCACTTATGTTCATGAGTGCAAATACATCAATATATATCAAACTCAGAACATTGCTGGCTCATTCATCCTTTCCAATAAAAAGTGACTAAGTCAACTATGCCAAAGATAGATTTTAGTGACATTATCTAATCTAGGATACTAGTCAGATGTATACATTACACTAACAGACTATGGTACTGAGTTTATATCATTTTTAATTATCCACTCATTATTGTAGTATCATTCATAATGATATTACAACAATCATTCTTATTGACACCATCAATAAAATTGGACAATAGTGACAATCACTTAAAATAATATATTTAGAGTTGAAACAAGTTCGATGATTCCTAATGTTGAGACTGGAACAGACTTCCATCTCTTACATTTAGGAGTCTCTTGCCATTTTCAAACCTTCTACTATTCTGAAGTCTTTTGCAACTATTTACAAACATGACTTGTACTATTGGTATCCTATACCCAGATAGTAATATTACCAATAGAGAAACTTCAAAGAGTTATCACATAACATCTTAACCAACAATGATTTGCTGATTTCTCTTTTAAGTCTGTTTGGATTAGCCTGAAACTTTTTGATCAATTCTCTCAAAAAATATATTCAACTTTTGATACTGGCTATCGAAGTCAAGTCTGATAACATTGTCACTATCTAATAATGAATAGAGTGATAATATTCTAGCCATTTCTGAAAAGAGAACAATTGACCTATAAGTATATGAACTCTTTTACGCTTAAAGACTTGAACTTCAGTCTAAAGGTTCTCCCACTATTTTATACGAATTGATAGCCTTTACCTCCTGTTGGTGCAGAATTCTGCCGACATCGAAAAAGCTGGAGTTGAGATGACCGCGGCCGTCGTCGGGACCTGCAAGGGAAGTCTAAATCGGAGTTGGGGATGCTCCGACAAGACCCTCCGACGCTCAAGTCAGTACTCTGCTTCAACAGAAATGGAGTGCTCGAATGAGAATTTTAGCAGAATTTTGAGATAGAGTTTAGAGCTTAGAGAAGAACATATCTGGAGATCCCTTTTTATAGATGAAGAGCATAACTGATTGACAGCGACGTCTATAACCGCCTGGTAGTGGGCCGTTCAGGGCCACACGGAGTTTGTTACGGAGAGTAGTGGCATCAGAGGGCCATTCAGGGCCACGTGGAGTTTGTTATGGAGAGTGAAGTGGTGTCCGTTGTCGCGACTTGCCAGAGAGTGGTGGAGCCACACGAAATCTGTTACAAAGAGTGGAGTAGGGTAGTGGCCATTGTCATGACTTACCAGAGAGTTCAGATCTGTCGGCTGAAGCTCGGTTGGGATGTCTGATGGAGCAGAATGGCTCTTTGTCTTGTCGACCCAGGAGAAGCTCGGATGTTTTCGAGGTTGCTGATGGATCTACTATTGTTGGGTGCCTAGAGCGCTGATGCTGCAGGCGGAAGTCATCTGTTGTAGAAGCTCGGATGGAGACTTTCTGTTGGGAAAGTTTGGTTTCATGAGGAATCCGACAGAGGGTCGACTGGTAGTGGACTTCGGATAGCGTTGGGGAGGTTCGTCCGCTAGAGGAGTCTGGAGGATCCTGTGGGAGTTCGGTTGGCATTGTTGAAGTCTGGTTGACGCTATTGAAGGTTGATGGCTGGGGAGGTACGACAGATACTGGAGGCGGTCGGTCGTTGTAGAAATCTAGTTGCTGGAGCCCGTCTGTTGTAGAAGTTCATCCAGAATCCATCCGCTATGAAAGTTCAGATGGAGTCCGATTCTTGTAGAAGTTCGGATGGGGACCGCTTATTGAAGAAGCTCGACTGAAGTCCGCCTATAATAGGAGTTCGGAAGGAATTCATTTACAGTAGAAACTTAGATAGAATTCGCTTATAGTAGAGATCCGGAGTAGACCGCTTGCAGTAGAAGTTTGGAGTAGACATCCGATCGGTGGAGCCCTTCCATTATCGAAATTCGTCTGGGATCCATCCACTGTAGGAGTTTGGCTGAAATTCGATTCTCGTAGGAGCTCGGATGAAATCTGAAAGGTGATCGACCGCTGTAAAAACTTGGATGGAGTCTGGTTACTGTAAAAATTTCATTGTCAAAGAAGCTTGGATGTTGACGAAGTTCAGAAGAAGTTCAGAGTAGAGTCGTCCGTGGCCGGAAGAAGTCTAGAAGGGATTCGGAGAATAGTCGATCACTGTAGAAAATCGACTGATAGCAGAGTTCAGAGGATATTTGGAGTAATCAGGTAGATGAATGGAGAAGCTCATGATTGGAGAAGCGTGGATGCCATTATGGAAGCTCGGACGGTCGAGGAAGTTCAGAAAGATGCCACACAAGGTCGAAAGTCGGAAAAGCTCTGGAAGGGTCGGCCTTTTACAAACTTCGGTTGGAGGTATTTTATACCCAACACCAGTCTCCCTACTTTCGAGTTTGAGTTTCGAATGAAGGAAGTACAGAGAAATTTTCACAGCTGATGTTGCCTCCCTTGATTTTCACACTCGGTGGTTTCCAGATATTTTGGCGTTTGGTGCACTGGTGCTGGAGCCTTTTCAAATCGAGGCGATCCGAAAAGGTTTTTTCAAAATTCATGCTGGAGCGTTGCTTTAGGTACGGTGCAATAATGATTTTGTTAGCTGTCAGCCATTTTCAGCCGCCTGCCATGGTGAGTGGGACACACGGCGAGTGTAGGTCGGCCAGAGGAGATCCATAATCATTACTGTGCTGGGCCCTGTTGCCTATTTAAACCCGCTCCCCCCTTCCAGGGATTTTACTTTGCTTGAGAGTCCTATTGGTGCCCTTCTTCTTCCTGAGAGTTTTGTCCTTCCTCAGCATCTTTTTTGGCCTTAGGCATTTTTTGAGTCATCCCCATCTCTATATTTCTGCATCCTTCAGACCAGCCTAGGTTAGTTTCAGAACTTTCCTCTTCATTTTTTCTCTTGCTGTTCTTCTTTCATTTTTCTTCTGTTACATTCTGCCTGTTCAGTTTTCTGCGAGCACCCCATCTCTTATTTTTCTCAATTTTTTTGGGATTTTTAGGGTTTTTGCTCGATTCAAAATATCCTCCAGCACTTCCTTCTCTAACAGTTCTAGGAGTTCGTCCATCCCAACTCCCCAAAATCTTAGTTCTGTAGATGAACCTCGTCCGGTCTTTATACCAAACACCATCCCCAGCTCTTTGACTCCGAAGGAACTCTCATTGATTAGGATTCAGTATGGGGTTCCTCCGGAGTATGAGCTGGAGCTTCCCGGGCCGACTGGCCGGGCTAGCGCTCCTCCCCCTGGCTGCTTCTATTTATACGAAGAAGCTTTTCGTTCCGGACTTCGACTTCTGCTCCCACCTTTTGTCATTGCTCTCTTCCACTTTTTAAATATTTCTTTAGTTTCTATAGCATGAAACTCCTTTAGATTTATGATAGGATTTCTTTCCCTCTGTCGCCTAGCCGAAGTCCAGCCAACCTTTTCTCTGTTTAGGAATTTCTATACTTTCAAGCGTCACCCTTCGGCAAAGGACTGGTGGTACTTCTCCCCCTAGTTCGGTAGAAAGGGGTTGTTGAAAGGTGCCCCCTCTTCTATCCATAACTGAAAGGAGAGGTACTTCTACATTCGATGTTCGACCTTGGAGCTGGGATTACCCCCCTGGGGCTCTCTGAGTGATTCCGTCCGTTGGGCTTTTAGCCTAGAAAAGGATGACCTCGAAGCCTCCAATAAGCTTGAGGCCTATCCAGCCCCCCTCCTTTCTGACCTTCTGAAGGAACAACTCTTATTCAACATCGGCCTGAGCCCTTTTGACCCTGTTGGTACCATTATTATTATTATTATTATTATTATTATTATTATTATTATTATTATATATATATATATATATATATATATATATTGCTGCTTCTCCTTTCTCTTATTCTATTTTTGAGCCATATTGATCTTCTTTTATTGCAGACATGGAAGTGAGGCTCGGAGGTTAGCCCAGGGTCTCAAGACCCACAAGAGAAAAGGTGCCGCGACTTCGGGGTCGACAAAGAGAGCCAGGACAGAAGAGACGAGCTCGACCGTGCCTGCTTAGGTGACCATTGCCGTCGATGCCCCCTCCGATGTCGAGCCCGAAGTCCCCCCAGCCTCTTCATGGAGCCCCCCGGTCGAGGTTCCCACTCCAGAGGCTCGTCCCGAGGGGGCATCGGGGGCCGAAAGGAGGAGGAGGAAGAAGACCCTGGCCCGCAAGAGCCACAGCAGCAAGGCTGCCATCGAGGGGGCCGACGGCTCTGAGGAAGATCTGGGGGAAAATCCCTTCAACAATAGGGATTTAATAAAGAGGCTGGTCGAAGGGTGCATTCTGTCTGAGGTCATCCATAGGATCGTCCTTGCTGATCCTGAGCAGCGGGTCTGGGACTCTCTGGGATCCTTTCTCGAGGTAGGTCAATTCACTTTTTTCTTCTTCTTGCTTCTTTACTTAGTTTACTCCTTAGTCTTTATATTGACTCCCCGGCCTCTCTTGCAGATTGGACACCAGCTCATCGCCAACGTCGAGGCGATGAAGAATGCCAAGAGGGAGGCAGCCCGGGCAAAGGAAGGTCGCCTGGCTAAGGTCACCCGCCTCAAGGAGAAGATCGTCGAGGTCACAAGTCTCTAGGAGGCACTGCAGAAGGAGGGACAAACCTCATCCGATCTGAGGGTCGCCTTGGAGGAGGAAAGAAAGAAGGCAGAGGCCGAGGTCTCCGAACTGAAGGCGCAGATCCTGTCCCTAGTCTCGGAGGCAGAGGCCCGAGCAGTGGAGGAGTTCAAGACCTCCTTCGAGATGGAGGATCTGCAGGTCCAGTTCGGCCAGGACGCCTTCATCAAGGGTTTCGAGCTCTACCAAGAGAAGGTGGTCAGAAAGTTTTTCGAACTGGACCTCGACTTCCTGGATGAGGCGTCCGACGATGAAGCCGGACCTTCCGAAGCTGCTGCCGATCCTCCTCTAGCCGGGACCTCTTCAACCGCTGCGGCTGCCGCAACCGACCTTCCGGGGGTGCCGAGCTCCTCCACTTCTGTCCCAGAGGTTAGAAACTTCTAATTTTGTATTTTTTCTTTGTGATGATTTTTCTTTGTTCTCTTGTACTTAAAAACTATTCAATCAATAAAATCAGATTCTTCTTTACAGAGAGCTCCTTTTTCTTCTTCTGCATTCTTTTCCTTCTCTTTTATCTTCTTGCACTAATTTGAGTTGTGGCACTCTTATCTCCCAACGACAGTGTCCTACCGAAGCTCTTCCCCTACTACAGGGGATTCCTCTGAAGTCGATAATCCGGGACTTCAGAAGAGAAGTTCGTCACTTGACGGAGAAATCCAAGAAGTTGGATGACGAACTTCACCGATTGAGGAAGAGCCATTCGGAAGTCACTGTGGAGGCTACTCGCTTTCGGGACCTCCACAAAAAGGATTTCATGGAATACACTCGGAGGAAGGCTGACTTCGTGGCAGAGCTTGAGGAACTCCGAAAATACGTCAGCGATCGATCTTGGACTCAGGCTTCCAAGATCAGCTCTCTTGAAGTTAAGTTGGCGGCTGCACAGGAGAAGATCGACTAGTTGGAAGGGAGCTCATCCTGGCTCGTAACTCAGGCCGAACAGGATCGAGACTGGTCAAAAAAATTCTCTGACCTTCAAAAGTAGCTGCAGGACGCTGAGGCGAACTACAACGCCTACCGAGTCGGCTGGTGCGGGCAAGTAGAGGACTACCGAAGGAAGCTCAAGGCGACGACCGATGAAGTTGTCCGCCTTTAGAGGTAGTTGTCTGAGAGAGTCCAGCCCGCCTCTGCACAAGGCTCTGACGAGCTCCGCTCCTTGAGGGGGACCATGGAAGAACTGTCTGTGGCCCTTGGGTAGGAGAAGGCCGAACTGCAGCGGCTGAAGATTTAGCTGGCCCACGAGCAGCAGGTAGTCAAGGATGCCGAGGTAGAGTCCGAGGTCCTGAGGAAGAGGCTTCGGGAGTCGGAGGGCGAAAGCCGACGGTTCCATCAGATGTACCAGGAGATGCTACTAAGAAAGATGGAACTGGAAGAAGAAGTCAAAAACTTAAAGCAATCCCTAATAATGACTGAAACTGAGATCTAGAAGTCGGAAGAAGCTGAGCTTCCTTAGAGCTTCTTTTACCTTTCGTCCTTCCATGTATTCTTTTTCTTTTCTTGTCGTTTTTCTTTTTTGACCTTCAGAGCTTTGTAATGTACACTTCACTAATGAAATGAAAAAAAAAATTTTCATTACCTTGTCCATTCTTGCGTTAAGTCATCGTTTACCAAACTTTTTTTGTCTTTTGTCTTGTTCGATGTCGACATTGTTTGAAGGTTCCTAGTCGTCGTCGTGTTGATTTGCCCTTAGAGACTGAAAATTTTCGACAAGGGTTTCCTTCCTCATTGAGATGAGGTCCCTTGAGTCTTTGCCTTCTAAGGCTTTGTAATGCACACTTTACTAACGAAATGAAAAGAAAATTTTCTCATTACCTTGTCCATTCCTGCATTAAGTCATCGTTTACCAAACTTCTTTTGTCTTTTGTCTTGTTCGATGTCGACATTGTTTGAAGGTTCCTGATCGTCGTTGTGTTGATTTGCTTTTTTTGTTCATGATCGTAGGTCTTTTCGAGGCCATTTGAGTTTGACGCTTCCTCCTAGTGCTCGAGCTTGGGGGCCCGAACTTCTCGTTATCTTGAGGAAGTCGATTTTTCCTCGGCCTGTGTTGAGTTTCCTCTTAGAGACTGAGGATTTTTGATAAGAGTCTCCTTCTTCATTGGGACGAGGTTCCTTGTGTCTTTGATGTAGTTTGTTTTTTTCTTATCTGTTATAGCCCAAAACCTAGCCCAACCAAACCCAATTCAGCCCACCAAAGCCCAAAAAAAAAAAAAAAAGAGAAAACAGGGGATTCAAACCGGGAAGAAGACTCCCGATAGGAGTCTTCTTCTCCGGCGAGGTCCGGGCAAGATCGGGAATCCTAGGACCCCTCGGAGTCGTAGGGTCCCCTATAAGAAGACCCTCTCTCCCTTGAGACCGAACATCGGCCTCTTCCCTCTCTCCTTCTCTCCGATTTTCCCGAAGTAGAGCCGCAGACACCATTTTGCTTCTCGTCGTGATTGCCCGCCGACGAGGTCATCGGAGGCCGAGGTGAGTCTCCTTCTTCTTCTCCTCTTTCTTCTCCTTCCTCCCATGCTCTTGTGTGTGGCTGCCGGCGACGAGAGTCACCGATTTTCAGTCGAAAAAAAAAGACTCTGTTTCTGGGCCTCTTTTTCGTGAATTTTTCGGCACCGGCGATCGATTTCCTCTCTGTGACCGGGGGAATGGCCCCTCTCTGCCGCCGGCCTCCGCCGTGGCGGCCGTGACCCGAACGGTCGGTCAAGGCCGGAGGACTGCCGTCCTCTGTTCGGCTTGGAAGGAACCAAGAGAAAAGAAGAAAAAGAAAAAGAAGAAAAAGAAAAGAGAAAGAAGAAAAAGAAAAAGAAGAAAAAGAAAAGAGAAAGAAGAAAAAGAAAAAAAAAAAAGAGAAAAAGAAAAGAAAAGAAAAGAAAAGAATAAATATAATAATAATAATAATAACAATATATATATATATACTTATATATATATATAAATAAATAAATAAAATAAAATAAAATAAAATAAAATAAATGAATGAATGAGAGAGAGAATTTCTCTCTCTTCTTTTCAGTCTGAACCCTGACTTTCTCTCTCTAAAATTGGACTTTCTCTCTCTACTTTCTCTCTCTAAAAATTTTCTCTCTCTAGGTTGTTTCTCTCTCTTGATGGATTTCTCTCTCTCTAAAGTTATTCCTCTAAGATTAGTGTAGTGGAAGGCTTCATCTGATGATTTTGATCGAGTTTAGGGAAGAGTCTAATTTTAAGTGAGGTTTTGATTTTGGGATTTGTTAGATTTAATTTTGAATTAAAATTAATATAAAAATATAATTTTGGATAATAGGCACGGAAGAATCTCCTAGAAGTTAGTCGATCTGTTCATTCAGTGCTCCGTGAAAGGTAAGTAATGAATCATCTTCTCGAGATATTCCATATTTATTCTGAAAATAAATAATTATTCTCTGAAATTATGCATGATTTATGAAATTATGTTTTGAAAGAAAAGTGCTTTTGAAATGTTATGGTATATCGATTTATGCACATGTTTAGTGAAAGATTATGATATATATTATGGTACAAAATATTTTGATACAGATCGGATTTATGCTCTCAGCCTAACTATGTTTCAGTAGGCCCTGCCAATGGGGATTATACGTTGGTACTCAGTGGACCCTACCAGTGGGGGTTGTGCGCTGGTATTTGTGGACCCTGCCAGTGGGGGTTGTGCGCTGGTATTTGTGGACCCTGCCAGTGGGGGTTGTGCGCTGGTATTCTGTGGACCCCGCCAATGGGGGTTAAACGTTGGTCATAGTCAAGGCTGTTGAGTTACGAGTGTTTTGCATCGAATCAGATTTATGATTATGTTATATGTGAATATTTGAAAATATTTGATTTGTATTAAAACAGTATGAAATATACTCTTATGTTTATTTGTAACATTATTCTTAAAAATTATATAATATCTGAAATATCTGGTAGAGATACTTGTTACTTACTGGGCTGTCTAGCTCATTATCTTTCTTTCTATTTTTCAGATTCAGATAATTAATTTCGAGCGTGGGAAAAAATATTGAGACAGAGCTTTTAGAGGCGAGATTTAGCATTATCAATTTCATTGAATTTAGATCTATTATTTTAATAAAATTTTATTGGATGTAAGATATTTGATTTAATTACTTGAATTAAAATTGAATAATAATTATTTGAATTTATTCTACTGTGATGCATTGATATCGTGATGAGATGCCTTGCATGCTTATGGAGAGAGTTCTTCATGAGTATGCGGCGGTTGCCGCGACCCTCGATTCACAATCTCGGGTCGGGGGTGTGACATTATCACTGGTGTAGTTCGTCGCTTTCTCTTTTTATCTCTCTCCTTTTTTTTTACATTTGGGCGAGGGTTTTTCCTTTGCTCTTAACGGGGTCGTGGGAGTGTAGAGGAGCCATTGAGGAGGCTTTCCTCCTTGTCTGGTCTTGATCGATCAGATCTTCATTTGTGTCAGGACGAGATTCTCCTCCTATTCCCGACACAGTCAATTTCAGGTCATGTTAGGATGAGGTTCTCCTCCTGTTTCTAATAGGGCTGTGGGGGCACGTAAGGGCCGTTGCAAGGGCCTCTCCTCTCATCCGATCTCTAGATAACCGAGCCTTCGACTTTGCTCATGTTAGGATGAGGTTCTCCTCCTATTCCTAACATGGTTGTGGGGGCACATAAAGGCCGTTATAAGGACCTCTCTCCCAATCCAGTCGTTAAATAACTGGACCTTTGACTTTGCTCATGTTAGGATGAGGTTCTCCTCCTGTTCCTAACATGGCTGTGGGGGTACATAAGGACCGTTGTAAGGGCCTCTCTCCCCATTCGATCTTTAAATAACTGAACCTTCGACTTTGCTCATGTTAGGATGAGGTTCTCCTCCTATTTCGAACATGGCTGTGGGGGCACATAAGGGCCGTTGTAAGGGTCTCTCCCCCTATCTGGTCTTTAAATAATTGGGCCTTTGACTTTGCTCATGTTAGGACGAGGTTTTCCTCCTATTCCTAACATGGCTGTGGGGGCACATAAGGACCGTTGTAAGAGCCTCTCCCCCCATTTAATTTTTAAATAATCGAGCCTTCGACTTTGCTCATGTTAGGATGAGGTTCTCCTCCTGTTCTTAACACGCTTAGTTTCGATTGTCGGAAGGAGCTACTTCCTGTCGTTATGAGCTCATGCCAAAAGGAAAGATATGCAAATATGAAAGAAACTTTTATTTAAGGTAAAGTTATTGGTAATACATTCGTAGGTTTTTCAAATCCCATAGCCGTGGAAGGTCTGCTCCCCATCGGGGTCCTCCAGAGATGGAGTTGATGATCCCAATTGGAGGCCGATCTTCAGGCTGCTCTTCCCTCCTTGGTGGCTCTGATTGTGGTAGGGCCCTCGGTCGATCTTTCCTACCTTCATATCGATGTCGAATGAATCTGTCGAGCTGACTTCGTCTGATGAGCTCCTCGATCTCATCTCGGAGCTGAATGCACTCCTCCGTGTCGTGACCATGGTCACGATGATAGAGGCAGAACTTATTAGGGTTGTGCTTCCCGGGGTGTGTGTGCATCCTTTCTGGCCTTGGCAGCTGCTCCCTAACCTCTATCAGCACTTGGGTGTTCGATGCGTTGAGAGAGGCGTAGCTGCAGAATCTTCTCAAGGGAGAGCCCTGCCAAACTCTGCGGTCTGGGCTTCTCTGTCTACGAGCCCGGGGAGGAGTCTGGACACGTTTGTGTCTGGAGGAAGTTTGAGAACGTGGTCGAGCTTCACTCGGCCCTTTTTCAACTACGAGCTTACTAGAGTCGCCCGCCTGCCGCTCTTTCGCAGCCTCCTCATCTTTCTGCTTGAAGGCTTCCTCTGCTCGGGCATATCCTTCAGCCTGAGCCAGTAGATCAGCGAAGTCTCTGGGATACTTCTTTTTTAGGGAGAACAAAAGATCGTTCTTTTGAAGACCGCTCTTTAGGGTGGCCATTGCAACTGATTGGTCCAAGTTCCGGACCTCCAACACGGTGGCATTAAAATGATTGACGTAAGTTCGGATGGATTCTCTCTCTTTTTACTTGATGTTGATGAGGGACTCCGAACCTCTCCGGGGATGCTGGCTACTGACGAAATGAGCAATGAACTGGTGGCTCATCTGGTCAAAGGAGAAGATAGTACCCGACTTCAGTGTCGAGTACCAATTTTTTGCTGCTCCTTTCAAGGTAGATAGAAAAGCTCGGCACAGGATGGCGTCTGGTGCGCCATGGAGTAGCATCATGGTCTGAAAGGCCTCCAAGTGGTCAACCGGATCTGAGGTCCCGTCATAGCTCTCGAATTGGGGGAGCTTGAAGTTCGGCGGGATTGGTTCCTGCATTATCATTTGAGAGAAAGGAGGGTCAGTGCAGATGTCCTCACCGTAAGCAGTGGGAGCATGGCAGAGCTCTTCGATCTGCTGGTTCATCTCTCGAAATCTTTGATCCAGGAGGTCCTCTCGACTGTGAGTCTTGAGGGTCTTCTGGTGGAACGGAGGTAGGGACTCTTCGGGGGTGGAATCGTGATCGGATGGTGGGCTCTCCGCCTTCTGCTTCCCCTTTTCGAGGAAGACGGGGCGACTTGCCCAAGTGGCCCGCCCGGTCGTCAGATTGTGAAACTCCGACGATGCTCTTTCCAGCCGTACTAATGCCTGTGGCTGCTGCTACATGGCCTGCACTGCTTCGATGAGGCCCCTGACCTGCTGAACCAATATGTCGAACTGCTCCATGCCGACTGCCGTTGCCCGAGGAGGAGGAGCTTAGAAAATTGGAGATGAGGCCGGAGCTTGCGGAGCTCGCTGAGATCTGGCCGCGGAGGCTATAGATCGCCTGGTGGATGCCTTTCGGGGAGGCATCAGGTGGAGATCTGGTAGGAGAAGGAGAGGAAGATGTCGGAGAGGATGACCAGAGACAGTCCCGTTGAGCACTCCTTTAAGAACAAGGGTACTGTGAAGACACAACCCTCCCTCTAGCGCCAATTCTGTTGGTGCAGAATTTTGTCGATGTCGAAAAAGCTGGAGTTGAGATGACTGTGGCCGCCATTGGGACCTGCAAGGGAAGTCTAAACTAGAGTTGGGGGTACTTCGGCAAGACCCTTCGATGCTCAAGTCAGTACTCTGCTTCAACAGAAATGGAGTGCTCGAATGAAAATTTTAGTAGAGTTTCAAGATAGAGTTTAGAGCTTAGAAAAAAATATATCTGGGGGTCTCTTTTTATAGATGGA
Organism: Elaeis guineensis; assembly: GCF_000442705.2. Taxonomy (NCBI): domain Eukaryota; kingdom Viridiplantae; phylum Streptophyta; class Magnoliopsida; order Arecales; family Arecaceae; genus Elaeis; species Elaeis guineensis. The sequence continues at coordinate 116,464,321 of NC_026000.2, read as the reverse complement.
GAGCGTAACTGATTGACAGCGACGTCTGTAACCGCCTGGTAGTGGGCCGTTCAGGGCCACGCGGAGTTTGTTACGGAGAGTAGTGGTGTCAGGGGGCCGTTCAGGGCCACGTAGAGTTTGTTATGGAGAGTGGAGTGGTGTCCGTTGTCGCGACTTGCCAGAGAGTGGTGGAGCCACGTAGAATCTGTTACAGAGAGTGGAGTAGGGTAGTGGCCATTGTCGTGACTTGCCAGAGAGTTTAGATCTGTCGGCTGAAGCTCGGTTGGGATATCTGATGGAGCGGAATGGCTCTCTGTCTTGTCGACCCAGGAGAAGCTTGGATGTTTTCGAGGTTGCTGATGGGTCTACTATTGTTGGGTGCCTAGAGCACTGATGCTGCATGTGGGAGTCATCTGTTGTAGAAGCTCGGATGGGGACTTTCTGTTGGGAAAGTCCGATTTCATGAGGAATCCGATAGAGGGTCGACCGACAGTGGACTTCAGATTGTGTTGAGGAGGTTCGTCCGCTGGAGGAGTCTGGAGGATCCTGTGAGAGTCCGGTTGGCGTTGTTGAAGTCCGACTGATGCTATTGAAGGTTGATGGCTGGGGAGGTACGATAGACACCGGAGGTGGTCGGCCATTGTAGAAATCCAGCTGCTGGAGCTCGTCTGTTGTAGAAGTTCGTCCGAAATCCATCTGCTATGGAAGTTCAGACGGAGTCCGATTCTTGTAGAAGTCCAGATGGGGACCTCTTATTGAAGAAGCTCGACTGAAATCCGCCTGTAATAGGAGTTCGGAAAGAATTCATTTATAGTAGAAACTCAGATAGAATTTGCTTACAGTAGAGATCCAGAGTAGACCGCTTGCAGTAGAAGTTCGGAGTAGACATCTGATCGGTGGAGCCCTTCCATTGTCAAAATTCATCTGGGATCCATCCACTGTAGGAGTTTGGCTGAAATTCGATTCTCGTAGGAGCTCGGATGGAATCTGAAAGGTGGTCAACCGTCGTAGAAACTTGGATGGAGTATGGTTACTGTAGAAGTCCCATTGTCGAAGAAGCTCGGATATTGACGAAGTTCGGAAGAAGTTCGGAGTAGAGTCGTCCGTGGCCGGAAGAAGTCTGGAAGGGATTTGGAGAATAGTCGATCACTGTAGAAAATCGACTGATAGCAGAGTTCAGAGGGCGTTTGGAGCAATCTGGTAGATGAATGGAGAAGCTCATAATTGGAGAAGCCCGGATGCCATTATGGAAGCTCGGACGGTCGAGGGAGTTCAGAAAGACGTCACACAAGGTCGGAAGCCGAAAAGCCCTGAAGGGTCGGCCTTTTACAAACTTCGACTGGGGTATTTTATACCCAACACCTCAATTCAAAGAATTACCTTAATTCCTTAGCGGGTACTAGAATCCACACAGACTGTATATAAGTCCGAGGATGGCTCGGTCAATCCATATGCATTCATGGGTAGGTTCTCAACCAATTATTTCTCCAAATAACTTCTAGTATTTAATTTCGCCCCAGATTTTATTTTAGTAGGTGATGGGCCTCTGCTGAAAGTCTCGATTAGGTCTAACCATTAATATAAACCTACTCAGTGATTCTAGCCAACAAATGATCAGGTCTGAAGATGGCTCGGTCAACTTGACCACCATCAAATAGTTCAACAAAGTCATCGTATGATGAATGATAATTTCATTATTCAGAGAGAACACCAGACGGATGTATAAAATAATAGACCCATTATCATTCACCTTAATGGAGGCTATGATCTAGTTATCTCCATAACTAGCTCATTTTATGGATCTAATAATTTAAAAGATTTGATTAATTTATTTTATAAAATATTAGTCGACCTACAAGTCATAAATCCTCCCACTGACTTCTTTAAGTCATGAAAAGGACTAGTGACTAGTGGGTCTAACCGACATGTCGTAGATCCTCCCACTGACTTTACCAAATCATGAGAAGGATTAGAGATAAGTCAGTCTAGGCATCTAAATCAGTCATACTAATTAACCTTAACAATATGGGTCAACTCGATTCACCTAACAATCTAATCAGCCTAATGACTCGGGCTCAATCTTTGAGCCTGAATCAAAGTCTATTTGGTTTAATTAAAGACATAGACTCAATCAACTACAACTATTATTTTTGATCTAGAGTATCCTTGATCTAATCCAAATCAACTATTGATTAGATTGGATCAACTACTCTTTTTAGTCCATTAAGTTTTGATTCTAACCTTAGGTCTCACCCAATTAAAAGGACCTGATTTGAGATAACCCATGCCCTATATTTTATGCAATGTCATTAGATCTTTAATCATAATTCTAGATCTAAAATATATTTCTTAATTCTGAATTAAGTATAGCATCAACATGGGTTAAGATTATGAAATAATTTTTTATGTAAACTTTTTACATTAAATCATAAAATCTTTTAGACCAAATCTAATTTTTATAATTTTTAATCAAAGTAATTTTGATTAATCAAGATTAGATGTAACTAGTTTCTTCGTAACTTATATCACATACAATAACACCTAGGATTTCAAGATCTAAGATTTTGCAAGAAAGTAAATTTTTTCTTTTCATTTTCTTCTTCATGGAACCTCACAGTGGCACCCTTACACGCCATGAAGAGCATCCAATAGAAAGAGAGAGTCATGTAACCCTACTTGCTCCTATGATCGGACGGCCTAGTGATTACCTAATCCGAGTACTTTACTACTCAGAACTTCTAATCTAATTCACATATCATATATGTAAAAATTTAGATCAAATCTAAATTGTATTAGATCTGATTTTATATTAGATCATACCTAAAATCAGATTATAACACATCTCATGCATTGCTAGATCTAGATTTCAACTCTACATGCATATATATTCATGTCATAATGAACCTTCGCTCTGCTACATTTGAAAGAAAGCGTGGTGGATGATGTGCATGTATTTTTAAAATTTTATAATAAATATATATAGATTAAATAATTTAATCTATAATGCATGCATAGATCAAATCTAAATCACCATACAGGATCTATGACATAAACTAATATGCATGTATGCACATTTGAAATCTAAAATTCAACAAGTATAGAATATATCTAATTTATATTTAGATCACATCTAAATGTTAATTGAGATCAAAACCTCATACCTGAGTGTGGATAGTAGATCACCACATTTGAAATCTGTAGTAGATATTTTTTCATGATGCTTGGCAGTCGCACACACGTCCGACCTCTATGGGTATCCACACGAAGTCCTTGTGCTGATCGATCTCCTCAGGAGTGCTAGCTCATGAAGACACCATCCTTTGACTGATCTAAGAGGAACATGATGAAGATAAAGAATAAGGAGGCCCTCTCTTTTTCTTTCTGGATCCATGCATCTGATTTCTACAATAAAGATCAAAAGAAGAATCCTTTCTTCTCAATTTTCTATGCGTTAGAGAGAACCTTTCTCTTTTCTTTCACACCTTTAAGAAGAACTTTTCTTCTTTAATTTTTTATGATAAAAATTAGATCTAATCTAATTTTTCAAACTAAAAGTTATATAAAATTTTAAGATCTAAAAAAACTCAAAAGAGGGATCCAAAAGAAGAACCGTTCTTCTCTCTTCTTTTCTCTTTTTCTTCTTGATCCAAACTCTAGGAAGCTCCAACATCCAATCAGATTTTTTTATATTTTTTCTCTAAATTTTTATATAAAAAATTAATCTAATATAATTTTTATTTTAAAAAAATTAAAAAAAATTAAAAGAAGAACTCTTTCTTCTTCAAGGCTGCACGCAAGAAAGAAGACCCATCTTCTTTCTTGATCTTGAACTCCAGGAAGCCCCAAACACTCAATCAGATTTTTTTGATATTTTTTCTCTAAATCTTTATATGAAAAATTAGATTTAATCTAATTTTTATCTTAAAAAAATTAGAAAAAAAATCTGAAAGAAGACTCTTCTTCTTCAAGACTGCACGTAAGAAAGAAGACCTTTCTTCTTCCTTCTCTTTTTTTCGTTGGAAAAATCTTTTCTTTTTCAATTTTCTGCTATACAGCCAGTAGAGGAGCCTCCTTTTGATGCTCAAGAACTAGCAAGCAAAGCCTTACAAAATTATATCAAGATGGGGAAGAGAAAAGGGGGTTGGCATGTGAATGTTGGGGCATCCAACTCTTGGACGCCCCTTCTCATATTTTTTTTTCTTTTGGGTGACCACCAAAAAAGAGAGACGGCCCTTATTTCTTTTCACGAAAGAGAGGAGAGGGTGCACACCAGATTTGGAGCATGAAATCTCATGTAAGGAGAGATAGGGCATGGAGATATTTAAGCACATGGGGTGTTTCTAAGTTGGTTAAGTCCTATTCCAAATAGGACTCAAGATCTTGATCAAATCTTAACTAATTCTTGGACCCAATCTTAACTAACTTAAGAATTAGTTATAACAAATTAACTAATTTGATCCTAGCCCAATTATTAAACTCCAATCAAATTTGTAATTGGTTAGATTAAAACCCCATTGATCTAGGGATTGATTCTTGATGGATATCAGGAAAGCTATTTGATAATAGGACTTGATCCAATCAAGCCTATTATCTAATAGAGTTTGATCCAATCAAAATTTATATAAAATAATTTCATATTCATGCATCCCTGAGATCAATTAGAACAAGCGCTATTATTCAATAGGGATGCATCCAATCAATCCAAAACCAATCTAATTGAATTGAATTCAATTAGATCTAATCTAATCTCCATTGCTCAATCAAATTAAGTCAATTAATAATCATATTATTAATTAATTATTTTTTTAATTTACTAATAGTTAGTAAATTATTTATTACAATCTTTGCATAGGATTAATCATCAATCAAATTGATAATTAAATCCTTCAACGATTCATAATCATTGATCAGCTATTTGATTGGACAAGTACTTCTATGTGTATGACCTCATAGGTTCGAACCTAACCGATAGTATAAGAATAATTTTTATACTAATTGATGTAACCATCTAGCAATGGGATCCAACTCTGGATAGATCGAATATATGCCTAGCAATACTCTAGAACCCATATGGATATAGTTATCGTATAATTCATCCTTTGACACTCGATGCTCAAGGACAACTTAGGGTTAAACTATCCACCAAAAAGAGTGATCCATATTTGTGTCTCAATCTTAAACATTCTGTGACTCCTCACAGGATTACTTTGGTCAAAATTTTGCTGAATTGAAACACAATGATGCATCATCTTCAATTTTATTTGAAGCAGTCAATCCCATCTTGACTCGTACTCAGACTTCACAAGTACTTGACTGTACCCAGTAACCTATCATCGAATTAAAAATTTGATAGTCTGGCATCAAAGCACAATGAGTTGCTTGTAAGTCATCGAGACAGCCTCAGGTCAGAGAGACACTTATACCATATCCCATCAGAGCAATCCTTGACAGCAGAGTACTCCGAAAGTGATCATGCTCAGTGAAATGTACTCTATAAATCATCCGTATGTCATACCCATGTCACCACACATCTTGATTAAGAGGACAACCAACCAATATGATAAACAATGACCTACACTCGATGCAATTATCGTCCTTGTAACAATTGTATCATTTGATCGCGAGCAAAATTTAAGAACCACATGATAAATCCTCCTTTATCATTTTGATATTAGTTCTAAGGACTTCATCATAATATATGAGTTCTATTTTGAAAGATGTATTTCTTATGATAAATCTGTCAGATAATATTTATCATTTTATAATTTATATACTTATATAAAGCACCATCATCTACAATCTAGATGATTGGCTTTAGAACATATTTTTCAATACGAGATGCTAATTCTCTTTTAGATCCTCACTTCTCTAATTTGGATCTGATCTCTTCTTCGACTGTCATAGAAGAGAATCCGAAGATAAATCTACATGCAAACTCCTTTCCGTACGATCGGAGGATGAACAGGGATGATGGGAGTGTTAGAAATTATGTCTTAAAGTCAATTGGCTTGTTGTAAATAATTATATTTTGTATAGTAATTATTTATCAATGAATAAAAATTATTTTGATATTTTTATCTCAAAGTGTACATCTTCATTATTAGAACTCTTATGTTATGATGAAGTCCTTAGAACTATATTATGATCGATAAAAAAGATTTTTTGAATAATTCTTAAATGTGTTCGCAATCAAATGATACATCATTAATAAGATAATGACGTTTATCGAGTGTAGATCATTGTGTGCCATAAAGATTGGTTGTTCTCATAGTCAAAGAGTATGAAGATACTGATATGGCATATAGATGAGATGTAGGAGTACATCATTACTGAATAAGTGACTCACCTGCCGAGCACTTTGCTGTCAAGAGCAGCTCATGAAACGTATGGGCATAAGTATCTTTCAGACATGAGACCATCATTGTGACTTGCAAGCAACTTCTGTGCTTAGGTACCGGACTATCTGCATTTCTAATGTAGTGATAGAAGGCTATTAGGTATAGTCAAATACTTGTGAAGTCTGTATGTAGATCAAGATGGGATGGATCTCTCCAAATTATAGGAGTTAATACATCATTGTATTTTAATTTAGTAAAATCTTAGCTAGAATAATCCATGTGATAGATTTAAAAGATTGAAATATGATGTGGATGATAGTTTCAGGGTTGATAGTTAAACCTTAGGTCACCTTGAGCATTAGGGTCAAAGAGATGAATTATGTGATAATCATATATCGAGTTTCTTAAATATTATTTTTTCAATATTTGACCTATCCTGACATTGAGTATCATTGCTAGATGATCATTTTGATTAGTATAGAAAGGAATTCCTATGCTACCGGCTTAGTGTTCAAACCTATGGAGTCGCACGCAAGTCAACAATATAGAAAAGAATTGATCGAATATTTATGTGTTCAATTTGAAAGTATGAGACTTGATTGGATATATAGATTAACTTAATTAAGAATTAAGTTGTAGGTCATATGGAATTAAATACTGACTATGTTCAGCTAGCACTATGCATGAGGTGTGAATTTGATTCTGAGGATGAATTAAATCAAATCAATGATCCAAGCGATTATGAGAGATTTAATTTGAGTCTACTTTAGATCAAATCTAATTTAATTGGACTTAAGCTTGATTGGGTTAATTTATTAAGTTATAATTAGACAAGAATCCTAATTAGATTAGGATCAGCAGTCTTTTCAAAATTGATTCGAATCAAATTTGAATTAATCCAAATATGAATCAAATCTAACTTGATACATTTAGCCATTTTTTAAAATTCTCTCTCCTTATGGGCCGATCAAGATGGTTGGAAAGAAGGTGGAAACAACCCCATCCCCTTGGGCATGTGTCATAATGAGAGGAGACACCTCTCCTATTTGGATTAGGATTCCTTATGCTTTAGAAAGTTTGGATTTGATTCAAATATAGAAAGTCCTTTTTCTAGCATCCAAAGGAGTTTGATTTGATCTAGGACCTCTTGCCTATATAAAGAGGGGTGTGGAGAAGAGAAATAAAAATCAATTGTTAGGCTAAGCATGGAGACAATCTCCCTTGGGTGTTCCCTCCTATTAGCATGCTCCCTTGGGTGTCTCCCTCCCTCTTGGCATCCTCCCTCCTTTTGCAGTGGCATGTGGAGCTCTTTCAAGACCTTAGGATTTGATCACAAGACTTTATCTCTTTTCTCTCTTAAAAAGGAGTTCATCCCTCTCTCCTACAGCATTTGGAGTGTACGCGAAGTAGAGGATCCGTGCATCCAAATCTCGCGAAGTATATTGATTGAGGAGCTTTTTCAATCGTGATCTTTTTTTATTGCGAATCAAGGTGAGAATTCATAAATATTATGAAAAAAGTTAATTACTAATTTATTCTTCCTCTTGACATCCGATGCGATTGGATGAATATTTTTTTCAATTGGTATCAGAGCCAGTCCTGTATGTCATAATCGCATGATCAAATTTTAAGATTTTTTTAATTTTTTTTACCTAGTTTTGAGCCAAAATTTTTGATGTGAATAAATCTTGGTCTCTTCTAATATCTTTTATATATTTTTTATTTGGTTTTGATCAGAGTATCATATCAAAATCAGCTCCTGAATCCAAACTACTGAAAATCTATTTTAGCAAAAATCTTCTATGTAGATTTTTATGCCGATTTAATATCTGATTATATATAGATTTAAATCTATTTTGATAGATTTTTTTATGATATAATTTAATTATAGATATGATATTTGAATCAGGCTCAGATCTGAATTTGCTTGACTAAGTTTTAGATCTGATTTCAGCATAATATCGATACATATTTGATCACATCTCTAACCAAAATTTTTTATGCAATCATACATATATTTTGAAATAGATTTTTATATTATTTTAGATCTAAATTAATTATTTTATATACTGTATAAAAGTAGGTTCAGTTCTGAAATAAACTTATGTGTTGATCTAATATAATTTGATGCATATCATATTTGTATGATCATGTGTATGAATGGATTGTATGATAATTTACATGTTCATATAATTAATTTTTGAAATTAGATTTCAGATCTTAGTAGCCTAGTACTCGAATTGAGAAGATCACCAAATCGTCCGGTCATAAGAGCCAGTAGGATTTAAAGATCTTCTCTTCCTATTTAATGGAGTGCTCTTATGACGTATAGGGGTGTCATTGTAATTAAGTATCATGATGAAGAATAGTGAAAAAATTTTTAAAACTATTTTAATCATAAATATGTTTAGATTAGATTTAAAATAATTGATAATTAATTATAATTTTAACAAAATAAATTCAGATATGAAAATAAGATTTTATGATCTGAATTGTATGTTGCATATGATGTAGAAATTTAAATTTTCTATAATACATATGATGTATATATGAAATTAATACATGAATAATTATTAAATATAAATTTAAAAATTAGATTTTGATTTGAAATATATGGTATACTTCACTTGAAATCTTAGTAGAATAGTTCTACAAACTAAAGCATATATTTCACATACTTAATTTGAAATTAAATTTTAAAAAAAAATTAGATTTGAGAATTAAAGATTTTAAGATGCCTCATAAATTGCTGGGCAATGGGTTGGCACAAATCAGATCATCTAATTGGATTAGACCTAGGGTTAAAAACAAATATGGATCAATTAGAGAAATTGACTATATCAAATCAAATATTGAATTAGATTAGATCAAAATTTTTCTAGATCAATTTCAATAGTTGTAGCTTGATCAAGTCTATATGTTTTATCATACCAATTGGACCATGATCATGGCTCAAAGGTTTAGTCCGAGTTCTTTGGCTGACTGAATTGAAACTAATCGACTAATTGATATCTAAGATAAGTTTGATAATATTGCTAGGCTATTCGATCAGTGGTTTTTAATTGGTAGTCTGCTTACTTGGCCATTTTGATCATGTCTAAGGCAAGTCAAGACAGACCCTCCCACCGATCTCACTTATCTAGCCAATTTGGTAGATCATATTTTAATTAGATCACCGATTGATTCAAGTTGACCCATACCATTAAGGTAAATCAGTGTGATTGATTTATGTATCTCTAGATTAGCTTGTATCAAGTCCTCTTTATGACTTAGTGAAGTTAGTGGGAAGACTTATGACTCGCAGATGAATCTCTTCTCTTATTCTCAAATAATTAAATCAAATCTTCTAAATTATTTTATCCTTAAAATGATAGAGTTATGGAGATAACTAGTTCATTGCCTCCCATTAAGGTATATGATAATATGTCCAATAGTCTGAATAGGCATTGCAGGGTGTGATGGGTGGTGTGTACAGGGCCCGGGTACATATTCACCGTGGCATGCTGATTCGCAAGGGAGAGGCCCTTGCAACGGCCCTTATGTGCCCTCACAGCCTTGTTAGGAACAGGAGGAGAACCTTGTCCTAACATGAGCAAAGTCGAAGGCCCGGTTACCTAAAGATCGGATGGGGGGAGAGGCCCTTGCAATGGCCCTTATGTGCCCCTACAGCCTTGTTAGGAACAGGAGGAGAACCTCATCCTAACATGAGCAAAGTCGAAGGTCCGGTTATCTAAAGACTGGATGGGGGGAGAAGCCCTTGCAGTGGCCCTTATGTGCCCCCACAGCCTTGTTAGGAACAGGAGGAGAACCTTGTTCTAACATAAGCAAAGTCGAAGGCCCGGTTACCTAAAAACTGGATGGGGGGAGAGGTCCTTGCAGCAGCCCTTATGTGCCCCCACAGCTTTGTTAGGAACAAGAGGAGAACCTTGTCCTAACATGAGCAAAATCGAAGGTCCGGTTACTTAAAGATCGGATGGGGGGAGAGGCCTTTGCAGCGGCCCTTATGTGCCCCCACAACCTTGTTAGGAACAGAAGGAGAACCTCATCCTAACATGAGCAAAGTCGAAGACCCGATTATTTAGAGACAGAATGGGGGGAGAGGCCCTTACAATGGCCCTTACGTGCCCCCACAGCCCTGTTAGGAGCAGGAGGAGAACCTCATCCTAGCATGAGCTGAAATCGACTACGTTGGGAATAGAAGGAGAACCTCGTCCTGACATAAATGAAGACCCAGTCATTCAAGATCGGATAAGGAGGAAAGCCTCCTCAACGACTCCTCTACACTCCCACGACCCCATTAAGAGCAAAGGAAAAACCCTCACTCGAACACAAAAAAAAAAGGAGGGGAGATGAAAAGGGAAAGCGACGAACTACACCAGTGATAAGTGAAAAACAAACTACATCAAAGACACAAGAGACCTCGTCTCAATGAGGAAGGAGACTCTTATCAAAAACCCTCAGTCTCTAAGAGGGAACTCAACACAAGCCAAGAAAAAATCGACTTCCTCAAGGTAACGAGAAGTTCGGGCCCCCAAGCTCGAGCATCGGGAGGAAGCGTCAAACTCAAATGGCCGCGAAAAGACCTACGATCATAAACAAAAAGGGCAAATCAACACGGCGACGATCGAGAACCTTCAAACAACGTCGACATCAAACAAGACAAAAAACAAAAGAAGTTTGATAAACGATGACTCAAAGCAAGAATAGATGAGGAATTACAAACAACACCGACGTCGAACAAGACAGAAGACAAAAGAAGTTCGATAAACGATAACTTAATACAAGAATGGACAAGGTAATAGAAAATTTTCTTTTCATTTCATTAGTGAAGTATACATTACAATACCCTGAAGGCCAAAAAAGAAAAACAACAAGAAAAGAAAAAGAATACATGGAAGGATGAAAGGTAAAAAGAAGCTCTAAGGAAGCTCGACTTCTTTCGACTTCGAGCTCTCGGTTCCAGTCCTTATTAAGGATTGCTTTAAGTTTTCGACTTCTTCTTTCAGTTCCATCTTTCTTATCAGCATATTCCAATACATCTGGTGGAACCATCGGCTTTCGCCCTTTGACTCCCGAAGCCTCTTCCTCAAGACCTTGGACTCCGCCTCGACATCCTTGACCGCCTGCTGCTCGTAGGCCAGCTGAATCTTCAGCCGCTGTAGTTCGGCCTTCTCCTACCTAAGGGCCACAGACAGTTCTTCCATGGTCCCCCTCAATGAGCAAAGCTCGTTGGAGCCTTGTGCAGAGGTGGGCTGGACTCTCTCAGACAACTGCCTCTGAAGGCGGGCAACTTCGTCGGTCGCCGTCTTGAGCTTCCTTCGATAGTCCTCTACTTGCCTGCACCAGCCGACCTCATCCTAACATGAGCTGAAATTGATTATGGCAGGAACAGGAGGAGAACCTCATTCTGACACAAATGAAGATCTAGTCATTTGAGACCGGATGAAGGGAAAAGTCCCTCAGCAAACTCCTCTACACCCCTACAATCCTGTTAGGAGTAGAAGGGAAAACCCTCGTCCTAACACAAAAAAGAAGAAGAAAAAGCAACAAGCTACACCAAAAATAATAATAATAATAATAATAATGAGCTGCATTTGAGGTTCAAGGGACCTCATCTCAACGGAGAAGAAAACCCTTGTCGAAAATCTCCAGTCCCTAAGAGCGAATCAATACATCGATGATCAAGAAGAATCTTCAAACAAAGCCGACGTCGAATAGGATGGAAGACAAAAGAAGTTCGGTAAACGACAACTTAATGCAAGAAGGGACAAGGTAACAAAAAATTTTCTTTTCATTTCATTGGCAAAGTGCACGTTACAAAGCCTTTGAAGGCCAAAAAAAAAAAGAGAGCAACAAGAAAGTAAAAGAATACATAGAATAAAAGGCAAAAAACAAAAGAAAAAAAAAACTCTAAGGAAGCTCGGCTTCATCAGACTTCGAACTCTCAGTTCCAGCCATCATCGAGAACTACTTTAAGTACCTGACTTCTTCTTCTAGTCCCCCTTTCAGATTAACAATTGCTCCAGCATTATCTTCAAAGTACATATAGACGCCATCCTTTCTGCGCCATGGCTTCCACTGCCTCACAATGATGGCGGGCATGACCTTCTTTTTGAGATCAGGTTTCTCCTCTTTTCTGACTTCTTCTTCCAGTCCCCCTTCGGCTTCCCCATTCCGTAGAATTAGAAAGCACTCGCGGTTGAAGATGTGCCACAAGCACGGGCTCTGGGCGATCAAGGCGAAACACGGTCGGATCTCTCTCTTCTACCCTCGCCTTCTTCGCCGACCCGAAAGTTGCAACACCTTCCCTCTTGTGGGCTTTGAGACTCTTGGCTAACATCTGAGCCACGTTCGCGCCCATATCTGTAACGAAGGAGGATTGGCACAGTCTATAAATAGAGCCGCAGAAACAGAGAAAATTCTGGAACCAACCTAGATTGGTCCGAGAAGTGCAGAGATGCAGAGAAGGGCACCGACTCGAAGAATGCCAAGGCCGAAAGGGATGGAGCTCTCGGGGAAGAAGAAGAAGGGCACCAACAGGAGGCAAAGTGAAATTCCTGAAAGGGGGGAGCGGGTTTAAATAGGCAACAGGGCCCGATGCAGTAATAATTACGGATCTCCTCGGGCCGACCTACACTCGCCGCGTGTCCCACTCATCATGACAGGCTGCTAAAAATGACTAAAGCTGACAAAATCATTATTGCACCGTACCTAGAGCCATGCTCCAGTGAAAATTCTGAAAAAATCTTTTCGGATTGCCTTGATTTGAAAAGACTCCAGCACCAGCGCGCCAAACGCCAAAATATCTGGAAACCATCGAGTGCAAAAATCAAGGGAGGCAACTTCGGCTGTGAGAACTTCTCTGTACTTTCTTCATTCAGAACCCAAACTCGGAAGTAGGGAGACTGGTGTTGGGTATAAAATACCCCCAGTCGAAGTTTGCAAAAGGCCGACCCTTCCAGGGCTTTACCGGCTTCCGACCTTGTGTGACATCTTTCTGAACTCCCTCGACCATCCAGACTTCTCCGATAATGAGCTTCTCCATTCATCTACCGGGCCGCTCCAAAGGCTCTCTGGACTTCACTATCAGCTGATTTTCTACAGCAATCAACTATTCTCTGAATCCCTTTCAGACTTCTTCTGGCCACTGACGACCCTACTCCGAACTTCTTTCGAACTTCGTCAATATCCGAGCTTCTTCGATAATGAGATTTCTATAGTAACCAAACTCCATCCAAATTTCTACGATGGTCGATCGCCTTTTGAATTCCACCCGAGATCCTGTGAGAGCCAAACTTCTACAGCAAGCAGTCTACTCTGAACTCCTACTACAGGCGGTCTACTTCGAATATCTACTCCAGATCCTAGACGAGCTTCTACAATGGGACAGGCTCCACCGGCCAGGTCACTACTCTGAGCTTCCATGACAACTGATCTTCGACCGAGCTTCTACAACAAGCGGCCTCCTTTCAGCCTTCTGCAAGAACCGGACTCCATCCGAACTTCCATAGCGGATGGATTCTGGACGAGCTTCTACAACAGACGGGCTCCAGCAGCTGGATTTCTACAACGGCCGGTCGCCTCCGGTGTCTGCCGAACCTCCCCAGCCATCAACCTTCAATAGCATCAATCGGGCTTCAATAACGCCATCCAGACTTCCACAGGATCTCCAGACTCCTCCAGCGGACGAACCTCCCCAATGCCATCCGACGTCCACCGTCAGCGACCCTCTGTCAGATTCTTTATGAAACCAAACTTTTCCAACAGAAAGTCCCTGTCCGAGCTTCTACAGTAGATGGTTTCCGCCTGCAGCACCAGTGCTCTAGGCACCCAACAACAGTAGACCCGTCACAACCTCAAAAATATTCGAGCTTCTCCTAGATCGATGAGATAGAGAGCCATTCTGCTCCATCAGATATCCCAACCGAGCTTCAGCCGACAGATCCGAACTCTCTGGCAAGTCACGATAATGGTCACTACCCTACTCCATTCTCTGCAACGAATTCTATGTGGCTCTACCACTCTCTGGCAAGTCATGACAACGGATACCACTCCACTCTCCGTAACAAACTCCACGTGGCCCTGAACGGCCCCTGACGCTACTACTCTTCATAACAAACTCCGCATGGTTCTGAACGGCCCACTACCAAGCGATTACAGACATCACTATCAATCAATTACGCTCTCCATCTATAAAAAGAAACTCCCAGATACGTTCTTCTCTAAGCTCAAAACTCTATCTCGAAACTCTGCTAAAATTTTCACTCGAGCATTCCATTTCTGTTGAAGCAGAGTACTGACTTGAGTGTCAGAGGGTCTTACCGAAGCACCTCCAACTCTGGTTTAGACTTCTCTTGCAGGTCCCGACGGCGGCCGCGGTCATCTCAACTCCAGCTTCTCCAGCTTCGGCAAAATTCTGCACCAACAATACCCATAGAGGTCAGACACTTGTATGGTTAAGAAAGAACCTACTTTCTTTCAGATCTAGATTCAAAGAAAGAAATTATGAAATAGATATATAAATCGATCACATATTTAATTTCAGCATAAAATTCAATATGTGTTCAATTTCAGTATATGTAGTAGATCCATGTGTTCTTTATTTTATGCATACATAATTTAGATAAAAAAATATTTTAATCTTTTATTCTACTATATTATTTAGAAAAAAAAATTAAAATACACATGTATGCACCCTACAAGAATTTTGATAATTTTATCTTGAATTAATCAACTTACATCAAATATAAATCGATGTGACCAACTATAACTAAATTCGACCTTAAGTCTTTTTGATCAAATCTTGATCAACTATTGATCAGATTCAATTAACTACTCAGATCGACATGGGTTCTAATATGATCTAATCAAATAATCTAATTATAGTCAATCACTAGATCTAATTTATTTAACCCACACCCAAAATTGACCCCACATTTTATGCAATGAAATCATATGTTAAATTCTCAATTTTAGATCTCATTAATTTCATATCTTAATTCTCAATTAAGTACATTATCATTACGGGCATAATTCAAAAATTGAAATAATTTTAGATCTAAATTATTTTACATTAATTGCATCTCATACAATTTTTTTTGTCTACAGTATTTAGTCGACTCATCCTGGATTGAGTCGACTTGATCTGAGATTGAGTCGACTCACCTGTGATGAATAGATTTTTTTGCCTACAGTATTTAGTCGACTCATCCTGGATTGAGTCGACTTGATCTGAGATTGAGTCGACTCACCTGTGATGAATAGAAATCCTGTAAGTCTCAGATCGCACAATTGAGTTGGCTCACCTGCAAATCGAGCCGACTCATTAGGGACTCGAGTCAACTCAAACAAAAATGAGTCGGCTTGATAGGGTCTTGAGTCGACTCAAACCAAAATGAGTCGACTCAGCAGGCATGCCAGCAACAGGTTCCAAAGTTTCAAATTACATATGCATCATTAAAAGTTTTAGTTTAGATGTGAAAATAATTTTCTAATCTAAACAATTTAAAATGTAATATATGCAAATAGATCCTAAGGTTTTTGGATCTAGGATTTGAAAGAATAATGCCCTATAAGCCAATCGCATATGGGATATGATAGGATATTTTCTGTAATTTATCTTTCAGACTCATATAATTGATATTAATATTATTAATATAATAGATATTTTTAATTCATTATATGCTGCATCTTATTATTTTTAAGATTATAATGAACCCTATAGGTCTAAGCAATGATTTTAGGATCATGATGAGATCACGCCAATGAGACCAAAATCTTTGATAGCCATGACCTAAAATATTTTCAATCGTTGGTTCATTGAGTCGGGGATCAATGATGTCGGTAAGACTGACATGTCCTATGTATACTCAGAAATGAGGGTCGTTGATCTCACAATGACTTGTGTGGTGACACTAATATAAAGATATGGATGTTCATTAGAGAATAAGTTTACTGAATAGATCTGTGAGAGAATATCAGATGGAGTCTTATTTACATGTCAACTAATGATTCTCTAATGTGAGTTGTGTAAATGATCCTTTGACCTGAGATCGCCATAGTACCTTATGTACATAAATTCATATTTTGGTTTACTTCCTAACTTGATTCTTTGATCTTTATATGGGATGTTTTGGATGTGGTGAAGTATGCATAGAGGTTATGGGTAGTCAATATGGAATCAATCACTCCTAATAAGAAGAGTGAACATCCTATTTGATCTCATAGGTTGATAATTCTGAAAGTCTTTAGCCAAAGCAGGATGATAATTAGAAAAAAAAATTTAATATATCATCAATTAAATCATTATCTTCTGATCGAGATACATATAGATAAGTAATTGAGTTTGATATATTTTTATGCCCACAGCTCATCTGGAATGTTGTTTGACTAAAGAATTGAATTATACAGTAACTTGCTACTGAAGAATATTTTGATAATTTTTTATCAAAATTTTAAATCTTTTGAATAGTCATGACATATTGCTAAATATTAATCTTGACTTACAGACTCATCAAAATTAAAAAAATTTAATTCAAAAATAAATTAGGAAGGGTCTTAGTTGATTGGGACTCTTCAGCTGACCTAATTAGGATTATGTCGAAAGTCTGGATCTACTACTGACTAAATTTAGAACCTAATAGGTCACACACTTTGAGATTTAATCTTAGTTTAATTTAATTTTATTAAATTTTAAGGGTTAATTTGATATGCTAGCACATTGTATTAAGCTAAGTTTCTAAATTGGTTTAGTTCAAAGTGTTTGAGCTAACCTAGACCAATTGTCTTTGACCTAATGGGCTTGGATCTATTTTAATTAGATTCTTATCCAACTTAGAATAGTTTCAAGTATGGAAGGACTTCTCTACATCCACCAGATTCTATACCAAAATAAAAATGCCACCCACCTCTTATTAGTGTGTGAAGATGGAGAGTCCTTCTTAATGAAGGCTTTTATCTTAACATATTGCCTTAAATTCTCATCCAGATCTCTTATGTATTCATGCCAATGTATTATGAATTTTTTATGAGACATAGAAGAGGAGTCATCCTTTTGTGTGAAGGCTCTCCTACACCATAATTTATACACAGTGAATGTATTCACTGCATGAGAAATTGGAGTGCCAAAGGTTGGCATCCCTTGGTCCTTCCTCACGTCCCTTGGTCCACTATTTATATAGGGCATCCCATATGGCCCAAGTGCCTGATTTTAGATGAAAACTAGAGATAAGTGGTATGTAAATAAGAAAAGAATTTTGGAAAAAATTTGAGAAAAAGGTAAGAAAAAATTGAGAGGTAAAAGTTGTTAGAAAGGTGGTGAGAGAATTAGCAAGTTTGCTAGTGTACCCTAGGATTTGATTTTTTCATGTATTGAAGCTCAAAATCAAATCTTAGTTGTGAGACATCTAAAGAATGTTCTCTTGTCATAATTTTGGTGGCAAAATTGAAAGTAACTAGACTTTAGTGTGATCGTTCCTTGAGTTCGAAGCCAGTAGTGTTCTTAAGAAGACAAGGCTACAGCAGTGCACCAATTAGGAAGGATCTTGGCTAACTTCCATGTGGATCACCACTGAAAGACTTCTATTTTAAAGTCTCATGGAGATCACCAATGTGCCATGTCACTTTTTGATAAAAGTATAGAATTCTATCCCTTTGCATGCTTATTTTGTTTCGATCGACATCGGCAAGGTGATCTAGGGTTTGGATTTTGGCTCAATAGTTTTAACTGTTAAAGCTATTGATTTATTTGATTTTAAAATTTTTAAAAATTATTTTTTACTGTATAGCTAAAATCTAATAGTGGTATCAGAGCCACCCTTATTAGATTCGATCAAACAAGTATAATGTAGTAGTATAGAATTATTCTTATTCATATGTTGCCAAAAATATTGCTTCGATTTTTTAGCATCAGTCTTTAAAATCAAAAATTATTTTTGACTTTATAAGAATTATGGATTTAAATTTTAATTATTAAAATTATGATAATTTCAATTATTAAAATTTTAATTATTAAAATTTTAATTATATGATCATGGTAGCTTGATGCTTAAATCGATTTATGGTTAAGGGTGTTGTTCTTGCCTAATTCGATTAGATTTTGCTATAATTACATGAATATGCTTGTCATTTGTTATGACTTCCAATGCACCCTTATATGATTTTTGGCATGATTATATGATTGTTAATATGTAAAGTATATTTTATATAGTTGTAGTTAGGATGTATCGAGACCAGTTCAAAGATCCTCTTAAAAATTATATTAAGTTGTAATGTCGGGATTTACTTTCAAATCAGATGTCAAATTTATTTTATCAATTGATGTCTAGAAAAGTATGAAAGATGATTTTTTAATTAGGTCTGTATGCTGACCTAATCAACTTTATTAGTGTCTAAGAAAAGCTATAGGGAGCCTCCTAACTACTGACTTGACCAATTTGATCTTAGTGAATTTCAGACTTAGATTGATTAGCGATGTGGACACTATGAGAGCCTTCCTTCAAACTTGATCGATAGAGTATGACAAAATCTTAGTGAGCTTATTGTGCTATCCACAAGGCTTGCTATAGAAATTGATATAGTATTGATCAAGTGCATTTTGATGCTTATGACATATTTGAATAGTGTTGCTTTCTTGTGCTATCCAGAAAGACAGCATTATTTAAGTATGACCATATAGGATTGAAGGATCAACTTAACTAGAATACTATAATTTGTTATGCTATCCACAAGACTATATGTGAGAAATAGTAGAGGTACAATTGGTAAAGAGTTACCTACTCTTGAACTCACGAATACTTATTATGCTATCCATAAGATGTTTGTGTGGAATAGGAATCTCAACCCTACTAAGAAACTTTAGGATGTTTCTTGATTTTCATACTTGAGGGCTATGAAGTTCGATAAAATGATGGGAGACATAATTAGACAAAAATTCTAATTTAGTTGTCTATGTCATCATGAGTTGTCCGCTTATATTGTGTTCTTGTTATTGTAGATTGACTACATATGTGGTATTCTCACTATCACTTAGAGACATGCTAGATGCAAATAAATTGACCAGACCTAACTACATGGATTGGTTAAGAAACTTGAGAATAGTTCTCACTCAGAAGAAAGTCTCCTATATTTTGGATACACCTACACTTGATTCAATTGGAGAAGATGCTTTCGAGGAGAAAAGGGCCATATATAAGATGTGGAAAGATGACAGTGTGACTGTCAAATGCATTATGCTTGTTTCGATGAGCAATAAATTTTAGAGACAGCATGAGGATATGGATGTTTCCTCTATACTCCTTAATCTTAAGAAATTATATGGGGAGCAAAATCGAACTGCTAGATATGAGATATCTAAACAGTTTTTTCATGCCTGCATGATTGAAGGCACCTCTGTGCAAACATATATCCTGAAGATGATTGATTTGATCACTCATCTGAGACAACTGAGTTTTGCCATGAATGGTGAACTTAACCAGAATTTGATCTTGTTATCTTTTTCTGGCTCCTTCTCTTAATTTATCATAAATTATTATATGAACAAACTGAACATCAGTCTATTTGAGCTGCTGAATATGCTAAAAATAGCAGAGAACCATCTTCTTATCGATAAAATCAGCAAGAAGAAAGGCAAGAAGGGTTCTAAGAAAAAACTAAACCCTAAGGCTGGCATCTCTAGGAAAAAGGCAAAGAAGATCTCCGTCAAAGGTACTTGCTATCAATGTGGCAAGGAGGACCACTGAAAAAAAAATTGTAAGGAATACCTTGCAATTGTGAAATCAGCAAATATTGCTAAAGATTTATATATGATACAAACAAACTTATCATTAAGTACTTCATTTTTAGATTAGATACTGTCTATGGTTCACACCTTTGCAAATCATCGTAGGGTCTACAAGAAATAAAGAGTCTGAATAAAGATGACTTCAAGCTATTCGATGTTAATAGAGAGTCCATTCAAGCCGAAGCTATGGGAATCAAGATTTTGAAATTACCTTCAGACAAAGTTTTGAAACTCAAAACCTATTATTACATTCCTAATATCGTTAAAAATATTATTTCTATACCATTATTATTGGAACAAAGTTTTCAAATAAAAGCAAAGAACAATGGTTGCTCTATATATTTTTCTAATGAATATTATGAAAATGTTTATGTTGATAATGGTCTTTTATTTCTATCACTTAATGATAATGTATTTCATATTGATAATATGAAGAAAAGAAAAAAAGAGATTATGAATGTCACATACCTCTAGCACTACCAACTTAGTCATATAAATAAATTGAGAATTAATAAGTTATACAAAGATAAATTCTTTGATCTTTATGATTATGAATCATATGAAATTTATGAATCTTGTCTCATTGAAAAAATGATCAAGACTCCATTTACTGAATATGGAGAAAGGGCGAGTAACATATTGGACCTTGTACATACTGATGTTTGTGATCCAATATCGACTCAAGCCAGAGGTGGATACTCTTACTTCATCATATTTACTGATGATAAGTCTAGATTTGAATATGCATATTTACTGAAATACAAATCCAAAACTTTTAACAAATTTAAAGAGTATCAAAGAATAGTTGAGAAATAAACTAGTAAAAGTATTAAAGCTCTTTGATCTGATTGAGGAGGAGAATACTTGACTAGTAAATTTTTTAATCATTTAAAATAAAATAAAATACTCTCTCAGTGGATACCTCCTTATACTCTGTAATCAAATAGAATTATGAAAAGAAAGAATCGCACCTTTTTAGATATGGTGCAATCCATGATGTATTTCATGGATCTCCCGATATTCTTTTGGGGATATGCTCTCGAGGCTGCAGTATATGTCTTAAATAAAGTGCCTTTAAAATTAGTTTCTAGCACTCCATATGAGATATAGAAAGGGAAGAGATCCATTCTTAAGCATCTTAAGAATTGGGGTTGCTCGGCTTATGTGAAAAATATTAATGGACATAAGCTGAATGTTAGATCAGAAAAATATAAGTTTGTGAGTTATCTCAAGGAGAGTATAGGATACTACTTCTACCATCTTACTCAACAAAAGATATTTGTTCATAGGAATGCCATTTTTTTGGAAAAAGAATTTATCTAAGAAGAAGGCAGTAGGAGGTTTGTTAAACTTGAGAAATTTTAAAACCTACAATCCATTCAGGATTTACAAACTAATTCTCAACCGGATGTGCCCATTATGGAGGTACAGCCACCACATACACCTCCTCTTCAAAGGTCAAGTAGAGTGCATAATGTACTACTCAGATATGGATTTGTCATTGAGAATGACAACACATCCCACATCATTGAGAATGATGATCCCACGACCTATTTGAAAACTGTCATGAGTAGTGACTTTGACAAATGGCTCAATGCCATAAAATCTGAAATTGACTCCATGTATACCAACCAAGTTTGGACTTCGATTGATGCACATGAAGGTGTGACTCCAATAAACTACAAATAGATCTTCAAAAAGAAGATTGGAGCAGATGGCCAGGTAGAGACCTAAAAGGTCAGACTAGTGGCAAAAAAATTCAGACAAAAATAAAATATTGATTATGAAGAAATCTTTTCCCCGATAGCCATGCTCAAGTCTATTTGGATATTGCTTGCTATTACAACATATCATGACTATGAGATCCCACAGATGGATGTCAAGATTATCTTCCTCAATGAAAACCTTGAGGAAGAAGTTTATATGACTCAGCTAGAGGGATTTATCTTTAGTGGAATAGAAAATTAGGTATGCAAGCTGAATAGATCCATTTATGAATTAAAATAAGTATCGAGGGGCTGGAACATCCATTTCGATGAGACAACCAAATCATTTAGTTTCATCAAAGATGTGGTGAACCTTGTGTGTTTAAGAACACTAGTGGGAGTGCTATTATCTTTTTGATCTTATATGTAGATGACATACTGCTCATTGAAAATGATATCTCGATATTGTAATCGATCAAGATAAAGCTATCACAAAAATTTTTTATGAAAGACTTGGGTAAAGTATCCTATATATTTGGTATAAAGATCTATAGAGAAAAATCAAAAAGGATGCTCGGCTTCTTCCAATCTAGGTGTAGGGAAGCGTGGTGGGTGATGTGCATGCATTTTCAAAAATTTTACAGTACAACATATATAGATTAAATAATTTAATCTACAATACATGCATAGATCAAATCTAAATCACCATAAAGGATGTATGACATAAACTAATATGCATATATGTACATCTAAAATCTAAAATTCAGCAAATATAGATCATATATAATTTTATATTCAGATCATATCTAAATATTAATTGAATTTAAAATTTTATTTTAGAGTGCAGATAGCATATCACCACATTCAAAATCCATGGTAGTTGGTTCTTGATGATGCTTGACAGCCACACATACATTTGGTCTCTACAAGTATCCATACGAAGCCCTTGTGCTGATCGATCCTTTCGAGAGTGCTAGCTCGCAAGGACACCATCCTATGGTTGATCTAAGAGAAAATATAATGAAGATGAAGAATAAAAAGATCCTTTCCTTTTCTTTCTGGATCCATGCATCTGATCTCTACAATAGAGATCAAGAGAAGAATCTTTTCTTCTCAATTCTCCCACACATAAGAAAGAACCTTTCTCTCTTCCTTTCACACCTTTAAGAAGAACTTTTCTTCTATAATTTTTTATGATGAAAATCAGATCTACTCTGATTTCTCATATTGAAAATTATATAAAATTCTAAACTCTAGAAGAATTCAAAAGAGGGACCCAAGAGAAGAACCGTTCTTCTCTCTTCTTCTTTCTTTTTCTTCCTTGATCTAGAACCCTAGGAAGCCCCTTATGCCCAATCAGATTTTTTTGATATTTTTTCTCTAAATTTTTATATTAAAAATTAGATTTAATCTAATTTTCATC
Organism: Elaeis guineensis; assembly: GCF_000442705.2. Lineage (NCBI taxonomy): Eukaryota > Viridiplantae > Streptophyta > Magnoliopsida > Arecales > Arecaceae > Elaeis > Elaeis guineensis. The sequence goes on along the minus strand of NC_026000.2, from coordinate 116,441,095 downwards.
ATAAAAAATATAAAAAAAAATTTAAAAGAAAAACTCCTTCAAGACTACACACAAGAAAGAAGACCGTTCTTCTTCCTTGATCTAGAACTCTAGAAAATCACAAATATCTAACTAGATTTTTTTATTATTATTTTTTTAAATTTTTATATCAAAAATCAAATCAAATCTAATTTTTATCTTAAAAAAAATAAAAAAAAATCTGAAAGAAGAACTCCTTCTTCAAGGCTGCGCACAAGAAAGAAGACCCTTCTTCTTTCTTGATCTAGCTCTCTTTGGGAAGAATTTTTCTTCTCCAATTTTTTACTGTAAAACTAGCAAAGAAGTCTCACTTTGATGTCTAAAAATTAGCAATAAACTCTCACAAAAATTCTTTCAAAAAGAGAGGAGAAGAGAAGAGACAAGATGCATGAGCTATGGGGCATCCAAGAGTTGGATGCCCCCTTCTTCCTTTTTGGTGACAACAAGGGGAGGGACGCATCCTCCTTTTCTTCACGGAAGAGAGAAGAAAGAGGGTGCACTTGGGCATGAGGAATTTTCCATGGTGAAAGGGAGGTGTGGCATGGAGATATATATGACATGGGGTTTTCAAGTTGGTCAAGTCCTATTCCAAATAGGATTCAAGATCTTGATCAAATTCTAACTAATTCTTGGATCCAATCCTAGCTAACTTAGGAATTAGTTATAACAAACTAACTAATTGGGTATTAGTCCAATTATTAGGCTCCAAGCGATTTTAAAATTAGTTAGATTAAAATCCTATTGATCCAGAGTTTGATTCTTGAAGGATATCATGGAAGCTATTTGATAATAGGACTTGATCCAATCAAGCCTATTATCTAATAGGATTTGATCCAATCAAAATCTATATCAAATTAATCCTGTTTAATTTGATTTTGGATCCCTGAGATCAATTGAAACAAGCCCTGTCATTCAATAGGACTGTATCCAATCAATCCAAAGCCTATATAAAAAAATAATTGAATCATATTCATGCATTCCTGAGATCAATTGGATCAAGCCCTATTATTCAATAGGAATGCATCCAATCAATCCAAAACTAATCTAATTGAATTCAATTCAATTAGATATAATTCAATCTTCATTGCTTAATCAAATTAAACTAATTAATAATTATATTGTTAATTAATTATTCTTCTAATGTACCAATCATTAGTAAATAATTTATTGCAACCTTTGCATAGGATTAATCATCAATCAAATTGATAATTAAATCCTTCAATAATTCATAATCGTCGATCAACCATTTGATCAGACAGATACTTCTATGTGTGTGACCCCATATATTCAAACTTAAGCCAGTAGCATAAGAATAATTCTTGTACTAATCGGTGTAACCATCTACCAATGAGACCCGACATCCGGATAGGCCGAATGTATGTCCAGCAACACTCTAGAACCCATGTGGACATAGTTACCATAAATTTATCTTTTTGACACTTGATGCTCAAGAATGATTTTGGGTTAAACTGTCAATCCAACAAGAGTGGTCCACATTATGTCTCGACCTTAAAAATTCTGTGACTCCTCACTAAGACTACTTTGGCTAAAATTTTTCTAAATTGAAACATAGTGATGCATCATCTCCAATTTTACTTGGAGCGGTCAATCCCATCTTGACTCGCACTCAGACTTCACAAGTACTTGACCATACCCAAAAATCTTCTATCATCAAATTAGAAATTTGGGTAGTTCGGCATTAAAGAACAGTGAGTTGTTTGCAAGTCACCGAGGCAGCCTCAGGTCAGAGGGACACATATATCCATATCCCATCAGAGCAATCTTTGACAACAGAGTACTCTGAAAGTGATCACACTCAGTAAAATATACTCCTACAAATCATCCGTATGCCATATTCGTGTCACCACAAATCTTGGTGAGGAGGATAACTAACCAATATGATATACAATGACCTACACTCGATACAATTATTATCTTTGTAATAATTGTATCATTTAATCGCAAGCAGGATTTAAGAACCATATGATAAATCTTCTTTTATCATTTTGGTAGTAGTTCTAAGGAGTTCATCATAACATATGAGTTCTATTTTGAAAGATGCATTCCTTATGATGAATCTGTCAGATAATATTTATCATTTTATAATTCATATACTTATGTGGAGCACAATCATCTACAACCTAGATGATTAATTTTAGGATACATTTTTCAACAACTCTCACTTGAACTAAAGCCAATCAGATCGGTATCAAATACCCATCTTTTATTTTAAATCATCAAACTCATTAGATCCGATTGCTCTAGTCAATGGGTCAGTCAAGTTCTCCTTTTAGTCGATCTTCCTAAGATCGACTTTATTTTGATCTTATCGAACAAGTTGATTGTAATGCAGAAAGTATTTGGTTCTTAGATAAAATATCAATTCTTTAGCTTGAGCTGTGGCTCCAGTATTACTGTTGATATAGAACGACTGGACCATCAATAGAGGGTCCCACTCCATGCTTGTTGATGAACTTTCATAACCAAATAACTTCTTTACTAGTATCAAATACCATAAAGAACTCCATATTGTAAATAAAACTGGCTACTGACTATTGCATAGAACCTTTCTAGCATATCGCTCCTCTTTTTAGGATAAAAATACAATCTGAAACAACTTTATCATTTCAATCTAACTAGAAACTAGAATCAATATTTCTTAGATTTTTAGTCAAACTCTCTATAAACGAGCCATTGATCCTTAATATTTTATAAATACTTAAGGATGGTTCTAACAACCTTCCAAAGCTTTATGGAGAATGGAGATGATAACCAAGCTTTTATTCTCTATAATGTAGGGATGTCATTCTCGATTAAGAGAATTTCATCCAGACAACACAAAGAATACTTTTACAGAACTATCAATCCATTTGTATATATAGGATTCTGCTTCATTCTTAACAAAGCCATATGTTCAAAACATATATTCTAACTCTGAGAAGCTTGATTCAATCCGAATGGATTTGAGGATTGTCATAAGAAAACTATCTCATCATAGTCAACACTATAACTTTGATAAATTTTTTTGGCAATTGGATAGAATTAATAGGTCTCCACCTTTCTGTCTGTGCCTCTTATCCATCTAAAAATCCACTCACATCTTATAGGTCTTACCCCTTTATGTGAATCAACGAATGTCCATATATTATTGATCTTCATGGACTTTATTTCAGATTTAATGGCTCCAAGCCACTTTTCAATGTTAGATTCTTGTATTGCATCCGTATGAGAGATCAAATCTCCATCCTGAATCTAGAAACTAAAGTATCTATTCGATTGATATGGTACTCTACTATATCTATTCAAGGATGCCTTTACATCGGGCTCTGGATTTGATCTAATCAACTCTGATTCTGTTGGTTTGTATCAAAGTTGATTTCTCTATCTATCAAGCTTCACCAAGCTTGCTCTTAACAGCATCAGTTTCTTCATCAAAAATTTTTTTTTTAAAAAAAAAGAATGCCTTAAGATTCATGGACATCTCATATCCATCTGAAAGGTAAAAAAAATATTCCTAAAATAATATTTATCAGATCAAAATCTAAGCTAGTCAGTTTGTGAACACTTCACATAAGTTCGACACTCCAAACCCTAAGGTAAGAGAGTATCAAATTACCCAAGCCCATATCTCATATAAAGATTTGGTGATCGATTTGCTCGGAATGTTCTTGAGCATGTATTAAGTAGTCTCTAACATATAACCTCAGACATACCAGCAAACCCACAGTGGACCAAACCATATCTAACAAAGTTTAATTTTACCTTTCAGACACCCTTTTAAACAGTGGTATCTCAGAAGTGGTCTATTAAGAGAGAATCTAATTTTTTTTAAAATATATCAAAACTTACTGTAAAGGTATTCACTTCATTGGTTTGACTGATGAGTTTTAATACTCTTTGCAGTTTATTTTTCTATCTCATTACAGAATCGTTTGAACATTTCAATTGATTCAAATTTGTGTTTCATAAGGAAAGCACATCCATACCAAGATAGATCGTCAAAGATTTTAATGAAGTAGTAAAGCCCTCTTCTGGCACTTATATTCATGAGTGCAAATACATCAATATGTATCAAACTCAAAACATTGTTGGCTCATTCACCCTTTCCAATAAAAGGTGACTAAGTCAATTATGCCAAATGCAGGCTTCAGTGATATTATCTAATCTAGGATGCTAGTTAGATGTGTATACTACACTAACAGACTATGGTACTGAGTTTATATTATTTTTAATTATCCACTCATTATTGCAGTATCATTCACAATGCTATCACAATAATCATTCTTATTGACACAATCAATAAGATTGGACAATAGTGATAATCATTTAAAATGACATCTTTAGGATTGAAAACAAGTTCGATGATTCCTAATGTTGAGATCGGAACAGACTTCCATCTCTTACATTTAGGAGTCTCTTGTCATCTTCAAACATTCTACTATCCTGAAGTCTTTTGCAAATATTTGTAAATATGACTTATACTGTTGGTATTCTATATCTTGATAGTAGGATTATCAATAGAGAAACTTCAAAGAGTTACCATATAACTATCTTGACCAGCAATTATTTGTTGATTTCTCTTTTAAGCCTGTTTGGGTTGGTCTAAAACTTCTTAATCAATTTGTCCAAAAACTATATTCAACTTTTGATACTAGCTATCGAAGTCAGGTCTGATAATATTGTCACTATCTAACAATGAACAGAGCGACAATATTCTAGCCATTCCTGAAAAGAGAATAATTGACCTACAAGTATATGAATTACCTTAAGCTTAAAGACTTGGACTTTAGTCTAAAGGTTCTCCCATTATTTTATACGAATTAGTAGCCTCTATCTCCAATTCAAAAAATTATTTTAATTTTTTAGTGGGTATTAGAATCTACACAGACTGCATATAAGCTCGAGGATGGCTCGATCAACCTATATGCATCTATGGGTAGGTTCTCAACCAATTATTTCTTCAAACAACTTCTAGTATTTAATTTCGTCCCAAATTTTATTTCAATAGGCAATGGGCATCCACTGAAAGTCCTAGTTAGGTCCAACCATTAACATGAATCTACTCCATGATACCAACCAAAGAATGATTAGGCCCAAGGATGGCTCGATCTATTTGACTACCATCAGATAGTTCAACAGAGTCATCATATGATGAATGAGAATTCCATCATTCAGAGAGAACACCAGACAGATGGCACTTGCAAGGTCAATCTGAAGTAATGGACCCATTATCATTTACTTTAATGGGAGGCTATGATCTAGTTATCCCCATAACTAGCTCATTTTATGAACCTAATAATTTAAAAAATTTGATTAAACCTTTTTGAAGATATCGATCGACCTACAAGTCATAAATCTTTTCACTGACTTCACCAAGTCATGTAAAGGACTAGAGACTAGCTGGTCCAACCGACACATCATAAATCCTCCCACTGACTTCACCAAGTCATGAGAAGGACTAGAGACAAGTCGGTCCAACCGACAAGTCGATCCAAAGTATCTAAATCAGTCACACTGATTAACCTTAACAACATGGGTTAACTCGAGTCACCTAACGATCTAATCAACCTTATGACTCAGGCTCAACCTTTGAGCCTCAATCAGGATCCATTTGGTCTAATCAAAGACATAGACTCGACCTTCTACAACTATTATATTCGATCTAGAGTATCCTTGATCTAATCTAAATCAACTATTGGTTAGATTTGATCAACTACTCTTTTAAGTCCATTAGGTCTTTAATTTTAACCTTAGGTCTAACCTAATTAAAAAGATCTGATTTGACCTATCCCATGCCCCTTGTTTTATGCAATGTCATTAGATTTTTAATCATAATTCTAGATTTAAAATATATTTCTTAATTTTTAATTAAATATAGCATTAACATGGATTAAGATTATTAATAAAAATAATTTTAATTTTATAAAATAATTTTACATCAATTTTATGTAAAATTTTTTTGGTCTGGAAACTAGATTGGCTCACCCCTGAATTGAGTTGGCTTACTTCAGTGGGTCGACTAAGCCTGATACTTGATCGACTAACTGATCATGAATAGTAACTATTATTGTTTAGCTTGAGACAACTAGATCGGGTCAGTCAATACTGAACCGATAGAAATAGGAGACTGGGTCGACTAAGTTCAAAACTAGTCGGCTCAGTTGGCATGCCAATAGGTATCACTTAGTTTCAGATCTGAAAATTCTCGTATAAACTGAAATAAAATTAATCATAATAATTTTTAGATCATATCTAAATATTTTATAATTTTAAATTTTATTTTTATGATTAAAATAATTTTAATCATGTAGATTAGATGTTTTACTTTTCATACAGTTCATGCTTTGTATCACATACAACGAATCCTAAGATTTCAACATCTAGAGTTTTGCAAAAAAGTAAATTTTCTCCTTTTGATTTCTTTTTCATGGGACCTCATAGTGGCATCTCTAAATGCCATGAAAAGCACCTCATTGAATGGGAAGAGAGGGTCATGTAATCCTACTTGCTCCTATGACCAGACGGCCTGGTGATTACCCAATCCAAGTATTTTGCTACTCAGAACATCTAATCTAATTCACATATCATATATACAAAAATTTAGATCGATTCTAAATTATATTAGATCTAATTTTATATTAGATCATATCTAAAATCAGATCATAATACATCTCGTGTATTGTTAAATCTAGATTTCAACTCTACATGCATATATGTTCATGTCATAACGAACCTGGCTCTGATACCATTTGTAGGAAAGCATGGTGGGTGATGTGCATGTATTTTAAAATTTTACAGTGGAACATACATAGATTAAATAATTTAATCTATAATGTATGCATAGATCAAATCTAAATCATCATATAGGATCTATGATATAAACTAATATACATGTATGCACATCTGAAATCTAAAATTCAACAAATATAGATCATATCTATTTTTATATTCAGATCATATCTAAATATTAATTGAATTTAAAATTTTATACTTGAGCATGGGTAGTAGATCATCGCATTCAAAATCTATGGTAGTTGATTCTTGATGATGCTTGACAGCTGCATATGCGTTCGGTCTCTACAGGTATCCACACGAAGCCCTTGTATTGATCGATCTCTCCAGGAGTGCTAGCTCATGAGGACACTATCCTGTGACTGATCTAAGAGAATACATAATAAAAATAAAGAATAAAGAGATCCTTTTCTTTTCTTCCTGGATCCATGCATCTGATCTCTACAATAGAGATCAAGAGAAGAACCTTTTCTTCTCAATTCTCCCATGCATAAAAGAGAATATTTTTCTCTTTCTTTCATACCCTTAAGAAGAACTTTTCTTCTCTAATTTTTTATGATAAAAATTAGATCTAATTTAATTTCTGAGGTTAAAAATCATATGAAATCTTAAGCTCTAGAAAAATCTAAAAGAGAGACCCAAGAGAAGAACCATTCTTCTATCTTCTTCTCTCTTTTTCTTCCTTGATCTAGAACTCTAGGAAGTCCCTTATGCCCAACCAAATTTTTTTAATATTTTTTCTTTAAATTTTTATGTTAAAAATTAAATCTAATCTGATTTTTATCTTAAAAAAAAAAAGTAAAAAAAAATCTGAAAGAAGAACTCTTTCTTCTTCAAGGCTGTGCACAAGAAAGAAAACCCTTTTTCTTCCTTGATCTAAAACTCTAGAAAGTCCCAAACACCCAATCAAATTTTTTTAATATTTTTTCTCTAAATTTTCATACCAAAAATTAAATCTAATCTAATTTTTATCTTAAAAAAAATAAAAAAAAAATTGAAAGAAGAACTCCTTCTTCCTTGACTAGCTCTCTTTGGGAAAACTTTTTTTTCTCCAATTTTTTGCTGTAAAACCAACAGAGAAGTATCTCTTTGATGCCTAAAAATCAGCAACAAACTCTTACAAAAATCCTTTCAAGAAGGGAGGAAAAGAGAAGAGACAAGATGCATGAGGTATGGGGCGTCCAAGAGTTGGACGCCCCCTTCTTCCTTTTTGGTGACAACAAGGGGAGGGATGCCTCCTCCTTTTCTTCACAAAAGAGAGAAGAGAGAGGGTGCACTTGGGCGTGAGGAATTTTCCACAGTGAAAGGGAGGTGTGGCATGGAGATATATATGACATGGAGTTTTCAAGTTGATCAAGTCCTATTCCAAATAGGATTCAAGATCTTGGTCAAATTCTAACTAATTCTTGGACTCCATCCTAACTAACTTAAGAATTAATTATAACAAACTAACTAATTAGATCCTAGTTCAATTATGAGGCTCCAATCGATTTTAAAATTAATTAGATTAAAATCTCATTGATCTAGAGATTGATTCTTGATGGATATCAGGGAAGCTATTTGATAATAAAGCTTGATCCATCAAGCCTATTATCCAATAGGATTTGATCCAATCAAAGTTTATATCAAACTAATCCTGTTAATTTGATTTTGAATCTCTGAGATCAATTGGAACAAGTCCTGTCATTCAATAGGGCTGCATCCAATCAATCCAAAGCCTATATAAAAAAATAATTGAATCATATTCATACATCCGTGAGATCAATTGGAACAAGTCCTATTATTTAATAGGGATGCATCCAATCAATCCAAAACCAATCTAATTGAATTCAATTCAATTAGATCTAATCCAATTCTCATTTCTCAATCAAATTAAGTCAATTAATAATCATATTATTATTTAATTATTTCTTTAATTTATCAACTATTAGTAAATAATTTATTACAATCTTTGCATAAGATTAATCATCAATCAAATTGATAATTAAATCCTTCAACGATTCATAATCGTCAATCAGCCACTTGATCAGATAGGTACTTCTATGTGTGTAACCTCATAGATTTAAACCTAAGTCGGTAGCATAAGAATAATTTTTATACTATTTGATGTAACCATCTAGTAATAGGACTCGACGTCCAGATAAACCGAATGTATATCCAGCAATACTCTAGAACCCATGTGGATATAGTTACCATATAATTCATCCCTTTGACACTCGATGCTCAAGAACGACTTTGGATTAAACAGTCAACCTAGAAAGAGTGGTCCACATTGTATCTCAATTTTAAAAATTCTGTGACTCCTCACTAGAACTACTTTGGTTAAAATTTTGCTAAATTGAAACATAGTGATGCATTATCTTTAATTTTACTTGGAGCAGTCAATTCCATCTTGACTTGCACTCAAACTTCACAAGTACTTGACTATATCCAAAAACCTTCCATCATCGAATTAGAAATTCAGATGGTCCGGCATCAAAGCCCAGTGAGTTGTTTGTAAGTCACCGAGGCAGCCTCAGGTCAGAGGGACATATATATCCATATCCCATCAGAGCAACCTTTGACAGCAGAGTGCTCTAGAAGTGGTCACACTTAGTGAAATATACTCCTACAAATCATCTATATGCCATACCTGTGTCACCACACATCTTGGTTAGGAGGACAACCAACCAATATGACATACAACGACCTACACTCGATACAATTATCATCTTTGTAACAATTGTATCATTTGATCACGAGCAGGATTTAAGAACTACATGATAAATCTTTTTTTATCATTTTGGTAGTAGTTCTAAGGACTTCATCATAACATATGAGTTCTATTTTAGAAGATATATTTCTTATGATGAATCTGTCAGATAATATTTATCATTTTATAATTCATATACTTGTATGGAGCACAATCATCTACAACCTAGATGATTGATTTTAGGATTCCAACACTAGGTACATAGATCTTGTATTGAAGAGGTTCAATATGGAGGGAAGTAAAATCTATTACTCATCCATAGATTATGGTATACAACTCTCTAAGAAGATATCTCCTAAAATAACTGAAGAGAGAAATAGAATGAGTTCTATTCTTTATGCTTCGACTGTAGGATTAATTATATATGCTATATTGTGTGCCAGGCCTGATGTGACTTATGCCTTGAGTATTGTAAGCAGATTTCAGACAGATCCTGGGGAGGATCATTGAAAAGCTGTGAAAAACATACTCAAGTACTTGAGAAGGATGAGATATTTTTTTTATATATGGTGGATTTAATTTAAAATTAGAAGGTTATATTGATTCTAGTTTTTCATCTGATCTGAATGATAACAAATCTATATCTGCATATATGTTCACCTTATATGATGCTGCAATGAGTTGGAAGAGTTTCAAACAGCAAACTGTTACTGACTCGATCATTGAAGTTGAGTATATTGTTGCTAGTGAGGCTGTTAAGGAGGCCGTCTGCATGAAAAAATTTATCTCAGAGTTAGGTATGATTTTAGGAATTAAACAACCAATGCTTCTTTATTGTGATAATACTGAAGCAATTACTCAAGCCAAAGAATCAAGATCTCATCATAAATTCAAGCACATCCTAAGACGGTTCTATCTCATTCGAAAAATAGTCTAAAGATGTGATGCGATCGTGGAGCAAGTTGATAGCAAGAATAATATAACGGATCCATTCATCAAGGCTTTATCAATGCAGCAATTTGATTACCACTTTGATTGCATGGGCATCAAGTATAGGGGTGATTGGCTTTAGCGCAAGTGGGAGATTGAAAGAATAATGCCCTACAAACTAATTGCATATGGGATGCGATAAGGTATTAACTGTAATTTATCTTTCAGACTCATATAATTGATATTAATATTATTAATATAATAAATATTTTTGATTTATTATATGCTACATCTTATTATTTTTAAGATTATAATGAACCTCATAGGTCTGGACAATGATTTTAGGACCATGATGAGATCGCATCAGTAAGATCTAAATCTTTGATAGCCATGATCTAAAATAGTTTCAATCATTGATTCATTAAGTTGGAGATCAATGATATCGATAAGACTGGCATATCCTATGTATGCTCAGAGATGAGGGTGGTTGATATCACAATCACTTGTGTGGTGATAATACAAGGATATGGGTACTCATTAGAGAATGAGTTTACTAAATAGACCTATAAGAGAACATCAAATGGAGTCTTATTTACATGTCAACTGATGATTTTCTAGTGAAAGTTGTGTAAGTGATCCTTTGACCTGAGATCGCCATGGTACTTTATGTACATGAATTCATATTTTGGTTTACTTTCTAACTTAATTTTTTGATCCTTATATTAGATGTTCAATATGTGGTGAAGTGTGCATGAAGATTGTGAGTGATCAATATGGGATCAATCATTCCTAATAAGCTGAGCAAACATCCTATGTGATCTCATAGGTCGATGATTTTAGAAGTCTTTGACCGAAGCAGGATGATAATTAGAAAAAATTTTTTAATATATCATCAACTGAATCATCATATTCTAATCGAGATATATATAGATAAGTGATTGATTTGATAGGTTTTCATACTCATAGCTCATCTAAGATGTTGTTTGATTGAAAGATTGAATTACACAGTAACTTACCATTGGAAGATATTTTAATAATTTTTTATCAAAATACTAAATCTTTCAAATAGTCATGATATATTGTTAGATATCAATCTTGACTTATAGACTCATTAAAATTAAAAGAGTTTAATTTAAGAATCAATTAGGAAGAGTTCTAATTGATTGGGACTCTTCAGCTGACCTAATTAGGATTACATCAAAAGTTTAGGTCTACTGCTGGCTAGATTTGAAATTCAATGGGTCACATATTTTAAAATTTAATATTAATATAATTTAATTAAGATTTAATATAAATTCTATGGGTTAATTTGATATGCTAGCACATTGTATTAACCCAAGTTCCTAAATTAATTTAGTTCAAAGTGTTTGAGCTAACCTAGACCAGTTGTCTTTGACCTAATGGGATTGGATCTATTTTACTTGGATTCTTATCCAACTTAGAATGGTTTCAAGTGTGGAAGGACTCTTCTACACCCACCAAATTTCATGCCAAAATAAAAATGCCACCCACCTCTTATTAGCATGTGAAGATGGAGAGTCCTTCTTAATAAAGGCTCTTATCTTAACACATTGCCTTAAATTCTCATCTAGATCTCTTATGTATTCATGCCAATTTATTATGAATTTTTTATGAGACACAAAAGAGGAAGAGTCCTTCTGTGTGAAGCTCTCCTATCCCATAATTCATGCATCATGAATTTATTCGCCACATGAGAAAGTGGAGCGCCAAAGGTTGGCACCCCTTGATCCTTCCTCACATCCCTTGGTCCACTATTTATATGGGGCATCCCATATGGTCCAAGTACCTAATTTTGGATAGAAACTAGAGATAAGTGGTATGTAAATGAGAAAAAAAAATTATAAAAAATTTGAGAAAAAGATAAAAAGAAATTGAGAGGGAAAAGTTGTAAGAAGGGTGGTGAGAGAATTAACAAGTGTTGCTAATGTGCCCTAAGATTTGATTTTTTTATATGTTGGAGCTTAAAATCAAATTCTAGATTATGAGATATCTGAAGAGTGTCCTCTTGGCATGATTTTGATGGTAAAATCAAAAATAATTGAGCTTTGATGTGATCGTTTTTTAAGTTGGAAGCTGACAGTGTTCTTAAGAAGACAAGACTGCAGTAGTGCACCGGTTAGGAAGGATCTTGGCTAGCTTTCATGTGGATCACCACTGAAGAGCTTCCACTTTAGAGTCTTATAGAGATCACCAATGTGCCACATCACTTTTTGATAAAAGTATAGAATTCTATGTCTTTGCATGCTTGTTTTTTTTTTGATCGACGTCGGCAAGGTGATTCTAGGATTTGGATTTCGGCTCAATAGATTTAACTATTAAAGCTATTGATTTGTTTGGTTTTAAAATTTTTAAAAATTATTTTTTGCTGCATGATCTAAATCCAACAGGATTTTACAGAAAAATAAGTTCTTGTTCTTCTTCTTGTTCCATGCAGGTACCCCTTCCATCATAGGATAAAAAGCTCTCTATGGAAGGACAGTCTTTACCATGGTTCTTGAAGACTACTAGGCTACTAAGATTACAATGTAATCTAGATCTATATCATGCATCACATACATAAAAATTTAGATCTATAACATATATCATATACATAAAAATTTAGATCTACCACATGTATCACATACATAAAAATTTAGATCTACTACGTGTTACATATATGATCATAAATTTTAGATCTAATGATTTTATTTCATGCAAAAGAAACCTATGGCTCTAATACCACTATTAGATTACTTATGTGTTTTACATGCTTGCATGAAGATTTTCTAAAAAAAAAAAAAAGAAATTCAGTGAAAGCATAGATTAAACAATTTAATCTAATGCATCTTAGATCTAATCTAAAACATAAAATACCTAGATCTAGTTCTTATGCATGAAATAAAATCACATATATCAAATCTAAAAAGTAAAAATCAGAAGAGAAAAATTGGTTACCTGAACCACTATCCTTCTTCTTCCTCGGATCGGATTATACAGATGTCTGAGGTTTCTATCATAGCCGCGTAAGTGTCTGACCTCTACTAGTATCCACACAAAGATTATCTAATTGATGCATTGAGGCCATCGGAGTGCTAGCACCTTATGGATCTCACTTCTTGGCTTGGATCTGGAGTTCTTCTTCTAGATCCCGAAGAAAAAAAATTGCAGCACAAACCTATCATGCTGATTTGACGGGATTTGATCAAAACCACCAAGAAGAGAAGAAAACACCTTTTTCTTCTCTTTCTCTTTCTCTATTTTTTCTCTTTTAGATCTAATCTATAGGGAGAAGAGCATGGAGATGTGGAGGAAAGGCATGGGTGATGAGATAGGTGTGCGGCATAGAAGAGAAATTTTGAGAAAAGATACAACCAGATGCCACCCCTTTTTTATCCTAATTTTGTAGCACAAAATCAGGTCTCATCCCATGCCACAATATGATAAGAACTTGATTCAAATCCAATTTGAATCTAGTTAAAGTTCAAATTTCTATCCAAAAGGAAAGCCACGCCTGAAGGGGAGGTGCTAAGAAGAACTTGCAGCAAGATGGAATCTCATTCCTTTTAATACCGCATGCCCACCTTCTCATTATATTTTGTCATACAAAATAAGCACCCCACACCCCTTCCTAATATGGATAATATCAGAATTAAATTCAAACTTATCAAGAAAGAAATCCAAAGAAGAAGGGGAGGCCCAAGTTTGCGCCTCCTCTTCTTATCATGTACGCCAAGAGAAGAGGGGGTGGCATCTCATACCCCCACCACCCCTTTGATTAGTCAAATATAAGAGAGAAGCCTAGTCAAACTAGGCTTTAGGTGGTCTTCTTTAATTGGATCCAATCTTGATTCAATTCAAATCCAATTCAAGTCCGATTCGAATCTAGTTCGAAAGGCTGTCAATCCTAATCTAATTAGGATTGAGATTCAAGTACAACTTGAATAATTAAATATAATTAGTCTAAAATTAAGTCAAATCTAATTGAATTAAATCTTAAACTATAATTTAATCAGATCTAACTAAATAGCAACACTTACAATTAAATCTCTTATACTAACAATTAACAGTTTTTAAATTTGTAACTCTTACAAATTGATCCAAATCATCAATCAATTGATAATTTGATCATGATCCAAGCTATTAATCAGGATGAGCTCCTATTGTATATAATCTCTCAAGTTTTATTCTATCTGATAGTGACATATACCGTGATCTTCATCACAGTATCATCGAAACTTCTTTCGATGGGTTGGAACAATTTCTACTCAACCCAATGAGAATTATTGATCCGATAACAATCCTAGTGAATTCTCATAATCTATCAATGATATCTAGCAGTATGTAGTGACAATCCAGTAGAATAGAAGAATGAACTCCTATGTGTAGTTGCCATGTGATCAAGTCTTTCTCTCGAGAGTCTCGACAGGATGCAGGTTATGGAATCCTCATCAAATTCTAAGCATCCATTATATACCAGACTTAATTAGCTCGAGTCCAATCATGAATCCTAAAGAAACTCCTTTTCGTAATCATGTTGCTATGACTACAAACTTATGAACTTAATTTTTTGGGTCGCATAAGACTACTCAACTACTAAGGCCGACTGATCTCCTATAAGTACACTCCTACTCCTATAGCAAACCTACTATATCTAACTCATATGGCTAGAGATTATGTTTATATATACTCAAAGTACAACAATCTTATTATGAGTAGATGAGATATCACAGATTAAAGAACCACTCATATAACTACAATCTCAAAAAGTCACTGAAAAGTGAGTAGACATCTATGTGGCTTCTCATTTTTGGTCATGCTCAGTACTGTTGTTTTTTAACAACCATTTATATTCTCATTCTAGTATCTTCATACTATAGACTCAAGACCTATCTATCCAAAGAAAAGCAATCCATGTATCAGTCTAGTCGGATCAATCATCATCTCCATGATGATCATCGACAAAGAGTTTTTAAGAATTAATCTATAATGATACATATATTAAATTCTTAACTCTTTATGAATATATATCATTGACCATTAATTTGGACGATTCTAGGAGATATTACTCTAGAATAAAAATAATTATCTATAATTTTTAATTTCACTAAATCAAGTATAAAATTATATCTTAAAATTTATAATGTACCAACCAATAATTGACTTTCTAGATCACACATCTAATAGTCAGGCCATCGGCTTCCTTTATCTGCACATATATTCCAACTTCTCTTTTTGTCAGCACGTATTGGTCTTATTATTTATATATTTTAACTTTTTTGAATGTGATCCCTATTTGCTTTGTCTTGATGCCCTTTTAATATTATTTTTAAATGATGTGGTCCTTTTTGCCTTGCCTTCATGATTATTTAATATTGCTTTAATTCAGATGGTATGTCCCCTATGGGGAAGGATGTATTTGGAGTTATGCTGTCCCCATCACTTCTCTTGATGGTACCATCAATTTTGTTGAGGAATAGGACCTACAGTACCCGTCTAAATAAAATATGTCATTAGCTAACTTCTGTATGCCTATTTTTTTAATTTCATGATGATATTTTTTGTGAGTTAATTTCTTAATTTTTTATGGAGAATAATTCTAGGATAAGGTGTTGTGTATATATTTTTTTCGTTGCTTAGTGGCTATATGATTTATTAATTTTTGCATTCAGTCTTAACTATCAATGCCTTGAACTTATAAATATTGTTATTAATCATTATATGTTAGTCTCTCAAAAAACTCACTTTCATATTCTTTACTTATTTTTCTTCTTTTATGTTTATGTAAGATACATATATAGCTATAGACATAGATTGTAGTTGGTTGAATCTACCGAAGTATCGAAGATTGGTTTATAAAGCTAGAATTTGTACATATATAATACTTAGATTCTCATTTTATCTTGTATTTATCTTTTTAGGAGGACAGTAAAGTATCTTAAGGGAGTTGATAGATTCATCAAGTATGCACATTGGGGATTGGGCAGCGATATATTTAAGTACCCTTATGTACTGTGTATTTATGATCTAACCTATGACAAAGACATAGTTAGAGCACATTTAGCTTTTAATAGAGTTATTAGGGATAAGAGACTTTGAAAATTGTGTTTTGGTATTTCAACTCATAGTATCCCTTCCAACATAAATAGGACAAGTGGAGATTGCACTAAGGATGATGGTATACATAAAATGGTACTAAATGCACTTAAAACTGTAGCTGATGATGATAAGAAATTTGAATATGGTGATACTAGTCTAGGAGATGGAGATGGATATTTAAATGGATTTAAAAAGTTGCTTGAAGATTCATAAGAACCATTATTTGAAGGATGTAAGAGTTTCAAGAAGCTTTCTTTTGTTCTCTGTCTGTTCAACATTAAGTGTATGATTGGAATGTGCCAAAAGACTCTTGATTTGATGATGCAGTAATATAAATCCCTTCTTTCAGAAGGCAATGCACATCCAAATTATCTTTATGAAGTTAAAAAGCTTGTTGCCATATTAACTTATAGTTATAAAATGATTGATACGTATCCCAATGATTGCATTTTATATTGGGGGAGGAGAATAAGGATTGAACAAGTTGCCCAAAATGCAGAGAGGATAGATGGATTGGAGAGAAAAAAAACTTGTGTTGGCCGTCAAGAGAAAAGAAAGTCTAAAATTTTTTTTCACTATTTTCCATTAATCCCAAGACTTCAGAGGATGTATATGTGCTCTAAATTGGCTGCAAAAATGAGATGGCATAAAAAAGAGTGAAAAGTATACGGCATCTTGAGACATCCAGCTGATTCATCTAGTTAGAAATTTCTTGATGTCATTAATGATTTTGGATTTGACCCTCGAAATATTCGTGTTGGCTTGACAAGCGATG
Organism: Elaeis guineensis; assembly: GCF_000442705.2. Taxonomy (NCBI): domain Eukaryota; kingdom Viridiplantae; phylum Streptophyta; class Magnoliopsida; order Arecales; family Arecaceae; genus Elaeis; species Elaeis guineensis. The sequence goes on along the minus strand of NC_026000.2, from coordinate 116,423,792 downwards.
GGTTTAATCTTTTTGGTAATATGAGTGTAAGCTATGGCATTTGGTCAGTTATTTTGTTTCCTTATAATTTGCCACCATGGGTGAGTGTATGAAATGACCTGATATATTCCTATCCTTTCTTATACCAGGTCCACATAGACTTGGTAACAACACTGATGTTTACCCACAACCTCTAATTCATGAATTAAATCTTTTGTGGAATGGGGTTGACATATATGATGCTTCGAGAGGCAAGAGGTTCAACATGCATGCTACATTATTATGGACCATAAATGCTTTCTCCGCATATGCATACTTGTCAGGTAGGAGCATGAAAAGACAATTGGCTTGTCTACAATGTAATAAAAACATATGCTCTGATTGGGTACATTGTAGTGGGAAATATTATTATGCTGGTCATAGATGGTGGTTGGACAAGGATCATAAATTTCAGCAAATAAAGTCATATTTTTATGATAAGAAAGAAGATATGAGAGATGCACCTACTCCACCTTCTAGGAGTAAAGTGTTCCAGCAAATAGAGAGTCTTACTTTGATCTCAAAAATTTTTAAAAATATGAAGAAAAGAAAAAGAAACTCAAGCAAGAATTTGAAGAGAGCATCAAAGCAAAAGAAGTCAAAGAAGAGGAATATTATAAAAGAGCTTGATAATATTGAGGAAAACAAATACCTGGCATGAAAAAAGAAGAATATCTTTTTTGATTTACCATATTGAAAGTTATTACCTATCCGACATAATCTTGATGTAATACACATCGAGAAGAATGTCTTTGATATTTTGATTGGAATATTATTAGGAATTGATGTTAAAAGAATGGCTATGACTATCTCTTCATCCCAAAGCTTTAGATTCAAAAAAGACCTTGTTGCCATCAACTCGCTTGATATTGAGTAAAAAGGAGAAGAAAAGCATATGCCAAGTTCATGGTGAGACACGAATGAAAAATGTGCATATGAAATTCTAGTAAGATGATTTATGTAGAGTGGAATAAGTATGGACAGTCAGTTGGGGATAGTGGGCAATCATTTTTGAGCTTTTTGACTAGCCTAACAAAGTTCTATGAGTAGTTGCTAGTTAGTGTGAATAATTGATGAAAGATACCTAAGACTACTAAACTTGACCTTTGGAAATATACAAAGGTGATATTGATTTCTACATCATCTATGGTTTGGCACTTATTATTATAATGAATTAATAATATTATTTTTTCTTATTTCAGAAGAAGTATGATGTGAGAGATGAGCATTATATTTTTGCAATGAAGACTTTGACAGAAAAATAGAGAGGGATGAAGTACCATTTAAGAAAGAAGTACTTCACATGCAATTGTAATAAGAATAGATAAAGAAAAGGTGAAGTACCTAAGAATATCCTAGAGGCTCAATAGAAGGAAGCTACAGATAGTTAGTCTACTCTATAGCAGCAGGTACATAGAAGTTGTTATCTTTCATTGGTTGAGGTTAATTTTTATGGAGTGGTTGAAGTCGGCCTTAAATTTTGGTATATATGGAACAATGGTAGAAAAGGGCAGATACTAAATTGACTGCAAGAAGAAGTATAAGTACCCCCATTGTGCAGGAACAAGGAGCTTCATGCAAATCAATCACCTACAGATAAAATTCATCTAAATTTCTTTAAGTGCTTGCTTTGAGGAATATGTCTATTATGTTCATTTAATCTTTTCTTATGTTATATACTCAGTTTAAAAGGATAGAGAAAAAATTGAGCCACCCCCACATGTGGGCCAAGACTCATACTAGAAAGGATGATAACCCTATAAATAATGATGCTACTAGACTTATTATATATATCTTTTATTAATCAATTAAACTGTAGGTCTGTCTTTTTTTTATTGTAATTTTTGTTACTTGTAATTAATACATATCTATTGGGAACTAACCGAAATTGTTTAAAGATGCAGAAGACGATGAGGTATTTTCTAAACAGTTTGGTGAAAAAGGGCCAGACATGGTCTGTTGTTTATGGATAGGACCAACTCCCAAGTCGGAACTCTCCAAGTCCAAGAAGCAAATATTTGTGGTTCAACAGCTTCGTTGGGTACTCTAGTTAAATGTCCAATTCTTTTTTTATTTTCATGTGAATGAGATTGGATAACTCAATCTTTATTTCTAGAATTGTCATCTGATTTTTTTTAAATTGTAAAAGTGTCATGCAAGAAACTGATGACCATTCACTCTACTTGCCATTTGATTTTTATTTTAAGTTAATTATACTCATTTTCTAATAAGGTATTGATAACATGAAAGAAGTTGACGATCATTCACTAAAGATAGACAAAATATCATTAGTTAGTAGCAAACATAGCTCAGAGGTATCTATGATATCATTGCTTTGTGGTACACTCATAATTTAATATTTTTTTAAAAAAATTGGCTAACTCTCAGTTATTTCTAGAATGGTGATAGAGTTGAATAAACCTCACCTCAAGTGAACATGCTACCTATTCTTGAATCATTTAAAATAATAAGTAAAATTTAGTTTCACGAATTTGAAGATTTTAATAGAATAATTTAATGTTGTCATAGTGGTAAATCACCTGGACTTGTTGATTAGATCTTATGAAAATCAATACTTACAGGGTGGAGTTATTTTATTGGATGTCTCACAGAAAGAAGTAGGCAAAAGAACATTCATTTTTTGATGATAAAGCAAGATGATGATGGGCAAGAGTTTGGAAGATGTGTTTTGAGGTTTCTATTTCTTATGCAATTGAGCTCGATACTTCATTGCTTGTAAAAAATAAAAGTCGAGCTTTAATAAAATATGCTGTGGGCACTCATATCATTTGATGGAAAAATTATGCATGTTCTATATACATATATTTTTAATAGTGACTTAAGCTCTAAAATAATATATACATATATACATACATACACACACATATATATATATATATATATATATATATATATATATATATATATATATATATATATATATATATATATATATTCTTTCTTTCTTTTATTGATTCAGATCGAGGATATGATGGATGGTGCCAAGAAAAGATAATGATTGTCTGATGGTTTCATAGATTGGTGAACTCTCAGATTTTATAATGTTAACTTTTTGGTATCATCAATTTGAGTTCACTTTATTCTCTTTTTGGAGTAATATATTTGTTCCATATTTTGAGTTCTAGTATTTATTTTATTTTATATTCAAAAATCTAATAGTGTATGACCTTGTTTTTTAGATTTTGATAAAACTAAAAAGGTTGTTGAGATTTTTTTTTTTTGAGACTATTACCATTATGTATGTTCAGTTCTCTTTTATACTATGGTAAAAATTATTCTTTGCAGTTGTTTCATATCTTTGAAACTACTAGTCTTTACATATTATTTAGTAGTATAGAATGCTTAAATAAGTTACCAATACATTATTTTTATTTTTATTTATTATTAGAGATGGTCCATGTTTTGAAATTGGATCGAGGAGTAATATCTAAAAATTGATTATATAGTCATATTTTATTATTGATAGTAGAGATCCATTTATACCCACACTTTGGTAACTCCCACGAATTTTGATTCACGTGCTGGCCTAGCACGGGCATGCGGCCTGTGTGAATCGTGGTCCATGATGGATCGCAGGAGGGGATGCAGTCCATGCATGGTGTATGGACCGACCGTGCGATGTATGCATGGTCCATGGCATGTGAAATGCCGTAAATGGTTTCACATGATCCACACATGTTTCTCACATGTTTCTCATGGGTCATGGTGGTTTATGGGCTGATTTGCATGATCCAACGGCCCAAAAATCCGATGGTTCTGGTGGTAAGCGGGCGTGATTGAGCAGTCAGGATAATGTACGAAAGGGATTTGACAGTCAAAAATGGTCATGGACTTCAATCATGACCATATCTTCGATCTGGAGTGGGTTTCAGCTCTATAAAAGAGGCCTGATGGTCTATGGAGACCAGAGTGTACAGCAGCTCATCTCAGCACATCTCAACCAAGGCCTGAAAGAGATCATGAGCGGTAAAAGCATACAGGGCATCAATAACAGTGGCAAAGAACAACTGAGAAGTGGCTTGATGTGAGCAGCAGATAGGTCAACCAAGAGTATCCCAAAACGACCGTGGGAGTGGCCGTGAGTGTAGGGATAGAGGCTGCAGCATGATGCAGTGGCTGAGAGCATCATAGGGAGTGTTCCGGGGCATTGAGAATCCTGACACAGCAGGCTCGTGAGCGGGTCTCTTTGGAGCTTTTGTGAGAGCATTATATGGGTGAGTGCTTCTAGGTTGAGAGAAAGGATTGGTATATGAGAGTTGAGAGTGTGTGATCTTCTTTTATATTTATTTCTTTTCTATAAATAAATCTTGCATACCCAATAAAGGTAGGCCTTGGACTGATCTATGTATTTGATTATGTATCTTTTTTATTTTTTCTTTCTACTGCAACAATTGGTACCAAATCTCCGACAAGTGATAATAGAGCAAGTGGTATTACGACACTACCGAAATGAGCCTATGATCAATATGCAATCCAAAGCAAAATTCTTTGAACTTTAAATTATAAAATTATCGGCCATTATCAGTGATAATCATCCGAGGTAGACCAAATCGACAAATGATTGATTTTCATATGAAATTTTGCATCTTCTTCTCGATAATTTATGTCAGAGGTTCTGCTTCCATCTATTTGGTGAAATAATTAATGGCTACAATAAAAAGTTTTCTTTGTCCGTAGCCATTAAGAAAAATCTAAGGATATCCATTCCCCATATAGCAAAGATGAAAGGAAAATAGGTAGCTCAAAATATGTATTTTTAAAATTTTACCACAGAAAAATAAAAGATTAAATACTTTAATCTCTTATATATGCTTTAGATTAGATCTAAACTATCATTAAGAATCTATGACATAAAAATTTTATATATAAAATCTGATATAAAATAAAAACTGTATCGATCACATTGATGCTCTGAATCTTATCTGACTTTTAGATCACATCGATTGAGTTCAGAACTCATCACTTTATCGTGGATTGATGAACTCTACTACTGGTAGGCATGGTTTGAAGCTCTCACTGATGCTGAGCAGCCGCACAGATCGTTTGGCCTCTACAAATCATCCACTTAAAGCTCCTGATTGGATCCTCCTTCCCGAGAGTGCTAGCTTGCATCGAAGGTACCAGATGGTTGATCCAAACTCCTTTTTTGGGATCTCTCGGACTCTTTCGAATTAGAAAATGAAGCTTTACAAGGAGATGGTGGTGTGGGAGATTAGACAAGATTCACTCTTACTCACAAAATCTAGAATCAAAACCCTAGAACCCACCCTACACCTCATGCCCAAGAGAAAAATCTTTTCCTCTGTTTCTCACGCATGGAAGCCCTACCCACTCTCAGATTTTCATGCCCCAACTCTAAAGTTTCTCATGCCAAAAATTACTCTTTTGGTTGTACAAAATTGATCCCTTCTTAAGGGTGGCATCCCATGGAAGATAAGGATAAAAACAAGATAGTTTTGGTTCAAGTTCAAATGTTGGTTGATCCTTATCACCAATTCAAATCAAATTTGAATTAGATTTTGAATCAAATTTTATCCTCCTCTTAAGAACTCAGATAGTGATCGACCAGCATCAAAATGGCACAAAAAATCTCACACAAAAATACTTTGTGCATGGAGAAAGATGGTGGTGTGAAGAGAAAAGTCCAACTCAATTTGGACTCTAGATTTTCATTCAAATTCAAACTCATTTGAGCTCAAATTTAAACCAACCAATTTCTAATTCAAAAAGGGATTAGATGTGGGCATGGAACTACTTCTGAGTGTAAGAAAAAATTCACGTAAAAAATATCTCGTGTGAAGAAATAGAGGGTGCAGAGAAAGGAGGCTCAAGGGATTTGAATTCGAAATTAATTTCTCATCCAGGTTCTTAACCTAACCGAATTAGGTTAGACCCAATTGGACTACTAAACCTCATTTAATTAGATAGAAAATAATTTTAATTAAATTTTAATTAAATTTTAATCAAATCAAAAATTAATTGAACTCAAATTCTGATCAAATCAGGAATTGAACATCCTTAGCGATTAAATCATCTCATAACTTAATCGAGTCAAACCAAATTGAATCCAATTCAATTAGATTTGATCTAAATCATCACCTTCAGCCTAGGTTGGGGGGAGGTTGTTACAGAAGGTTGTTTTTGGATAGTGGAGAGGGCTTTGAACCTTAGCTTACAACTTCTAGAGTGACCAAACCGAAGGCAACTAAAGCATCGTATGGGGTTTTGCTTAAGGTGGTCTGAGCTTCGGCAATGGAAGCGGACACTCTTTTTAAAGCCAAAAATATGAGGTTGATGGGAAGATTTGCTATAAGAGGGGACTGTAGGAGTGGAAGAGTTAACGGTGACCAGCTAGCGAAACGTTTGGCAACGTGTCGATAATGTGTTATTATTTATTTTTATTTCAGCTATCTCCAGCTGGGTCTCTAATTCCAAGTGCTTTTCTTACTTAAACATGGGAGAAAAAAAACTAGAAGAAAGTAATGAATTGATTTCGTCTATGCCATTGGACCCTTAAAAAGAATGATGTACCCATCAAATTATTTGGCTATCTGCAAATTCTATTTTCCATAATAGTGATGCCAAGACTGCAACTACTCTTACAAATAATGCTAGTGGAGCCAGGTTGGCCAATTTGGAAGATTTTACGTACTATCACATACATGCAGATCAAAAACAGAAGAATGGATAGAGATGATCTATATATTTTTTAGTATCTATATATTATAGATTTATATGAAATTATATAAACACTTCCATGTTCAATTCTTCAATTTTTCTTGCTTTTTTTTTTTTCTGCCTAAAGAAAGATTGAAGAAAGAACAAAGGCAAGATAGTTATATTTATGCTTGATGGCTTGGAAGTTTATTGGGCTCTGTTATAAGTTCTGTACTGGTTAAAAATGCAATGGGAGCCAGGAGATAAGTAGGTGAAATGCCAAGTCCATTTTATTTTTTTTATATATACTTATACAAAACAATGTAGGTATATCGATATTTATATATTAAAAAAAATCTTATATCTATGATTCTTCACTTACTAATTAATTTTATTTAAAACAATCATTCACCCACTAAGTAGCTTGTTTATATATTAATATACGATGCAAAAAAGATTTAAAGCCGACTGCCTTTGGATCCTAGCTAGACCTCTAAATCATAAAGTTATTTTTGCTCTTCTCTTTTCCTGGGCCATATTGTTTAGTTTCTCCCATCGTATCTCTAGCATAGGGAAATTCTTTGTGTACTGCAGCGGCGTAAAAAATTCGATATGGAGTGCACCACTTTATGTTATTGGTCACTTTCCAACGTGTATTTAATGATCGCAGTTTCATTTTTTATTTAAAAATTTTAAATAAGAAGTAAAATACTCTTTGAAAAAAATTATGACATCTTATATCCATATTATGACATCCTGCATGCATGCAGAAAATCATAATTTTGACGTAGCATATTATAATATACTACAAGATGTCATAATTTTTTTAAAAGAGTAAAAATATTTTTATCATTTAAAATTTTTAAATGAAAAAAAAATAATAGATATTAAATGCGCATTGAAAAGTGGTTGGATAAAAATACTCTTTTTATATTATGGCATCTTAGGCTATATTATGACATCCTGGGTCATATTATAACATCCTGTATGCAGAAAATCATAATTGAGACTGGATGTTGCAATATGTCACAAGATGTTATAATTTTTTAGGTCATATTATGACATTCTGCATGTAAAAAATCATAATATGCTATATGATATCATAATTTCTTTTAAAGAGCAGGGATATTTTTGTCATGCAAAATTTTTAAATGAAAAAATAAAACTGTAGGCATTAAATATATGTTAGAAAATGATAGCTATATGGATCAATCATATAAAATAGAATTTTTCACATTGAATTTTCTATACCGTCCACGGTCACAAAGAATTTCTCCTCTAGCATATTATTCCCTTGGGTATCCTGGTACAGCCTCTTGTCATGTTCTGGAATTCTATAAAAATAAAGATTCTTACTTTCCTTCTTCACTAAAATTCTCATACATCAATACTTTTCTAATCAAAACTAATTCTTAACAATTAGAGAAGCTCATTGAGGTTAAAAAAAAAAAAAAAGGAGGGAAAAGCATTGTCTCTTGGAATTGCAAGTCTTTTCTCGTTTCTGAAGAATTGATAAAGAGGGGAAAAAAAAGGAAGTTCACCATTTAGGGGGCCAAGAAAAGACATTTTTCTAATCAAAAAATAGCATGCTGGATTTATTTAAAGACATTTTTCTTTCTTTTTTTTTTTGGATTTTTGAAGGGAAAGCTTGTATGATGACAATCAAAATGATCAACTTGCAACAATGAATGTGCACATGCACCAAATATACTAAACTCTAATTTAATTTAATTTTTCATCTACTAGGTAATATTAATATAATTGTTGCAATGACTACAACATACAAGCATTTATCTATCTTGGCTCTTGACATGACTTTTGACCAAGGAATTTTTGACATACTCGGTAAGGTTACATGTATGCATCTCCAACAAAAACCAAGTTTCGCTTCCCCCCAATTCTTTCATGTTCTCTATCACATCTAAATACTGGTATTGCACATGTATACCCTGAAGGAAAAACCACCTTTTTCCTGTGTAGGATCTTTCAGATTTCACCAAATCTGGGGCGGAATAAATTTTATTTTTTTTTATCCTATGCTATTTTAGATCTAATATCTATTAGATCTAATTTTATTATCTGATATTTAAAATCTAAAATTAAATCTAAAAGTATAAAAAATATAGACGTACCTTAAGGGTAATCTAATTACCCTGTAGATGATCGCAGCACTGCCTGAGGTTCTGATGTAAACACGCAAGTGCCTAGCCTCTACCAGTATCCACTCAGTTAAGATCTGAAACATCTTCTCCTCATGATTCTACGCTCCAAAAATCAGATCAATATCTGATTTGGAAGTACTTCAGAACTCCTTCTAAAGTTGGAGCAGCAGCCTGTCAAAGATGTCCTACAGCCTTCTGTTCCAGACATCACCACGCCTTGTACCTTTGCTAGATGAACGTCCAACTTCTTGGACATGAAGAGGGGAGAAAAGAGAGCAGGGAGGATATGGAGAAGGGGGGAGGGGGCAGCAGCTAATGGGTTTTTGCATAAAACAATTTCTATCTTGAAACCCTAGGTGCAGTAGGGTTTATATAGATCCTGTATGCTGCGCAGTGCCACATCATTTGACCAATTAAAAAATTCTAATAAATTTTGAAAAAATTTTGATTGGTGGAGTGATGTCATCTGATCACATCAGATAAGAATTCCCATGCTCTCTCCTATGTTGGCGCCAACATTGGATAAGCACAAATAAGGTGGCGCCAAAGAGTCCAAGTTTATCAGGACTCTTTGGTTCTTATCCATTTGGGGTGCCCACTTAAATCCAATTGAGCTCACGCCATAATCTAATTATGGTACCCAATTAGAAGTGGTTAGGACATGTGGACACTCCACAAAAATCCTTCGATGAATCCTCTTCAGTTTAAGACCCATATGTCAACTTTTGACAGATGTCCTAAAATAAAATTGGCAGGTACTAGAAATTAGCAGGTGTTGTCTTAAATTCATCTCATGAATTAAGACAAACCTTTTCTAAGCTGGACAAGCTTCAATTAGATTGAGAAAAACTTTCTCAAGATTCTCTGGATGAGCCAGATCACATTTGGCTCAGTAGAGACAGAAAAGATTACACGAGGAGAAAGTTAGGCTCAATCGAGTGCTAGCACGATTTCTTTGAACCTAATTGGATCTTATCCAAATCAATTGGGGTAGCCCAATTAATGACATCCAGACCCTAACCCTTATTTGTGTGACCCAGTTAGGTTTAATTATTTATGGTAATGAGATATGTCATGATCTCATCATCGACATCATCGAAACTCCTTTCGATGGACTAGAACTCTTCTAATTCAGATAATTAGAATGATCGATCATCAAAATCATTCTAATTGCTTCTAAAATCCACCAGTGATACCTAGTAGTATATGGTGGCAACCCATCAGAACTGAAGATGAATCTCTTGGTGCAGCTACCTATGTGATTGAGTTTTTCTATCATGAGTCCCGACTGAATTAGGGTAAAGATGAATTCGTCAAACCCAACATCAGTCATATGAATCAATCGATCGATCCGAGTCCGATGTGAAACCCAATAAAAAACTCTTTTTCATTATTTCACTCTGCCATAGCCATGGGCTTAAGGACTTGATCTTTCGATCATCATAGGACTACTCCTCTCATCTACCGAGGTTGATAGATCCCATCTTGGTGCGATCTGGTTCCTATAATGGATATGCTACAGCCAACATACACCTCAGGGTTTCGAATGGTTAGGAGATCGAGTTATGGTATAGTCAAACTATAACACACTAAAGGTGAACCATCGATGCACCTCAGGTCAAAGAACTAGACACACAACTGCAACATCGAGCTAGTCATTGACAAGAAGGTAGACTTCCTTATGACTGCTCAAGGTGGTCATGCTCAGTACTCTTGTTCTCAATGAATAGTGTACTCTCACTTCGGTGTCTTCACACCGTAGACTCAAGACTCATCTATCCTAAGGAAGTGATCGTACACCAACCTTCCGGATCGATCACCATCCTCGTGATGATCCTATGGTCAGGAGCAATTTATGAGTTAGTTATGTAAATTCATATCTTAAATTTTCAACTCTTGAAAATGAATTTACATTCCCACTAACTCAAAGGATGTATCACAGACATAATGTACATAATGTGATAGAAGAATAACCCTTTTATTCATTTATAGTCAAAATTATAAATTTGCCCTTAGTTCTGTATAGGAATGTGTCAGCCGATCTGGCATCTAGGGCACACATCTAACAAACTCCCACTTGACCTAATGCCAATTGGCTATATATCTAAGTCCCATCTTCTCAAGGTGGGCTTCGATCTTCTATTGGCCCAATGGCTTAGTCAGTGGGTCTGCTGCATTGTCTGTGGAGTCGACTCTCTTGACCTCGACATAACCTTTTTCGAGGTAATCATGGATCAGATGGAATCGTCGCTCGATGTGCTTGGACTTCTGGTGAGACCTTGGCTCCTTAGCTAGGGCTATGGGGCCATTAATATCGCAGTAAAGAGGGATGGCATCCGATGACATCACTCCAAGCTCTGCAGCAAACTTCTTGTACCAGAATGCCTCCTTTGCCGCTTCCGATGCAGCAATATACTCTGCCTCCATGGTGGAATCTGCAATTACCATTTGCTTGGAACTCTTTCAGCTAACTGCACCACCATTGCAAATGAACAGACTCCCAGATGTCGACTTTCGATCATCTATATCAGACATAAAGTCTAAGTCTGTAAATCCCTGAATCTGGAGTTCTCCATTCTCAAAGACTGAAACATATCCTTAGTCCTTCTCAAGTACTTAAGGATACATTTCACAGAAGTCCAGTGCTCTTCACCTGGATTCGACTGATATCTGCTTGTGACACTCACAGCATGGGCTATATCAGGTCGTGTACATAGCATGACATACATAAGGCTCCCTATTGTCGAAGCATAAGGGATCTTGCTTATGCGTTCAATCTCCTCAGATGTGCTAGGGCACATCTTCTTGGAGAGATGAATGCCATGTCTAAAAGGCAATAAACCTCTTTTGGAGTTATCCATGCTAAACCTTTTTAGCACCTCCTCTATATACATCTTTTGTGAAAGTCCCAGCATCCTATTTGATCTATCTCTATAGACCTTAATACCCAGTATAAAGGATGCCTCTCCTAGATCTTTCATAGAGAACTCCTTAGACAACCATACTTTGACTGAGGTCAACATGGGAATGTCATTCCCAATTAAGAGGAAGTCATCCATGTACAATACGAGGAAGACAACTGCACTCCCACTGACCTTTTTGAACACACATGGTTCCTCCTCGTTCTTGATGAAACCAAATATTTTGATCACATCATTGAAACGAGTATTCCAACTCCGAGATGCTTGCTTAAGTCCATAAATGGACCTTTGCAGTTTGCAGACCTTATGATCATCATCACTGGATGTGAAATCAAGCGGTTGTTCCATATAGATATCTTCCTCAAGATATCCATTTAAGAATGCCGTTTTCACGTCCATCTACCATATTTCATAATCGAAATAGGCTGCAATAGCAAGCAATGTACAGATGAATTTTAGCATGGCTATGGGCGAGAAGGTATCCTGATAGTCAATGCCTTCGCGCTAACTATTACCTTTCGCTACGAGCCTAGCCTTGAATGTCTCTACATTCCCATCTGCACCTATCTTTCTCTTGAAGATCCATTTACACCCAATAGGTACAATACCTTCAGGTGGATCTATCAAGGTCCAAACTTGGTTTGAATGCATCGAGTCAATTTCTGATCTCATTGCCTCTAACCATTTCTCAGAGTCGATATCTGATATCACCTCGTCATAGGTCTTGGGATCATCACCATGAACCCCATTTTCCATGAGGAACATTTCCTCTACATCCTCTTGTATGGTACCTAAGTACCTTTCAGGAGGATGAAAAATCCTAGTCGATCTACGAGGTGGAAGAGGTTGTGTTAGGACTGGTTCTGATTGATTAGGTTCCTCAAGTTTTTTAGCTCGTTGCTTTTGGGAGACATTCTCCTTGAGCTTAATTATTCTTCCGATGCCACCATCTTGAATAAACTATTTTTCAAGAAAAATAGCATTTCGACTCACAATCACATTGTGGTCTTCTGAAATATAAAAATAATATCCTAATGATTCTTTAGGATATCCTATGAACCGAGCTCTAAAAGATCTAAACTCTAACTTGTCCGTCTGCTGTCTCTTGACATGAGCCGGACAACCCCAAATTCTGAGATGATTCAGACTTGGCTTCTTACCATGCCATATCTCATACGGTGTGGTAGGAACGATTTTAAAGGAAACTCTATTCAATACATAAATTACTGTCATAAGACAATATCCCCAAAAAAATTCTGGGAGGTCTGTGAAGCTCATCATGAAACGAACCATATCTAATAAGGTCCGATTTCTCCATTCTGAAACTCCGTTGAGTTGAGGCGTTCCAGGTGGAGTCCATTGAGAGACTATACCATTGTCCTTAAGATAGTCTAGGAATTTTCGACTAAGGTATTCACCTCCTCGATCTGATCGAAGAACCTTAATGGGCTTTCCTGTTTGTTTTTCTACCTCATGTCTGAATTCTTTGAACATTTCAAAGGCTTCAAACTTGTGTTTCATTAGAAACACATACCCGTACCTAGACATATCATCAGTAAAGGTAATGAAGTAGACAAAGTTGTCTCTAGCCGGCACATCAAATGGGCCGCACACATCCGTATGTACTAGGGCAAGTAGGTCTGTGGCCCTTTCCCCATGTCCCACAAAAGGGAGCTTGGTCATTTTGCCTTGAAAGTATGATTCACAAACTGGATATGACTCGAAAGTCAACGGACTCAGTAGCCCGAATTTCTCTAATTTGTTAACCCTGTCTTCCGCTATATGACCTAGCCTTAGGTGCCACAGATACTTATCATTTAGACTATCTCTAGGCCTTTTAATTCCTATGGCATTCACATTTTGCTCAATATTAAAAACAGATACATCAACATGTAACTGATAGAGACCATTAATAACAAAACCATTTGCAACTTTATTATTTTCATAAAATATGTTACAATGGTCCTTATGAAAGCTAATCACATAGCGTTCTTGTGCTAAACATGAAACAGAAATCAAATTCCTGCTTGCTGCAGGCACATAATAACAGTCTCTTAAAACTAAATCTAATCCTAATGGTAATCGCAGAGGGTAGGTTTCTACGACCATAGCAACAACTCTTGCTCCATTCCTGACACGTAGGATCATCTCCCCATCCCTCAGCCTCCTGCTCTCCTCAAGACCCTGCATAGAAGTGCACAAATGAGCACTAGAACCAGAGTCAAGCACCCAACTGGATGTAGAAGAAACCGTAAGATTAGATTCGATAATGAGCAAACCTCCAGAAGGACCATCCTTCTTATTCTTCAGGGTGCCCAGGTACTGAGGACAGTTTCGCTTCCAATGGCCTTCTGACTGATAGTGGAAACACTTTTCCTTTTCAGAAGCCTTCTTCTTCGGTCCTGTCTTCTTGTTCTTGCCATCCACCTTCTGCTTCTTCACGGACTTCTTTTTCTTTCCAAAAGATTTTCTCTTGGAAGAAGTCCGCTCCACAGTAAGAACTAAGCTTTTTGAACCTTTCATTGAAAGCTCAGCCGTAACCAGCATATTCACTAACTCAGCCAAGGTACATTGCATCTTATGCATATGGAAGTTCATGATGAACTGACCATATGCATCGGACAAGGATTGAAGGATCACATCAATCTGAAAATCCTTATCTAAGATGATACCGAGCTTCTCAAGCTCCTCAAAATCCTTGATCATTGTCAAACAATGATCTTGGACTGACTGCCCATCACGCATCTTGGCCTTAAAAAGTCTTTGACAGACTTGATACTTGGCCGCGCGACTCTGTTCACCAAACAACTCTTGTAGGTGAGCCAACATTTGGCAGGTAGTCAAAATATTTTCATGTTGGCACTGTAAATCATCAAACATTGCACCCAACATGTAGTACCTAGCTTTGTTATCATCATCCATCCACTTTTCCAGAGACGCTCTGTGATAGCCCAATCAAGCCCACAAAAGCCCAAAAAAAAAAAAAAAAAAAATAGAGCAAACCGGGAAGAAGACTCCCTTTGATTTCTCACCGTGATTGCCGCCGACGAGGTCTCCGGAGGCTGAGGTAAGTTTTCCTCTTCCTCCCCTCTTTCTTCTCCTTCCTCCCCGTGCATTTGTGCGCGGCTGCCGGTGACGAAAGTCGCCGATTTTCGGTCGGAAAAGACACCCTATTTTTGAGCTCTTTTCCTTGAATTTTTTGGCATCGGCGATCGGAATTGATCGCCGGCCACCGCTCCTCCGTGACCGGGGGAGTGGCCCCCGTCGGCCGCCGGCCTCCGCCGTGGCGGCCGTGGCCCGAACGGCCGGTCAAGGCCGGAGAACCCCCACCGTCCCCTGTTCGGCCGGGAAGGAACCAAGGAAAAAGAAGAAGAAGAAGAAGAAGAAAAAGAAAAGAAAAAAAGAAAAAGAAAAGAAGAAAAAGAAGAAAAAGAAAAAGAAGAAAAAAAAAAGAAAAGGAAAGAAAAAAAGAAGAAAAAGAAGAAAAAGAAAAGAAGAAAAAGAAAAGAAAAGAAAAGAAAAGAAAAGAAAATAATAATAATAATATATATATATATATATATATATGTATGAACAAATAAATAAATAAATAAATAAATTGAAATTGATGAGAGAGAGAGTTTCTCTCTCTTCTTTCAGTCTGCACCCTGATTTTCTCTCTCTAAAATTGGATTTTCTCTCTCTACTTTCTCTCTCTAAAATTTTCTCTCTCTAGCTTGTTTCTCTCTCTTGATAGATTTTTCTCTCTCTAAAGTTATCCTTCTAAGATTAGCGTAGGGGAAGGCTTCATCTGATGATTCTGATCGAGTTTAGAGACGAGTCTGATTTTAAGCGAGATTTTAATTTTGAGATTTGTTAGATTTAATTTTGAATTAAATTAATGTAAAAATATAATTTTGGATAATAGGCAAGGAAGAATCTCCTAGAAGTTAGTCGATCTATTCGTTCAGTGCTCCGTGAAAGGTAAGTAATGAATCATCTTCTCGAGATATTCCATATTTATTCTGAAAATAAATAATTATTCTCTGAAATTATGCATGATTTATGAAATTATGTTTTGAAAGAAAAGTGCTTTTGAAATGTTATGGTATATCGATTTATGCACATGTTTAGTGAAAGATTATGATATATATTGTGGTACTAAGTGTTTTGATATAGATCGGATTTATGCTCTCAGCCTAACTATGTTTCAGTGGGCCCCGCCAATGGGGATTATACGTTGGTACTTTGTGGACCCTGCCAGTGGGGGTTGTGCGCTGGTATTTGTGGACCCTGCCAGTGGAGGTTGTGCGCTGGTATTTCTGGACCCTGCCAGTGGGGGTTGTGCGTTGGTATTCTGTGGACCCCGCCAATGGGGGTTAAACGTTGGTCATAGTCGAGGCTGTTGAGTTACAAGTGTTTTGAAATCGAATCGGATTTATGATTATATTATATGTGAATATTTGAAATTATTGGATTTGCATTAAATCAGCATGAAATATATTTTTATGTTTAATTGTAGCATTATTCCTGAAAATTGTATAATATCTGAAATATCTGGTTGAGATATTTGTTACTTACTGGGCTGTCTAGCTCATTACCTTTCTTTCTATTTTTTTCAGATTCAGATAATTAATTTCGAACGTGGGAAGAAATATTGGGACAGAGCTTTTAGAGGCGAGATTAGCATTGTCAACACCTCACTGAACCTAGATCTATTATTTTATTGTTAGCAAAAAAAATTTTATTGGATGTAAGACATTTGATTTAATTACTTGAATTACAGTTGAATAGTAATTATTTGAATTTATTCCGCTGTGGTGCATTGATATCGTGATGAGATGCCTTGCATACTTATGGAGAGAGTTCTTCATGAGTATGCGGCGGTTGCCGCGACCCTTGATTCACAATCTCAGGTCGGAGGCGTGACAATTAATATGGTATCAGAGCATAAGTGGATAAATTATGACACATAGAATTTGACATAGTATGAATGTAGGTGGGTAAACATTAGGAATATTGAGACGTTAGAATATGAGCATAAAAAAAAAACCCATCCTAACAAATAGATAAATGAATCTAATAAGGTTTTACTACCACAAGGTTATCATGCCTCCCCGTAGAATGACAAGAATTACTCAAGGAATTGCAAGAGAGACATCACAACCACGGGATGGTGGCACTCCCCATCTGACCAGTGGCACCCCTCAGGAGGAGGGAGTCGTAGATCCTAATGGGAGTACTTCGAGAGCACGTCAAGAACCAGATATGGCTCAGTTAATGCAGATCCTAATCAGGATGGTACAAGCGCAACAACAAATGTAGCAGCAAATGTTTGAACAACAACAGATACAACGAGATACACAACAACATCAGCATCCACCACCACAACATGGAGAGCAACCAGTACAATGGAACAATATTTCAGAATTTAAAAAGCTTGCTCCTCCAGCTTTCAAGGGGACTACCGAACCTTTGGAGGCTGACAACTGGATAATAGAGATGGAGAAGGCTTTCGCTGTCCAAGAGTGTCTTGATGAAGAAAAGATTCGATATGCAGCTTATTTACTACAAGGAGAAGCATACAACTGGTGTCAGCGACTACAGCGCAAGCATGAACAAGACGGCGAAATACTTACCTGGGAAAGATTTCGGATTGCATTCTATGATCAGTATTTTCCTTGGAGTATAAGCATCCAAAAAGAGCAAGAGTTTATTTATT